>NC_066377.1:14581531-14921027 GCF_013377495.2 Cygnus atratus | reverse complement strand
TTTTATTCCCTTTTAAGCATTGGTACATAAGCAGAATCAGTAGAAGAAGAATAGTGAGAGAAGTATAAGGTACTATTAGGCTCATCTATGGAGTTAATATTGTTTACATTGGAGAATGCTCTTTTCTGTGTGAAAACTTGTTTTTTCTATAGAAATATGTGGGAATTGTTGGAAATTCTGAAAAGCTTGTATAAAATTTCAGAAAGTAGCAGACAACGGATTAGTCTTCTACATGTATAGCATGCATCTCCTACATGGTTTTCCTAGAATGTAGCTTTTTTGGGGGGGGTCTTGGTTACATTATTTGGGACCTTGCTGCAGTTCTTCCAACTTATTTATTGGTGTGCCTCCATTTAGTGTAGAACAGTTTGGAAGTATGAAATGGCATTTGCTTTTCTGTGTGTATTACAACTCCTGGAATTCATGATCATCTTCACAGTGCAGAGGTGGTATGCGTAGTAAGACTTAATCATTTTGACATTTTTAAACTGGACCTCAGTTTGGTTGTCTGAGCAGTTCTTAAAGCATGTATACTTAAGGGTCTTGAGCTGATCTGCATTTACTTGAAAACTGGGAATGACTTCTGGTTGAGCAGTGAAAGACTTCTATGGAGTACTGATGGATTACGAGCACAGGATCTTGTGTAGACTTCTGTGGGTTGTAACCTGCTCTTGAGTTCATAGGAATAACGCGGGTGATGTAAGACCATATTTTGAAGAAAAATACATTATGTGCTGGCCTGACTAAAGGCAAAAAACATAGGTGTCTGATGGATCTGAAGCCGAGTGCTGGAAACTCTTCCCTTGAGAAAGGAGTGTGCAGAATTCAGCTCAAGATGAAACTTCATGGGTGATGCCTCTCAACAGTGAGATCCCCGAGGTGTGAGAGCATTGGATCAGATGTGTGCAGCTATTGTCAGTGTAAATTGTTGATCTTGGTGGTGTAATATCAGTTGTGATTTTTACTGGCTGTTTCTAACAGCAACACTTATCCAGTGGCTTGCCTATGTTGCCTTTTTTTTTCTGAACCTGTTATGCTATGATGCATCCACTGGCTCTGTTTTATGTATTCTAAATAGAATTTGAATATATCTGTTTGGAGTTCATTTTTACTTGGCAAACTCTGAATTTCTGCAGCTAGAATAGTTTTGTGATACCCAGATCCTGCTGTACCTTAATTTGCCTGTGGCAAGTAAGTTGTTTGATAAATTGTTGTTGCAAGCTATTAAGGATCATTTTCTAATAAATACTTTCTAAGTTGAATGTGTTTTTATGAAAACCAGTTTGCTTTATCGGCTGTTTTCATTTTGGGAATGTCCTTCGTCTTTGAACTTTTGAAACCAGAAGTTTCAAATAAGACATCAATATTAGTAATTTAGGGTTGTTGTGAGGTGAAAATAAGAAATCAATGCATTTCAGAATTTCTGGAACTGTTGAAAAAAGAGGATTTTTTGATTGTCACAACAAATGTAAACAATATTCTGTCATTAAAGATGAATTATTGGAATTCTAAAAGCTAAATATATTGTGTATGAATGGATATATAAACATGAGTGTGTTCTATGAAAACTCAGACAACATGAAATTTATTTTTGCAATTGTTGACTTGAATCTGCGAGGTAAATGAGATTGTTTGGTTCTTTGAATGCACATCAGGGAAAAAAAGTAAGGCTATTAATAAAACTAGAACAAACAAAACCCAAGTTCACCTAGAGAGAGGCCAGGCAGATCTTCAGGCTTGACTGAAATAGACTGTCTTGACAGATCACCTACTTCTTCCTTTTTCTGCTGAGATATGTAGAGTAGTTCATGATCAGGATTTTTCTGTTTTACTTTCTAAAGGAATGGATTAGAACTGGAGAACACCATACAGTGTATTTGAAAAGCTGTGAAGTGAAAAAAAAGCTTAGTGTGGGCTTTTGAAGGATGTCTGTAGGCAGCAACATACAAACAAATGCTGGCAGAGATTCAAACTGATATTTTCAAATGAAACATGAATTTTTTATCTCAATCTGCTAAGGAGCTACCTCTCCTCTTTTCATAAGGGTGCATCACCTGGTGCCCTGCAATCACCAAATAGAACAGGAAGACGTAATTGGAAAGAATCCTTTCTGGTCTAACTACAGAAACAGTCCATCTGGGCTGTGTTGCAAAGGATTTCTTATGTTTTAAAATCTAGAATAGCAGAACAAGACACATCTGTGTGTCAGTGTACTGAAAGACAGTTCTTTGAGACAGTGGAGTAATTTCATGGTTTCACTGCTACAGATGTGGAGAAGAGATTCAGGTAGCATGCGGGAGGTGATCGTGAAGACTGGTGCTTCACTTTACCTTCTGGCTTTCTTGTGTGGTTTAACGGTTCCTGTTGCAAACTCTCAACTTTCTTCATCGGTGTCTCTGTAACATGGCGTTGAACAAATAGGTAGGGACACATTCTACGTGCAAATTCAGACCTATAGTAATGCTTCCTTCTCGGAAGGGACGGCTGTTGTCCAGAGATGCCAGAAGATTTTGGGGAGACATTTCTTTGTTTTCAACTTGATTCCTGATCACTTTGTTCTGTACAGGGGAGGGAAAGTGGCTACATGATGGTACAGAAATCTGTTGCAATAGAGAAAATAAAGAGGAGAAATGTTGGTCCTGGAGCCAAGGCTAGCTGTCCTGATCTTTGATGTCAAACAATGTCATGTGGATGTGTATGGCTGTTTGTAGAACTGCAGGCTATGCAGATGTGAGACTTCATGTGAAGTTAGCTGGTCTGGTGGAACAACACGTGTAGGTAATGAAAAACTGATACCTGTAACTGTTGTGATTTTAGGAGAAATATGGTATTAAAGGTAATGATTTCTTTTTTGTGAATCTTATGTGAGGTTGGATGAAGCTGAAGTGGAAGATAGACAGTTCTAACTAGTCGTTTGAACAGTGCAGACTACTTCATGTTAGCCTTTTTGATATTGGGGTTAAAGCAGATGATGATGACCTTAGAAAGCTGAACCGTGATCCTCTTTGTCTAAAGCGTTGCTAATTCTTATTCAGCACTGTTTTTGTCCTGCTGCCATCACTACAACATCTGTAGTGTATTAAGTGACGTGGGTAACACCTGTCTGGGGAGATTGTGGGTTGGGAGGGCTGAGTGGTGCACTAAGGGGATTAAAAGTTGTCTAATAGAAGTTCATCTCTTTATTGAGATAATTAATATTTACACCATGCAAGTATGAGAAAGCAATGTGGGTAGGCAGATACCAGAGAGGCCAAACACCTATTTCCTTATTTTCCTAATACCTTGCTGAAGTAGCTTCTCTATGGAAAAACTCACATTTTAAAGCATTTCTTAGAACTTTCAAGCTGCCTGATCTTTTATTTGCTACTGGAAGCCTTATTTTCAGTTTTGATAATTGTAGCTGTTCCTTGAACAAAATTGGCCGTAATTTGAAATGCAATAAAATTATCACTTTTTTTTATTGTGAAGGCAGCACCTAAAGAACGGGGGCTCTGTAGCATGTGAGGACAGGACGCGAGGCAGAGCTTGCACGCTGTGGCGTTGTACAGCCGCCCTGCAGTCGGGCCTTTTCGCTTCACGATGGCTGCTTCTGTGGCTTCTGTGCTGCGTGCAGAAGCCTCCTAGAGCAGATTTCCTGTCACTGTGCTAGCAAGGGGGAGGGTGGGGGGTGTGTCTGCACAGGCAGAGCAAGAGCTTCGGCAGCTGACATACTGAACCAACAACTGCCCCCCCGAAAGGGCAAAAAGTGCCGTCGTTTTACACCCGCCCCCGATAGCGAAAGCGCAAGGCCTGAGGGAGAAACGCGTACCGGCCCCGAGTTCTCTCCAGCCCCTTTCCGGCTGGAGCTGGCACCGTCGTAGCCGTGTCCCTGTGGGCAGCGGGAGCCCTAAAGAAGGGGGCGAGGCAGAGCTCGGCCTGCGGGGGAGGGAGCGGAGCCCGGCCCGGGCGCTGCGGCGCGGGCAGAGGCGACTCCATCTTGCTGGGACGGGGGCCGGCAGCCGGTCCTCCCCGGCGAGGGGTCCGCGGCGCTGAGGCCGGGGTCGGGCTCGCGGCTCGGAGCCCTGGGCGGGAGCGGGTCGCGGCCCGGCCCCGCCGCCGGGGAGGAACCGCCCGGGGCCGCGCCGCCGCCGCGAGCACCTGCGGGGCCGGGAACCGCCGCCGGGCCTCACCCCTTCTGCGCTTCTGCCCGCAGATGGCGCAGTGCGTGAGCAGGGTGGAGCTGTCCGTGTCCTGCCAGCGCCTCCTCGACCGGGACGTCGGCTCCAAGTCGGATCCCCTCTGCGTCCTGCTGCAGGACGTGGGCGGCCGCCAGTGGGCTGAGGTACGGCGCCGGCAGCGCCCTCCGCGGCCCGTGCGCTCCGTTCGGGTCTGCGATCGGCGTTCCCGGGGCTCGGGCGTGGGGTGGGGTCGTCGGGGTCGTGCTGTCGTTGGCTTCGTTCGCTGCTCGTACGCTCGCCTGGAGATGCGATGGGGCCTTGGTTTGCCTGCTCCAGCATGTGCTGTCCTTTCTGTGCTCAGGGCACGCGGTCCAGCACATGCTGGATTCCTGGCCTCTTTCTGTTTTTTCCTTTTTTTCTTCAACTTTGCTTCTGTGTTTGTACAGTTAGATCGCACAGAGAGGATAAAGAATTGCCAAAACCCTGAATTTTCAAAGAAGCTGGTTGTCGACTACTACTTTGAGAAAGTGCAGAAGCTGAAATTCGGTGTCTATGACATCGATAACAAGTCCCCTGATCTAAACGACGATGACTACCTTGGAGGGATTGAGTGCACGCTGGGACAGGTATGCAGAGGAACACGTGAAGTGATGTACAATGTAGCAGCAAGCACTGGGTTTGTTGTGAAAAATGGGAAGCAAGGCTGGTTTATGAAAGGCTTTGACACATTCACGTTTCAAAACATCTTGTTCCTTACACTTATTTAGCATATTAGTTTGTGTCCCTACTGAATGTAGTTAGAAAAATCACGTTGAGTGCAAAGTGGAGGTTAGATGTGTATGGTTTACCAGTCATTATGGAATGTAAGAGGCAATCGTAGTGCTAATGGGAGATTGGGAATGAGGAGGGCGTGGAGCCTGGAGAACTCTAACAGAGCCTTTTTGGTTTCCTTTGCACAAAAAGATCGTCAGACCATAAATGCAGGGAAGTAAGACTGTCTGAGATTCCGCAGTTGATTCCTGAAGAGGAGTTTGTATTGTTCGGTAGGAGAAGAAAGGTGGTATTTGGGATATTAAAGAAAGACTTGATTAGCTAAATAGTCTTTTCTGATTTTCAGCAGCTGTTTGACTACTTGTAATGTAAATATCTTGGGGGAAGCAATAATAGGAGGCTAACATAAACATACTGGTGGATATTATTTTGTGGATAGGGAGGGAAAATTTTAAGACTGCTTAACCGTTTCAGAAGCACAAACTGGTATCTGTCACTGCAGGAAATGGACTTAAACCCTTCAGAGCTTTTTAGGAGAGCTTTAAAAAATTCATCCTGAAGAATAATTCTTTGCTTTTTGTCTACCTTGATGTTTATAATATCTGTCTTTAACCTCAGGTTGTGTCCAGCTCAGTGTTCACTCGACCTCTGGAACTGAAGGAGGGAAAGCCAGCAGGAAAAGGCACCATAACGGTAAATGACCTGGTTGTGTGTGGAAAAAATGATTTCTTAATCTTTGGTATGTGGTCTGGGACAAAGTAATGTTTCTGGTTTTGTTTGTCTGTTTTCAAATTCTGCATGTGTACAGGAAGGGTATGCGTTTGTAACCATACACAGAGTTTCTGTAAGCACAAAGCATAAGTGAAACTCTGTAGGGTGTGTGTGTATATACATATATGTATTTATATTTTTTTCTCTGTGCACAGATTTCAGCAGAGGAGATTAAAGATACCAGGGTTGTTTATTTGGAAATTGAAGCCCAAAACTTGGACAAAAAGGTATTGATTTATTTTTTTAATGATATTGCGTGCTTCTGTAGGTTTTGACTATTTTTACAGTTAGCGCCTTTTTGCTAGCAGTCCTCACTGTATTGTAAACCTTCAACTAAGCTCTGTAATCGTGTAAAAAAGGCTTGCTGTGTTTTGTTACTGATAATGAAGTGAACTAGAGACATAATGACATGCTGAAAAATACGGTCTTAGATGCGAATTCAACCGCCAGGTTTCGGTTTTGGAGGATTATTTTGGTTTTGGAATAATCTACATGTTAGTATATTAAATAATTGTCTCCATTGATTGTTGTGACTGTGCAGTTAACTGGGCTTTCTGTAATGATATTAAAGCAGAAGAGGTGGAAATTTAGATATGCTACCTTGATGTTATTTTAAGCCAAGCAGAATGGCACAATTCATAGTAACAAAATACTCTGAGGAAGCACAGTCTTGGAATCAAAGCTGTTGTATTATGATGGCTTTGAAAGTGCTGCAGTTTGAAAGAGAAAAACACAATGAAAGAGGAAAACAAACATATAGCTTGTTTGACTGTGGTTTGTTTGAAGTGTTATGTACTGATTAGCTAGCTCTTCTCTCATTTGAGTAAAACACGGGGGTCTGATGAGTTCTGTTGGGGTTTTGTTTGCAGGATTTCCTAGGTAAATCGGATCCGTTTTTGGAGCTTTACAAGCAGAGCGATGCTGGAATGTGGCAGTTGGTGTACAGATCAGAGGTAGTATTTCTACACTGATGTGTTTCTTAGTGTTGAGTTGATCTGACAACTTGCTCCTACCAAAAGCAGGAATGTGTCACTACTGGTCATGCCATGCACCAGTTCTGTGATGAAACTTGTGTTGTACGCCAAAAAAGGGATCCGGCTCACTGACCTGGCAGAAAATGGCTAATTTGCTGCCTGGTCAGTGGGTTAAGCTGGGCTGATGAAGAGTCCAACCATGCACCAGGGGAGAAGAAGAGTGGTAGGACTCTTCTGCCTTTCAGGCGATGATTGGCTTGGCTCTACAATTGAACCCTACGTTGTATTTCTATCTTCTATTTTTAATAGAACTTTTTGCTTGGTGTTCCATACATTGTCAAGGTTGAACTGACTGGGGCTGTTCAGGTAGCCCCACGGAAGTACAGAACCCTCATGATATGTTTCTTAGTAACTTGCATACCACATCCCTCATGTGACATTATGCTGTCATTTTTTTTAAGGTGATTAAGAACAACTTAAATCCATGCTGGAGAAAGTTCAGTGTTCCCTTGCAGACGTTCTGTGGTGCTGATTTTAATAAACCTATCAAGGTACAGACTTCGGAATTTCAAATTTGTTGTTGTAAGAAACCCAATCTGTTGATATCTTAAGTATGAGTTATCAAGTTGTCTAGTCATATTTAAAATTTTAGATTGCCCTTCTGGAATAATAAGAGTATGGCACATAAGTGATTATATGTCTATTAAGTATGAAGTCTGTCCTAAAACATTGTCAGTTGTGAAATTGAGAAGTTAGGGAATGCAGAAGTGACACGCTTTCTAATGATTCATCATAAGAAGAATTATAAATGATTATTTGGATATTCTGGCCAGCATTTCAGGTTTTGGACTTCTTATTTAATTGTGGCTTTCTAACACTAAGTGAAAACTGTGATACTTGTACTCAATAAGCTTGAATGCGTTAGGATACTGACAGAGTGGGCAGCTAACAGCTTTGTCCATTCATAAGAATGGTGGGCTTATCACAGCTATTTTTCTTTATGTTTGAACAAGAAATTTGGTTTTGAGTCAGAACTGAAGTTCCTTGTAGTCTTGCATAATGATGATTAATGTTCTCTGGTCCTGAATTACGGAGGTGGTAGAAGAACAATTACATCTTTCTACAAGTTTCTACAAAAATAATCTGATAGCAAATTAATTCAATTTCTGTTCTAAGCAATGCACTAATAATACAAAGGCATTTAAAACCATAACTAGTTTTATGTTGAGTATAGTCTTTCTGTTTATCTAACTCCTAAACACTTTCCGTTTGCGGAATTTTCCTGCCTCATCCTGTCTGTGAAGAAACCTCATGCTAGAAGTTTGATTTGAAAGGTTTAGCAAAAAGCAATGCATGCTAAACTTTTAATTTGTGCAGCATGAGAGATCGAAAGAGTTACTGAGATTATTAACCTGGAAATAGATGTTCAAATCTGCTGAGCTTGTTGAATATGTGACAATGTTCTAAGTGGCGGTCGTGAGCTTTTGCTCTAGGGGAGTCAACAGTCTTAGGTCAGAAAGAAGTCTTGGTCCAAAAGTTCTGAAATAAATGTGGAAAGGAAGTGGCAAAGAGATGTATGTTACCTTGTCAAAACTGACATGACATGGCATGATTTAGACATTATATTACTGAAGTTGTATTTACTACAGTCTAAATTCTTTTTTTTTGGAAGCTTTCTGTGCTTTGGGATTCACTTTGAAATGATCTGTTTTAAAAAATATAAAACTTTTGCTGTTAGTTCCTTTCAGACAAAATCCTTGATGCATGTGCAAATAATGTATTAAGTTTCACAATGCATCTGTGAAAAAGGATTAAATTTTCCTTTCCCCTAGGGATTAGGGAAGTTGATCTGAAAAGGGACTTGAGACAGGCAGGAACAGTAGCACTAAAGAATGTAACATTGCACTGGAGATGCGTTTTTCAGTTGGTACGTGGTGCTCTGAATCTCTTGTTCAAGGCTTCCTAAGATTTTTTTGGAACAGTTACATGTAGAAAAATGGTTGCTGAATGGAGAAGTCCCTGTGCTTCAACATAGTGGAAATGTCCATGCATGTGCATAAGTCCGTTTGATGTGTCTCATAAACATTAGCTTTGCTAGCAGCGCATGATAATTCTGTAGTGGGAAATGTGCACTAAATGTGTGTCTGTGAACATAAATCTTCAGGTCAAATTAACGATGCTACCTAATATTTTGGTAATTCTTTCTTCATTGTGATGCAGAGTGGTGTTATTTTTGTCCCTGCTAAAGAACAGCTCAGATTTTTGACACAATGTAATTTTCTGACAGTTTCTTTAAGAAAAAGGGCAAATAAAAGCAGTTTTCTCCCCTGTAATTGTTTAAATAGAAATAGTAAACGTAAGATTTAAGCAAACAAAACTCCCTTCCAGTCCATGCATTTGATGGCATGTGCATAAAGGCAAATCCATTTTCTGTGAATGTTAGAAATTTGTCTTGTAGATTGAAAGGGGCCTTTGACCCACTGAATATATTCCATGGCTCTTAATGAATATTGGATAGTTCAGCTGAGAATAATTGCATGCAGTATCTCGCAGTATTGCTAGCTGACCCCTGAGGTCAGGCCTTGTTTCAGAAAGCAGTTATTGGCAGCTTCAGGTACTTGTTCCTACATCACGTCTTCCACGTGTTGTTTGTAGCAGCACTACTCTTCAGACTGCATACTGTAAATCTAAGCCCAGGTTAGAAAACCCTTGCAAAAGGAGGTTTGTTTTAAGCTATATCATGCTGTGAACTAATAACAGGAAGGGGTCCTAAATATGTATTTTTGGCATGGACAAGAGTGGACAAGAGCAAGCAGGAGGAAAAGGGGAGGTGTGTGGAGGTGGCAGCTGCTGAATTCTCTGCAGCCATGTCTCGGGTGTATTAGCACCAAGGACACCCCTAGTCTGTACCTTGTTCTCTGCGTGATGGCCCCCTTGAGCAACCTCCCTGACATGGTCAAATCACTTTTGAATGATGTTTTAAACATCAGAGTTGTTGAGAGAGGCAGAGTGGGGTTCATGGAGGAGCCTGGAGGTTGCTTCGTGGTAGAGCATGCAGAAGAGAGGAACGGAGCAGTGGTCGGTTGGGAAAGATGAAGGGGGAGAAGCACGGGGCCCAATCTCTAAAGTGATCTTGTTTTCCCATTGGAGAGACTGAAGGATGGTATGGTGCTTCCAATTTGGCTAGGTTAGACCACAATACATCCAGCTTTTGGTACAGATTTCCCACTGAAACCAATGGAAGATCCCTTATGGATTGAAGGCAGTAAGAACCCTTCAAAGATACTTGTCCTCAAGTTTGGTGATCTAGCTATTCGATTTGACTTCCTTATCTAGGTGTCATTTGTAGGTTCGTCTTGTCCCATCGTCCTGAGGAAAAAACTGTCACTGTTTTTTACTGAGGCAACGCCAGTTCCTTGCTTAATAAAAGCAGACCTCATAGCGAGCTTTTGAGTCAGTGTAGTACGTGAACGTCGGCAGGGGGAAAAGCGGCTGTCCACAAACTTCTTCTTGACTGACTGCTTCTGGATTTGTGTTCTGCTGTACTGTGTATCATGCATGTTCTAAATGCTTCTGTAGTTGGTGATTGGCTGGGGAGCTGTTGCCAATGTACATTGTACTGGTTTTGTTCTAAGCCATAGTTGTTATCGTAAGTTTATTCTTAAATACATTGTTTTTTGCATTCTGTACTTCTAAAGATTTAAGCTTTCATGCTGTTGTAAACATGACTGATTATTAATTGTTTATGATTTGATTGGTTTAAGATGCAGAAAAAGACTGACTTAACACTCTGTGGAAATTGCAGTTTCTTTGTAAATTAATGCTATTGCCAGGTAGAAGAAAGGAGCATATTCAGCAATTGCCTAGATAAAACTTGTAATTGCTTCTTCCTATTATCCCAGTTGCATATGATGTCCTGAATGGTCTCAAGTTTATAACTTCGGGCTGTGAAACAAGGGTTTTAATTCTTTTGAATTCTTTTTTGTTATTTCAGTCTCTTCCATCTGAACTGGAGAAAGCTTTTAGTTAAAAACAAAGCTGTCACCTTGTGGTGAAGCAATTGAATTGTCTTCCTTGTTCTAACTGAAATTCACGCTGTCTCTCTCTTTTTCCTGTGAGGTTTCGGTTAGTGATAGGGGTGACAACACCGGTTCAGATTTGATGGGGGAATATACTACCGTCGGTGCAAAGCTGTTGGAAGCAGGGAGATTCTGTGGTGAGCAGCTGTCATTCTCCCTAATGCAGTACACCTGCCCATTGCTTGCTGTCTCTTCTCTTTCAGGTACAGTGTGCAGATCATGATAGTGATGGGTCACATGACTTGATAGGCATTTTTGAAACTAACCTGGCTCAGCTGCAGAAAGCAGGTGACGGCTCTCCGGTGAGCTTTCTTAGTTCCTCAATTAAGTCCATATTTCAGTCTTTCACAAACCCTTTTTAGTACTGATCTCTGAGAGATTTTTAGTTTTTGCCTCCAAAAGTGATTTTTTTGTCTGTATCTTTGTATTACTAAGCCAACATTTGGGGAAAAAAAAAAACCTGACATGGGGAGGATACTACTGTTTTTCTTGGGTACTGTTAGCCCTCCTGTTCCTACAGACATCCTTGAGCCCATTGTGTGCTGGCCACATGCCATTTCTTGCCAGCAATTCTGTGTGCTTTTGCCTCTGCTGAGCCAAGTGGAAACAAAAGAGCTTCTTGTTAATGCTGTAATAGAAGAGGCTGGAGGTAGGACTCGTCTCAGCAGCTGGTTGCCCTTACTAGCACTCTGGTTGTTTTTTTAGCTAGAGGAGAGAAATGGTGTTTCCAAGGGTCTCTTTTCTTACTTTATCTTGGACACCTGTTTTAGAGTATGTTGGGTCATTAGCTGGTGGTGCCAGCTTCTCTGTTGTCTGCAGCAAAAACGTCAACTCTCATTCTCATGGAGAGGTCTCATCTGGATTCAGACAGATCAATCCACATGCAGGACATAGCCTGGAAGTGCTTCCAGTCACCAGCCAGTTTGATTTCTGTGATTTTAGTCCTAAGACTGGTGGAAGATGGCTTCCTTCTTTCCTAACCCATGTGAGATCAGAACTAATACAAAGTGAAACAAAACAGCACTGTCAGAACAATGCCTCTGTCATAGAGAACCTGTGGCCTAGGGTTTTTGGCCTCCTTCCCTCCCTCTGCCTGCTTTGCCTTCTCCTCATCTGTTTGTGTTCATTCCCTTCCCTTAACTGATAAAGAATGTGATTATGTTAAGAGAAATGCTTGCGTTTGTGACAGACTTTTTTCTCCTCTGTTACAATGACTGTTCAATGATTCTGTACAGACTAACAGTCATGTCCCAAAGAGGGACTTTAATGAAGTCTTGACTGATGTGCTTTGCCCAGTGATGGTAGCAAAAACATCTGTTTAACTTGTCTAATAACAGCCACAGTAATCACAAACCTTTTTAAAATGAAGTCTCAGAATATTGCCAGATAACTCTGAAATTGTGTAATGTCTGACACTGTTCTGTTTCAATAGTTTGCACTGCTGGAAATGCAGGTGTTCTATTACTTGCTTCTTGAATACTTGCTTTCTGTAGGTGGAATATGAATGCATTCATCCTGAGAAGAAACAGAAGAAAAAGAGCTACAAAAACTCTGGCATTATTAGGATAAAATCCTGCAAGGTAGGAAGATTATTGTCATCGTTTGGCTTTTTTATGTTCTCACTGTAAAGAAATCTGTTTTTGTGGGGAGGAGGTGTAATGCTGTCTGTCTGTTTCTCTAGATTGAAACAGATTATTCATTCCTGGACTACATCATGGGAGGCTGCCAGATTAATTTTACAGTGAGTTGTTTCCCCACTGCACATCTCGGTAGTTGCTAAGACAAGGGCAACGGAGTTGTGGTTAGTACTTCAGTTTGCAGTGTGTGTTTTCTTAGGAAGTGATGAAGACTGCCAAAAAGAAGTAACTGTAAATTTTTACTTTTTGCTATTAAGTAGCAAATTTAATGGATCCTGAGTTTCTTAAGCTTCTTTTGAGAAATCAGTTCTCAGTCTGTCAGTGGAAAGGACTACTACTCCTTAGACATGCATGTGACCTGTCTGAAAAGGTGTGCTGGCTTGTTTGCCTGTCCCTGTATGGGACTGTCTTTGTGCCTGGGAGGAAGGGAGCAGTGTGGGGCTAGTCTAGGTCTCTGTTTTTGGTTATGGTTGGTTCTTCTCAGTTGCTTATGGTGATGGTTCAGTGACCTACTGTGTTATCATCTTCTGAACTGATTAGGTGGGCATAGACTTCACTGGCTCCAATGGCGATCCCAAGTCACCAGATTCTCTTCACTACATTAGCCCAGATGGGATAAATGAGTACCTGATTGCCATCTGGAGCGTGGGAAGTGTAGTCCAGGATTATGACACGTATGTAAGAGGCTCTTGATTGATCTAGTCACCACATGAAAATGTGTATTAAATGACACACAAAATGTGTCACAGTGGGTGTCATTGATCAAGGCTGATAGCTCGTTCCAGAGCTGTAGCATTTGGGTGACAGAGATGCTGCCTTTCCTTGGGAGATCCCTTCAGGTGCTGCTACTGCTTCCTCCTGCTTCTGGCATTGCCAGGAAAGCCAATGGCAGCACTGCTTAATTCAGGGTGTTTGCTTGATTTGTCTTCCCATATCTGCCCTTTTATGGCCTGGGTTACTCTATAATGCTGCTTTAGCTCATTGCTAATCCTTTATTGCTGATGGTGCATTTCAAACAGAAGTCTCCTGTTTAATTCATTGGGAACATGTTTAGCCTGCTCTGTCCTTCAGCCAAGCTGTGACTGGGTTGCCTTCTCTCTTGCTACTCTGAAATCTCCCGAGAGTCCTGTAGGATGCTGCGTTGAAACAAATTCTGGATCTGTCAAGTCCCTGCCTGAAACCCTTGGGTAGCTGGTTACTGGCCATGGGAAACTAGGTGGTGTACCCATTCCTCAGGGCAGGAATTGAACCTTGGTCTCCAACTGTTTTCTGGGAATAAAACAGAATAACGAAGTATTAAAGAATTGCTGTTTCACAATTCTTCTTGTTACCCTTTCTCCCTAGGGACAAGCTGTTTCCTGCATTTGGATTTGGAGCTCAGGTTCCTCCTAACTGGCAGGTAAGGCCTTCACAACACTATGCAGTTGTTCTGTTCATCTCTGCATTCTCTAACTGATTGTAACATACCTATTTCTAGGTGTCTCATGAGTTTGCTTTGAACTTCAATCCCAGCAACCCTTATTGTCAAGGTGAGGAAACATTTTTATTATTATTTCACTGAGAGGGATTGATGTTAGAAGTTAGAAGTGTTGCATTTCTTTCATAACTGGTGAAAAGCATATGTAGCATGAAGACATGCAGCAAACTACATGTACTCTTATCTGGATGGTGACAAGAGTGAAATTGTGTTGATCCAGATTTCTGTGTGGTCTGCATAAGTTTCAGTGATTGGGACCTGATGGGATTCATCCCAGTGTACCAAGAGAGCTGGCTGATGTCATTGCTAGGCTTCTCTCCATTATTTTTGAATGGTCTTGGGAATCTGGAGAGGTCCCAGTTGACTGGCAAATGTTCCAATTTTCAAGAAGGGCAAGAAAGAAGACCCTGGTAATTACAGGGCTGCCAGTCTCGCTTCAGTGTCTGGTAAAGTTATAGAGAAAATTACTCTGGGAGTTACTGAAAAACATCTGAAGGACAGTGCGGTCATTGGTCATAGCTAAGCTGCAGCGTGGAGATCTGCTCCGCCGTGGGACCCATGGGCTGTATGGGGACAGCCTGCTCCACCATGGGCCTCTCCACAGGCTGCAGGGGAACTTCAGCTCCTGCACCTGGAGCACCTCCTCCGCCTCCTTCACTGACCTTGGTATCTGCAGGGCTGTTTCTCACTCCTTGCTCTCCCAGCTGCTGTTGAGCAGCAGTTTTTTTTTTTTTCCCGGTCTTAAATCTGCTTTCCCAGAGGCACAAACAACAACACTTTGTTGGCTTGGCTCTGGGCAGTGGTGGGTCCCTTTGGAGTCAGCTGAAACTGGCCCTTATCTAACATGGAGCAGCTTCTGGATTCTTCTCAGAGAGGCCGTCCCTGCAGTACCACTACGAAAAACTTGCCACAGCATATTCTATAATTCTATGATTGAGAGAACCGAGACAATTCAGGCTGGAGAAGAGAGGGGTCAGGGGGATCTCACAGATGCCTGTAAGTACCTGAGGGAAGGGTGCAAAGGGGATGGAGCCTGGCTCTTTTCAGTGGTACTCAAGGACAGGACAAGAGGCAATGGGCACAAACTGGAACACAGGAGGTTCTAAACATCAGGAATCATTTCTGGGCTGTGTGGGTGACTGAGAAATGGAACAGGTTCCCCAGAGAGGCTGAGGAGTCTCCTGTCTTGGAGATCTTCAGAAACAAGCCAGACATGGCTGTTGGGCAATCTGCTCTGGGTGTCCCTGCTTGAGCAGGGAGAGATGACCAGATGACCAGAGCATTGACCAGATGATCTCCAGAGGTCCCTTCCAACTTAACCATTCTGTTATTCTGTCAGTCTGTGCGGAAATTTTTGTTGCTGCAAGTTGGTTACTTTTGTTGTGTTGCAGATGGTAGTGAATTCAGATCAGCAATGTGTCTGTTAGTCACACTTTCAAAGCAACCATCTGCTAAGTTTGTTAGAGATTGTGGTTACTTCTTCAGCAATGTGAATATGTTTGAATGTTATCTTTTAAAGGGTTGTCTCAAAATATTATTTTCTTTAAAGCCATCTTCTTTTGCAGTAGTTGTTTCAGCTAATCTCAATGGCTGGTCTGTAAGCCAGATTAAGAACTCCTAGGACTAAGGACTCTCTCAGCATGGAGCGCTGCAGAATTTTTCTTGAATGAACATTTTTTCCTCAGTTTAGTTTTCCTCTCCGGTCTAAGGCCAAGAAAGAATGGAATCTGAGAATCAGTGTTAAAATCCAAGCGTTTCCTTCATCAGTTCTGTGTTGTCTGCTTCACTGGAATCTGTGCCTTTGCTCTGTGATGGTTCCTGTGCAATAGTTCAGAGGTAAAGCACTAAAACACGTGTGGTGGACAAGATGAGCAGCAGCAGTAAATGAAAGTACATCAATACAAGTTAATATGGGGATCCATCTAAATTGCCCTACACAAGAATATGTACCATTTAAAATCACATTTATTAAAAAAAAAAACTCTAGTTAACCCAAGAAAAGCTTCTTGCAGGGGAAAAACCTTAGAGGTTACTGTTTCTCTTATGGAAATGTTTAAATCCAGGTGTCACTGTGCACAAGAGGAAAATAAGCCGTTAACTGTTCCAGAGAGTTTCTGACCTTGTTGTCTAATTAGATGGTAAGCAATTAAACAAGAGAAACTGGATGACAGAGTAGAAAGAAAGGACAAGGTCATAAGCATGCCTTCACTAGATTATTTTTCCACCAACTTCCATGAACTTTATTATGTTGTAAGCATAAAGAATAATGTAAAGAATACAGAATGGTGAAGAAATCTGGAAATCTTGTCTCTGCAGATGTCCACTGGTTTTAGACCTTTGCTTTGTATATTCGCTGCTATCCTGCTATTTATTTGTCCTTTAGGAGTTCACAGCTGTGTGTGAGTGATTATCCTTTTGCTTCACTGTTCAGTAATGCTTATAGAATAATTACTGGAGAAATTGTGAGGCTCTTTTGGCAGCTTGCATTCCTTGTGTTACAGGGATCCAAGGAATAGTTGATGCCTACCGCCAGATCCTTCCTCAGATACGACTCTATGGGCCAACCAACTTCTCTCCTATTATAAACCATGTGGCAAGGTTTGCTGCACACTCGGCGCAACAAGGAACTGCTTCTGTGAGTCCGTGCCCTTCCCCGCAAATGGGTGATGTTTCTGTTTCCTGTGTTCACTATTGGATAGAATTGTATGGTAAAGTGATGCATTCTTCTTCCTCAGGATCTCAAGTTTGGTCCTGTCTTACCAGCTTCCAAAGAGATTGTTGCTACTCCCTTGGTTCATATGTGAACCTGTACCAGTGAAGTATGCAGGGGTCCCATGTTGGCGTTTAGACCAATTGGATTTTGTCAGCAGTTGCTTCACCCTAACCTCTCTTGCCAGACTCCATCACCTGTAGGGAACGCACACAGTATAAAGGGGCCCTGTGTATTTTATTCCAAACAATTTTTCACTTGAGCATGTATACAAAGACCACCTAAGAAACGGTAGAGGGCTTGACTGTTTGTCCCACCATGTTTGCATGCAGAATCAAAATATCTAGGGGGCCACGTTACCAAAGTAGTGTGAGAATTAGCAAATCAGTATGCTAACCGTGTTGCAGAACATCCATACTACGTCTGCAGTTGCATTGCATGTCTCATTTGTGTGCTTGCATGGCCATGACTGCTGTTAAAATTCAACTCCATATCTTAAAACTTTATTGTACTTAAGGATGAAGGGATTATACTTCCTGATGTATTTAACTGATTCCATTTTTGACCACCCAATTAGAAGGAATTTTGATGTCCACTCTGATACTTTATGGTCTTAGAACTCAAAATCCTTGTACAACTACATAAGTTTGTGCATACATCAAATTAATTTCCCACACTGTGGGGTGCTTGGTCTAGGGAGAGCCATTTCTTATATTTTTGAGGGTGTTTTTTAGCTATTCAAACAATTGGGGGAAATCTTCCTATTTTTCTTAAGCTCCTGTGTTCTTCCCCTTCTGTCATTTCTAGAGTGTCGTCACGTCATGACGTTTGTCACCGCTGTATGTTCAGATTTCTAATACTTATTTAAATTACTGATAACTAAAAAAGAAGGTTTTTTTGAGTTACAAACAGATATTGAATAATGTATTTTATCCTTTTTGAGATATCAGTGAATAAAGCAGCACCCATCAGTGAGTTTTTTATGCACCTTTGTTGATTTAGGATTACTTTGATCATTGCTATTATATTCTGGCAACTGGTATAATTGTTCTTTATAAATTGAATGTAAGCCTGTATCTTTTATCTAATGCAGAGGATTTCCCTGAAGTGTACAAGGAAAGGTGGTTTGCATAAGAAAAAATGGGAATAAACAAAAGTTCATTTAATGTTCTATTCTTGTCTTATCCACTGCACAATCTGCTTGCTTTTTTAGAGTAAGAAATTGCTTCATTTGCTTTCAGTTATGTGAGCTTTGATGTTGTACTCCCTAACTGAGTATTTTCTGATGTTTTTTAGCAATATTTTATCTTGCTGATCATCACAGATGGAGAGATCACTGATCTGGATCAAACCAGGCAAGCAATTGTTAATGCATCTAAGCTGCCGATGTCCATCATTATTGTTGGAGTTGGTGAAGCTGATTTCAAAGCAATGGAGTTTCTTGATGGGGACAATGGCATCCTGAAATCCCTAACAGGAGAGCCAGCTGCACGAGACATTGTTCAGTTTGTGCCTTTCCAGCAGTTCAAAAATGTAAGTTGTTTTTAACTTCATAAGAATTCTGCTGCCAACATATGTGCAGTTATTACATCCAAAAAATTAGCATGTGTCTAAGCAGCTTATTAATGTTGCAGTGTATGAAGGCAGCAAAGTGTATGGTCAAAGCACTGTCCAAACTGTTTCATGTGAGAGTTGAGATATATTTGCTTCTGGATTCAAAACTGTGTGCCTCATAACTCTATTGCAGCTTTTCCTAAAGAGTTCTCATTGTATCGTTACTACCTAGTGGCTATTGCAGTGTTACAAGGAGTAAGGGAGGTGTTTTCTCTCCTGGGATGCAAACATTTAGTCAAGAAAGTGAGATCATTTTGTCTCAATCTCTGTTGTTGAGTCCCATGAGCAATTTAAGCTGAGATGGAATCTTTCCTGCTGTTGAAAGCAGTCCTATCGTTCCCCAGCTCCTCCCTACTTTTTCTGATGGGGCACTAGTGTTCATGCATGCTATGCAGTGAATGAGGTTGAAGAATGGAGTTAAATGGAAACCCAAAATAAGACAAATTGCTAGTGGCTGGGGCAGTGTCCCACCCAGATCAAGGCCATATGAAGGCTGTGTGAGTCTGGGCTTAGGGTGGGAGCAATGCAGGGGTGGGAACAAGTGATTTTCAGCAAGAGTACTCGCTGAGACTGACTGGAAGTGCTCCTAAGACTGCAGCAAGACTGAACCAGAGGGAGTGAGACATGGGCGAAAAGCAGATTGTGCTGTCTTCTCAACCTTGCTTGCCTGGCAGGTGGGGGCTGCAGTCTGAATTTTGTGAGAGAGTATGTCACTGGGCTGGTAATTCCATTCCCTGCAGTATCTTTGATTTATTCTCACTATTCCTTGCAGGCTCCCCGGGAAGCTCTTTCCCAGATGGTTCTGGCTGAAGTGCCAAAGCAGCTGGTTTCATACTATAAATTGCAGGGGTGGCCACCTGTGAAACTGCTGGAAACGAAGAAGATGTAGATTGCATCCTCATCCTAGCCATCCATGTGTATCACTGTGGTGAAGAGAGCTGTCTGCACTCACACTCTTCCCTTGCACACTCTGTGCCTTAAGATCGTACCATTCACACTAATACTCTTACCTGCTTGTACTCTGTATCTTTGATCTTTCCTGTTCCTAACTGCAAGAAATGTAAATAAGGAAGAAATGCAGCTGCTGGCAGTTCTTGTGAAAGAAAATAAACCTTGTTGGTTTTCTGCCTTGGAATAGTGATACATCATGCCATGTATCATCACTTGGCACGGCCCACCTGCTGCTTGGTGCTAGAGTGGGCATGTGCACTGAACTGCTCACGCAACACTGCTTCAGTGTTCATTAGGACAATCATATATACAGTAATGATACTTACTGTCTTTGTGTTCCTTGGTAGTTTTTTTATTCTATCAAGCTGCCTTGGAAATGGGGACCCATCTGTATTGGTTGGTACGAAAGTCAGTTGGCTAGATGCCTGAGGTAGTTCCTCTTGTGCCTTCATAAGGTGCCAGTATATTTTTTATATGTAAAGTTTTATTTTTAAATTTCAGTTACCATACTTTGCAATCATCTTATTTTTTAATCACACTTTTGTATTAGTAAAAATTGCTGTTGTGGAGATAAAGGAAGTTGGACTTGTCATTGCACTACAAGTTGTCATCACTTTCAGTTTCATAAATAAATAATGTGCTGTCATTTACAGGCATGTCTGGTCTCATTTTCTTTCTGGGATTTTCCTTCTGTTTTCCAGCAATGTTGATGTGTGTTTTAAGGAAGATCTTTGCTATAGTATTAGCCTTGGTTGTTCAGCCTAGGTTGAGCATGAGCAGCTGCAAAGCAGAGCAAGTTTGTCTGTATCATTACTTTTGTTACCTGTTAATCACTAAGACTGCTGAATGTATATCCTGCAGCCCTGTCCTGCAGTGAGATGAGCTGTTTCTTTACTGTGAAATTATGAAAGAATTTGTCTATTCTATTGCACACACCAGGAAATTGTGAGAAGAAATTGGAAGACTGCCGTGGTGATTCAGCCTATGAAACTGGTAGGTTACAAATGTGTGAAAGCAGAACCGTGGTGTGAATCCATATCTTCAACTAGACTAGTCATTATGGATCATATTCGCCAGCTAACTAATTTATAGCTTGTGCTTGAAGGGCAGCGGGTCTAGGACCACTACTCAGCAAAGAAAATTTGTTAGTTTTTCATTCAAACATAGTGTTGACCACGATGTATTCTTCCAGTTTCTACAGGCAGCAGCTTCCTCACTCTAGAGGAAGCTGAACTGTCTCGCCTGAAAACAGTCCATCCTCTAGCCTGCAACACCCAGTTTTCTTGCACTTAGATTCTTGAGAGAAAGCAAGCAATCTCTCTAGTTGAGTGGCTGCATAAACTGAAATGTGTTAAAAGCATGGAAGAGAGGAAGGAAAACTGCCAAGTCATCTCAGAAACCGCCCTGTGGTTCTCTACTTGTGTTTTCAGCTTATTACAACCTGTAGGCAGAGCTCTCCTTTACTCTTAGGTGTACAAGCAAATCTGAGTCTGGTATGTGTATACACAAGTGTGCCTTTTCTTGCCTTTTTTAAAATGTTTTTTCCTTAAAGGAGGCTTACAGCAGTAATTCCAAAATTTCAGCAGTCCTTTGGCCCAAGTAATACCAGTGGCATTGCATAGTCCTTGGTTTCAATTTCATGTTTTCTTTGGCAAGAAGTTATGAGGATGTTGTGACTTTCCTCCAGCCTTTAGAGGCAGAATATGAGCTCTGAGACATCAGAATGCATAGTGAGAAATGCATTTTGCCTCTCCTTTTTAAACGTAAGTTTCCGCTCAAACGGAGGAAAAAGAATCCTTCCTAGTATCTATCTGTATTCAATGGCTGTGAAGGGAGCTTGGAAAATCTGTTCCTTAGCTAGCTGAGGTGACTGCAGATGCTGGACTTGATGATAGGGATGACTTTCCCTGTTTGGGAGAGGAAAAATCCAAGACGTGGTAGAGGCTGTTGTGAGGAACTTCCTCCTTTTGCAGGCAGAGATGCTGCTTACCTGCAGGAAAGTGGCTGAAACGTGAATGAGCAACAGGACGGAAGCCTGTCACTGGAGGAGAAGAGCCGCGTGGCTCTGCGCTGAGATGAAAAGCCACAGGAGGGTCAAACTTGGAAGCTGCTAAAGCAGGATGGCATGGTTCTGACTGGTTTCTCTCATTCTTGACTCTCCCTAGGGCTCCTGTTCTAGACAAAGTGGAGGCTGGGATGCTTTGTGCCTTGTGCCGCCCTGGGTGTAGCTGGAATGCAGGCTTGCAGCATGACTGTTGCTCAAGGCAGATAAGAGCTCAGGTTTCCTTCCCCTGGAGGCTGTGCTGTTCGCACCCTGTGACTGTGCACTCTATGCCATTCCACATCCCTCTTTGGTTTTATGTCCGCCTTCAGCTTGTTCAGGCTGTGTCCTGTTGGACTCTCGTTCACGAGTTGTTCCTATGTGCAGACAAGCTACATTCAGCTGAGAGGTATGGCACAGGGGGCACCTTGCTCTCCAGAGCTGCTGCCACCCATTCTCCGTGATTCATCTGGGTTTGAGAGCCATTCCACCCTTGCCTTTTGGACTATTTTCAGGCAAGAGTCCCACTCTGAGGAGCTGCCCCTTCAAGGGCTACGCTTCCTTCTGGGCATGCTGCTCTATCCAGAAAAAAAGGACAGCTGCAGACCTACCTCCAATTTAGTAAAGCCTATGCCTTCATCTGTAGGTGCACTATCCTTGTTATCAAGAGAGGAGCTTGATTTGTGTTTCTTAGTTTTGAGATATCCATTGGAGAATCACACATGTTCTGTGCTGGCCAGGGCCCCTCTCACGGCCTCCACTGAAGGGACAAAAGCAGCAGGATCTTGCTGTGGGCACAAGGGTAGTTCACTGTCCTATGACGGGCTCAGAGTTGTGATTGCATGAAGAGCCTTTTGGGGCCTGAGGACCTTCAGAACACCTCAGAAGTCTGCTCACCCTACCCTTGGCCATAGATAGAGGAAGCACTTGGGCACTTTCTGTCACCAAAGGTATTTTAGCCTCGGGGCTTTGTATAAATGGAAAGGTATTTATGTGGGAGATCATCAGGGAGTGTTCCTCTTACTTCTAGGACACCTGGCAATAATACTTCAGGTCAGAGTATGCCATGCTGCCCGTACAGAGCTTCCTCCTGGTGCAGATCAGGCTCTAAGGGGTAAGGAAGCCACACAAACTCCCTGAGGAGATGACGACTTGTGATCTCCTTTGAGCGAGTACCAGATTTGTCCATCAGCAGCACTCTTTGGTGGTCTGAATGTCTGCTTCAACAATCTGAATTAGATCCCCTCTACCCCTCCAGCCACAATTGGGTTAAGGGGTCCATTCAGCTTTCAGTGCTGCTGCCTTAGAGTGAATAGTTCATTCATTTGGGTTCCCAAAGGTGGTGCCAAACACTGCCCACCTGCTGTGCTTCGTTGCCATGCTGTGAAGCAGTATCCTTGTCTGCCGCAGCTCATTTCCACCGCCATCAGCACCTCTTTCCTGGCTCTTGAGTAAGCTATTGGATAAGGTGAAGATAAGGTAGGTACCCGCAGGGCTGGCTCTTGGAGCAGCCCAGCATTGCCCAGGCATGATTCAGTCACTCTTTGGTGTTTGTGGAGCTGAATTAGCTGCTCTGACCCTGTGTAACGTGCCCTGTATGGCAGGCATGGAGGCAGGTGTTTTGGCACAAGGTCCTGAGTGGGAGACCCTCAGGAGAAAGAAATATTTGCAAAGTCCTGCTGAACTCATGATAACACGATTACTTTGATCTGGCCTGTGCCTGGGCTCCAGCATCTCTCATTTATGAGTTCTTGCACAGGTGAGCTGTGAGCTGCAGCTGAGCCTGGCCACAGTGGGGAGCGCAGCAGGGACTGCAGCCGCTCGGGGTTGGTGGGCCGTGACCTGTCCTGGGTGGCTCTCATTCCCCACCCTCCCAGTTTGCTGGGGAGGGTTCTGACTGCTGCAGCTGTGATTCGTGCTATGGAAGCCATCAGGCTGGGGGGGCAAGTGGGGGCTGGGGCTCCAGTTCCAGAGGTCCTGGGTGCCTGTCCAGGGGCAGATCTGAGCTCCATCCTCACCGTGTTGCTCCGCCACTAGCAGTGCACTGAGGCCAGTGTCCCCCAGCTTTGGAGGAAGCCCTTGTCCCTGCTGCGGCACCGTGCCTGTTGTGAGGTGTGGCTGAGATGGCCTCCCATTGCAGGGGTTTCCTGGGCTGTGTTCCCCATCCTGTTGGTGTGGCTGCAGGGCTCAAGGATGATGCCATCGAGGCCTGGCTACTGCAAAGCAAGCCCCCAAGCCCCCCATGCCCAAGTGCTCCCCTCTACCTGGCTCTGCGACAGCCGGGAGCCATTGCCTGCCAAGTGCCAGCCCAGAGGTGTCTGGCGAGCAGGGACAGGGAGCGGCGGCCGAACCGGCCGGACGAGGCGGGGCTGAGTCACACCGGGTGGAGCAGGCCGAGCGGGGCAGCGCTGCTGGCGGGCGGCTCCATGGCGCTCAGAGTTGGTGTCCGGCGGCTCTCCCACCTGCCAGGCCACGGCGAGCGGCAGGTGCAGCTCAGCTTCCGAGGTGGGCCCAATGGGCAGGGAGGGAGGCATGGCTGGGGGCTATCATCCCTGCGGGAGAGCAGGGCCGTGCTGGGTCTGGCAGAGCCCAAGCCTTCTATCTCCTTCCCAAGGTTTCACCCAGAAGACGAGGAAAATCCGCTGTGGTGCAGAGGCTGTGTTTGGGGAGGTGAGTGTGGTGTCACCTGGTGAGGACCAGGGCAGTGGGCACTGGGGTAGGGACAGGGACCAGGACAGGGTGGACCCTTGGTCAATGCCTGGTGGGGCAGGAGGCAAGTGAGGATGGGGTGTGCATCGCAGGGTAGGATGGGAAGCCTTCCTCCCTGTGCCCATCTTCACTGTCCCATGCTGGAGCCTGTGATGCCTGGCTGTCAGGACTTGCAGGAGAGTCCCGTCTCTTGTCTCCTGTCCCATCTGGATGCCTCTGTGTTGCCTGAGGCACCAACAACTGGGACAATCTGTAACGTGCATGGAATTAACCTAATCTGCCTTTTGGAAAGCCTGGCTGCTCTTGCAGAAATGAGCCCCGCAGCAACAGTTTTTCAGATCAGTGAGCCCAGTCGGCACCAAGCCACGGGGTGGGTAGGAGCAGGACTCAGGGCAGCAGGGACCCGTCCCTCTCACCAGCCGCCAGCTGGCCAGTTTGGGAGTGGGGTGAATCACAGCCTTGTGCATCTTCGCAGTGTGCCTGCGCTTGGTGGCTCCCGGCCCACCTGTCACCCCCTGTCCACCTCCCTCATGTGCTGGAGGCTTCAAATGGAGGCAGTGACAGATGGCAGCGAAGGGAGGGACATGGTATGGCACCCCTGGGAGCAGCTAAGTTCTGGGATGTCCTTAGCTGAAAGTTGGTGCATATAAAACAAGGGGATAGGGAAATGGCTCTGGTCCTGACTGCTTCCAGTAGGGTGGGAAATGCTTTGCAGATGTGGGCAGAAGCTGCCTTCCTCTCAGCAGGAGCTGGGAGGCTTGGGGAGGTCCCACAGAAAAGGAGACAGTGTGGGGCACGTGAAGCTTTCTGTGGCTAGATAGCCTCACTTTCAGGAGGAGAGAACAATAAATGGCTGTAGCAAAACACCTCTTTGGACCTTGCCCTGTCCAAGGCTGGCTTTGCCACATCTTCCAGGTGCCTGCAGGGACTGATCTTTCTAATATAAAACTGAGCAGAAGCCCCTTACCTTCCAGAGAGCTCGGCTCACAGCTTCCCAGTGCCATGAGCCTGCTCTGGCCCTGCAGGGACTCAGGTGCTTGGGGAAGGTCCCAGTTTTCATCTCCCTCCTGTTAGCTCCATCATGATCTTTGATACTGGGGGGAAATTCATGTCACTGACAATTCAACTTTATCCATTACCTGCGCTGCACCTCCCAGTGCTGCAGAAGCAGCAAGAGCTGAGGAGATTCACTGTGCCCTGTTTGCTTGCAGCTCTTTCGCTGGCCTCACTATGGAAAGCTCATCATGGGAGAGGTGCTCTCCATTAAGGTTTACAACTGCAGCAAGGTTTTCAGTAACAGGTAAGTCCTTTAGTTGTTGGTGACCAGCAGAGGTGGGGGATGAAGTGTACTGGACTTGTACTGAAGTACAAGTGTACTGAAGTGTACAGGGATGGTCCTTCCCCAGCAAGAAGTCCCTTTGGGCTGGGTGGATTTTGGCCTGACTTGCTGTGGACATACCTGCAGTCCTGAGCTTATTTCCTGGTGATGTATTTCTGTGTGTAAAGCCTCTGCTTCTCAGCTGGCTGCAGAGCATGAGGGTGCTCTCCTCCCCCAGGATGAAAGCACTGAAGCTGTGCATAATGTTGCTGCAGCCTGTGATTTTGTTACAGGCTTCTTGGCACCCTTGTCCTCAGCCTCCAGCACCTGATGACATCTGGGAGGCTGATCCTCCGGGAGGCCCTTGTGGACAGGAACCACAGCATCACCAGTGTAAGTCCTTTATGGGCAGCCTGGGGATGGGCACCGCTCCATCACTCATCTGAGCAGGTGTAAAGGCCCATAAGCATTCAGAAAGGCTTTGTAGGAAACCTCTGGAGCTTTCCAGGTGGATCTGGGGCTGATGAAGAGCACAAGGTGCTGCTTGGAGCCCTGTCTGTGCAGGGGTGCAGCCACTTCACCCCCATGAAGTGGCTCTATGAAGGTCCTTAAGTGCTTGGGGTGGGCTGGGGGACCTGAGGACCTGCCGAGTACCTAAATGGGGAGAGGGAGGCTTAACAACACCTCCCTGGGACTGAGTGGTGTGTGCAGGACTTGACATTTCATCTCCTTCCAGCACTGTGCCCGGGCAGCTTTTGGGTTAAACATGAAGTCTTAATGGTGGTCTGTAGCAGCGTAAGTGTCTTTGATGCCTGCCTGCCCCTCTGCTCCATGGCTCCTGCTCCCCTCCCGCCCTGGTGCCGGGGCTCACTAGCCCTTTGTGCTGGCAGAAAGTGAACACAAGCAGAAAAGCTGTTTCCTGCCCACGCAGTGTGAGGCACAGTTCGGCGAGCTCTGGATGGCCAGGCCTGGGTGCCAGGGCAGGGCTGGAGGAGAGGTAGAGGCAGACAGAGATTGGTGCTGCTGGCAGCCCTGCGAAGTGCTGCACCTCTGTTTGTCCTTCCTGTGGGCAATATGAGTCACCCCCATGGTGACACGGTGCAGTGACCATGAGCCCAGGTGGAAGCTGAGCGTTTCCAGGATGATTTTTATCCTGCTGCAGCTCACTGTGGGAATGTCCATGCTGGCAAAGGGAGAGGGGGCCAGGTTGACCATTTGGCAGCTGGCGGTGCTTTGGAGGGACTGAGCTGGGGCACTTACACTGTCATAAGGTCAGAGCTGCTCTGTGGCCCCAACCCTTTGCTCAGCTGCCTCTTCCCTTGTGCTAACAGCAGTGCCCAAGATGATGACCTAGTCCAACCAAAATCCAAGAGCTTTCATTTTTGATGGGTTAGTTTTTGCCTGGGTCAGACTGGGCAGAAAAACACAAGTGGGACCAGAGCAGCTGGAGACCCTGCCCCTCAGCTCAGCTGAGAAAAGACGAGTCCCTGAAGGAAAGAGGCTGCTTCAACTGCTGCTCCTTCTGCCAACTGTGAACAAGATTCTGCTATTCCAAGTTCTGTTCTTCCCTGGAACCTCTGGAACTTGAGTTATTTGTACCCCTTTTTCTCTCCTGGTGCTTTAAAGGGGTTTCGGAGCCTCAGCTAGTCACCTAGTCTTATCCCAAGCTTCTGCCTCCATCCAGCTTCTGCTGCTGCCTCTCCCAGCTGTTGTATTCTTGCTTCCCAGGGCTATATTTCTCTCCCCAGAGACATCCCTTTTTCAGGGACTGAGCTGTGGACCCAGCTCATACATCCTCTTCAACCTACTGAGAGGTAGCCTCCTCCATGGCTGCAGTTTTGGCCTCTCTGGGAAATTCTTGTGTATTCCTGTTGGTGTGAGATCAAGCTGGTCACCTGTAATCCAAATGTTTTCAGAGCCATCCTAGCTGTGCCGATACCTAGCATGCTCCTTGCTTTTCTGGCTGTCCTGCTCCCCACTGATGCTGACTCGGGGCCTCATGTGATGCAGACTCTGGGTGTTGCTTGTTGCTTCTGGGGTGTTTTGAACCAAGCTGACATGCCTGCTGCTTCCTGCTTCCTTCAGAGAGTGCACCCCAAACACTCGCACGTTTCTTTGCTCTGCTGCAGCACTCTCCCCACTTACCTTGACAAAGGTGCCCTGAGATGGCTCTTAAGGCTCCAGGATAGATGGCTTTTAGGTTCCATGCTATATTCTAGATTTGGAAACTTGACCCAGCTTTTATTCAGGCTTTGGAAAGCTGCAGGGGATGGAGTTTGGTTAACTCCAGCTTGCTGATGGAGACAAGCAAGGAGAGTCCGACAAAATTAGGCTTCTCAGGGGTTGTGACCTTCCTCCTTTTGCCTTCTTTCCACCAGCATCTCACTTGTTTTTTCCTTCCACACATCTATTCCTGTTTTTGTTGGCATTTCTGCAGGTGTTTTGTGGCTGCCAAGCTCTCAGGCAATTTAATTTTCTGGTTCTAGATCTACATAGAGTTGGATTTGCGCTACCAACCTCCAGATGGCTCAGCTGGGACCTGGGTTGGAGAGGACTTTGTCTATCAGATGAGAGACAGGTATTGAAATCCTGGGAGGGGAAAATTTCCAGGTGGTGTTTACAGCTGCCTTTGTCAGGGGCAACCAGAGCCCTTTGAGATGCAATCCAGCCTCACTGACTCTCCACCTCTAGCCAGGCTGATGCATTTCTGCTCTACATTAGCAGTAAGTGACCAGGGCTCTTGGAAATAAAACATCTTGCATTCGCAAAGAAGACGCCTTGTGGTTGACTGGAATAACCCACTGCATCCCAGGAGCCCCTTTGGACTCCCAGGCATTTCTGCAGCCTTCCTGGCTGATAGGAGCAAGACTTTGTGGTTGCAAAGCTGCAGAGAGCATGGCTTCATACCAGCCCCAGGCACCCTGCACACAGGTGGTGCTCAAAGGTACCCAAAGCTAGTGGGTGTCAGGGCAGGCAGGATGACAAGGTCCAGGGATCATCAATTCTGAAGTGTCTAGAGGCAAAGCAGATGGCATGTAGGGTGGGAAGAGGAAAAACATCATTTTGGAGAATGCTTGTGTTATGGTGTGGTGGTCAGGAGATAAGCAGGAGCATGGCTTTGCCACTGTTTCCTAAGTGCATTGGTTAAGAGTCTGTTTTTTTTTTTTAGTAAAGTATCTCTTTTTTTTTTTCTTACAGTTCAGAGTTAATCATCCACAATCCTGGATTTGAGGAGCCGGAGTAAGTATCTGTGCTTGAGGTTATCCACTCACCCTCCCGCACGGAGGAGAGTACACAACCCACTCATCAACGCTGGCGGTGATGTGGTGGGGGATTGCAGGGCAGCCAAGGGGCCAAGAGCAAGTGAGATGGACAAAAAGGCAGCTGCGCTGGGCAGGAAGCTGGCAAAGGGCCTGGAGACTGAGGAGGAGGAGGAAGAGGAGGAAGAAGACTTTTATGATGTATCTGACATGGAGGTCTTGGGCATTGTCTTCAGCCCTGTGAAGAGGTATCTGTGGTTGTGCTCTTCCTGCATGGGCTGTGGAGTGGGAGGTGCCAGCTCCTTGGGTGACTTCTGGGGCCAATCCTGCATCTCGTGGCATTTTGCTTTCATAAAATATCAGAAACCTTCAGTGTTCCCAAACAGAGTCTGCTTTGGATTTGCTCATTCTTGGGTCAAGGGGCTGTTACTTGCTGGGTTTTCAAGTTGCTTCCCTTGGTGGGGTCTTAATCAGGTCCGTGCAATTGAAGGGACAAGCTCACCCAGGTTGTTTTTCTGTGCAGCCGTTCCAGACTTTGCTCCACACGGGACCTGTTTGCCACCCCAACCCCACAGAGCTTCCAGGTACTGCAGCATTGGGTGTGTGTCCCTGCAGTTGCCACTGACCCCACAGCTGATCCCTCACTGCCTTCCTGTGGGCCTGGGCTTCTCCAGTTGCTGTATACTCCAGCAGGGCCTCTAGCATGAAGAGACCTTCTTGCTTTGTGTGACTTCCCTGGGCAAGGCCTGAGATTCCCTGAATGTCTGCATCCAGCATCCACAATCACTAGCTCCAAAACAAGCTGGTCCAGGGCAGAATTTCTCTTTGAGCCACATAGGGTGGGTATACAGGAGAAAGGAATCACCCTGACACCCCCAGTACTGTGGCAAAACACAGCCTGAGCAGAGCTTTGGAGAGTTCCTGGGCATGGCTGATGCTTGCCAACCTCCCCAGGACCTTCTACAGGCCCTCATGGATGCCTGTGGGACATGGCTGGGGGTGGACGTCTGCTGCAGGGGCTTTTTCAGACACCCCAGGAGGCTGACTCTGGACGGTGCTCTACACCAGGTTGATTTGAAACCACTGTTTGGAAGTGGGGTTCAGTCACAGCTTTTGCCCTTCAGATTTCAGGGCCAGGTCACAGGCTGGATATAGCTTCAAATCCTATCCTGGTTCTGAGTAAACATGGACTTTCATCTGGGTCTCCTGTTTTTCAGGGCTGGGTCTTATCCACCTAGCAGAAAGCTTTTGTGGGGGCGGAATTTCCTACCTTCCTTTCCTTGAAGCTATTACTCTTCAATCTAATGACTATCTAATTGCTTATACTGTGAGAACATTTCTCCCACATCTTAGACCTGTAACCAGTCAACAGCAAATGAGACAGCCATGTTCCAGTCCACACACATGTTCCAGACAGTTCCAGACACATGTCAAAGATGTGGGTTTAACACTTAATTTCCTTGCCTGTCTGAAAGGAAGAAATATCTCAAATACCAGTTTGGTTTGTTGCCGGCCAGAGCAGATTTCAGCAGCTGTGCTCTTACCTGTTCTGAGTGTCCAGACCTGTGCCAAGAGGGCCCTGCATGTTTGCATACTGGTATTGTTGGAACAAGCTCAGAATGGAGCCAGAGAGAAGCAGAGTGTTGATGTGATGGTTTTCCTCCACATTGCCTCAGGTTGGGATTAATATCATTGAAGCACAGAAGCTGGTAGGGGTGAACATTAACCCCTTTGTGGTAGTCAAGGTTGGAGAGGAGAAGAGGCACACAGTGACACAGAAGTCAACAAATTGCCCTTTCTACAATGAGGTATGTGTTATGGAGAAAGGCTTCATCATCACTGTGTCCCAAGTCGCCCAGGCCATCCTTGCCTGAGGTGCTCTGGGTGCAGCTGCTCTCAGGAAAAGGCATTTATGCGGTCCTGTTGGGAGCCCATGGCTCAGCTGTCTTTCTCTTCTCTTTTAGTACTTTTTGTTTGAATTCCATGAGCCAAGGGAAGTTTTATTTCACAGACTCATAGAGATTTCAGTAAGTATGTCTTCCTCATGGTCCTTCATTTGTAACTGGTACAGTCTGCTGCTTGTGTGTGTGAGTTCTGGGAGTGATGGGCAAAGCAAGGCTAATACTACCAGCCAGGTTTAGCAGGCAGAGTCATCTGCCCAGAGAAGCTGTGGATGCTCCATCCCTGGAGGTGTCAAGACCTGGTTGGACAAGGCTCTGGGCAACCTGATCTAGTGGGTGGCATCCCTCCCCATGGCAGGGGGCTGGAACTGGATAATCTTTAAGGTCTCTTCCAACTCAAGCTGGTATATGATTCTATGAGCTGTGACACAGAGACCAAAGGACCTTCCCATGGTCACAGTGGGGCAGAGATCCATCCCTGGCCCCACTCCGAGATAGTGCTGGGCAGTGCTGCCTTCTCACCTCCCCACTGCCAGCTTTTTTCTGCCTCCAGTGACTGCAGTGGAGCCTCTGGTGTAGTTTCTCTGCTGTTGCCTTGCTGCCCCACTGGTTTTAGGGTCCTACTGTCCCTTGCTCAGAAGTCTCATCCCTGCAGAGTGTGGAGGCCAATGTAGGGTGAGCACAGGGGAGCTCAGCAGTGATTTCTGCTTGTAGGAGAGCCCAGCCAGGCAGACAGGGGTCTTAAAAATCCCCTGGCCCAAAGCACTATGGGGCTTTTCTCAAGGTAGCTGAACCCAGCCAGTACCTTCTTTGCCATCTGATCTCTGGTGTTTTCCCTCCAAAAGTCTGCACATCCTTTCTGCCTGTGTGGGCTCAGCAAGCATTGAGCATGGGTTGGGTTTTGTGAGAGAAGCTGGTCTGGTGTGGACATAAGGATTCCCTGCAGGAAAGCAGGTCTGCCCTTGGTTCTTTGTAGGTGTTTAGCTTATCTGGGGCTGGCAGAAGAAGCCAACTTGGTTGCAAGTCATGAATTTGCCTTGGCCCAGGTTTGGCTGTGGGCTGCAGGCTGGTAGGCTTTGCAGGAATGGTTTGGTCAGGGATGGGTTTGGCCCAGGGCTAACTTAGATGGGGGTCAATGTGCATGAGGAGCTTGCAGCTGCTACCTGAGCTGTGTGTTGGAACAGGCATCTCCTAGCATCCCATCGTCCTTGGGGATGTCTGGATGTGTTGCCCAGCTGCCTGCATCTCTTGTATTTCTTTTGTCTGCAGGTTTTTCATTCAAAGAACATACCATTTCTGGCAACATGCATAGGAACATTCAAGATGGACATTGTAACAGTGTACAGCCAACCAGGTATGACTGACTGCACAGCGTACCTGCTCCTTGCCCCAACTTCATCTGAAGCCGAGATTTCCTTTGGGCTCTGCTGGGTCTGGTGAGGGTCCTGTCTTTAAATCACTGTGTTCACATAAGGACCAGCGCTCACTTCTCCTCCAGGCTTTCTGTAGGCTTGTGAGACCTCCTGCACCTTCAGAGGGAGGGTTGGGGCAATGTTTGTGCAGACGTCGTTGGCTGTGAAAAGGCTTTTTTATAACGAATCCCTTCCCTTCTCTTCCCTTCCCTTCTCTCTCAGACCACAGTTTTTTCCAGAAATGGGCTGTTATCAGTGACCCCACAGACACTCGGGCAGGCGTGAAAGGCTTTGTGAAGTGCAACATCTCTGTCACTGCACGTGGGGACGTTGTGGGCTCCCTTCCCACCTCCTCCAGCAGCCGTGTTGAGGATATTGAAAGGTGGGTGCAGCAGGGTCTTGCATGACTCCGGGGGAAAACAGTCATGTCTCTCTTCATGCTACATTTTTTTGCCCCATTAGTCCCTCTTCTGATGGGGGAAGACCTCTGGTGGGGCAGGATCCAAACATCCTGCCAGCCAGGTCATTTCCTGTCATCACCTTTCCCGGGCTCCATGAAAGAGCCGGAACATGAATTTGTGTTTCAGGAACCTGCTGCTGCCTAAGAGAGTCCCTGCAGAGAGACCCTGGGCCAGGGTCTGTATCAAGCTGTATCGTGCTGAAGGCCTGCCCAGCATGAGCGCAGGCATCATGGGTGGTTTCTCCAAGATCATAGGGGAGAAAAAAGTGTTTATTGACCCATATGTGCAGGTCTCATTCTGTGGGCAGCAGGTGAGTCTGTCTACTGAGGGATCTGTGTGGGGCCGGGCTGATCCTTCCTTGTCTGTGTCAGCCCATGCTGGGCTGCTGCTGCTGGCAGCGACACTGTGACATGGCAATCCCACTGGAGACAGGCTGGAAGAGCCCAAGCCTAAACACGGGGAGAAGGTCAAATAAATCCCAGAGCAGAAGTCCTCCATAGTGGGCTGAACTCAGCTTGGCACCCGTGGGAGAGCTTACTTACCTAATGGCCATTTTCTTGCACCAATAGCTGAGGTTTCTGTCCCATTAAGAAGAGAAGTTGCTAGGCCAGCCAGCTGCCCTTACTCAGTCCCTGGTTAGCCTAGTGGCTCTCCCAAGGGACCCTATGACATCTCTGGGTCTGGTGGCATTGCTTGCTTGTGGTCAGTGTTTCCCCTGGCTGTGCAGCGCTTGGCCAGGGCCTTGGGACAGCTCCCCCTGATGAAGGGCAGAGAGCAATAGCTGGGACCTGGAGGAAGGGGCAGGGACCTGGCCACCTCCAGATCCTGCCAAGTACCATCTGTAGGCATGGCAGGGGGCATGCCATTGGCAGAGGGGCCCTGAGGCATCCCTTGCTCTGGCTGCTGGTCTGGTTGGTACTGTGTGGCATTCACACCTTATCCTTCCCAGGGGGAGACATCAGTGGAGAGCAACACCACTGAGCCTGAGTGGAATGAGCAGATCAGCTTCATTGAGATGTTCCCACCTCTTGCCAAGAAGATAAAAGTCCAGGTGCTGGATGATGCCAATGTTGGTGATGTAGCCATCGCCACACACTACATTGACCTGCAGCAGATCTCAGACCCTGGCAGGAACGGTGAGGCCTGGCATGGCTGCTCCCCTGGGGCAGGGTGGCCTGGGCAGCCCTGTGCTGGACACCCACTGCTCAGGCCACGGTGGTTTCCTGGAGGTGGAAAGCAGGAGTGTGTCTGGCCAGAACAGGCTCACATTGTGTGTCCTGAGCTGTCTGCTTGAGGGAACGGTCTCTGCAGCAGCACCTTGTGGTGTAATTAGACCTTGGCCCTGTCACTGCAGGCTTTAACCCCACGTTTGGCCCAGCCTGGGTGAACCTGTATGGCTCCCCCCAAAATTCAGCTCTGCGAGACATCCACAAGGACCTGAATGAGGGCGTGGGCGAGGGAATCTTCTACCGTGGGCGCATCCTCATGGCTATCACAATGGAGATTTTCAGCAGCCCCAGTGTGGCAGAGAGGAAGCTTGCGGACAAGATGAAAAGTGCCCTAAGCAAACCGAAGCTGAAGAAGAAAAGTAAAAAATCCAAGGAGAAAGCCAAAGAGCTGAGCCAGCTGCAGGGAGAGGAGGAGGATGGGGGCTCTCAGGAGGCTGAGCAACCTGGGGAGGTCATTGTGGAGGTGGAGGAGCTTCATCCACTCCCTGTGGTGAGTCCTGCTGAGCTGGCATGACCTGACCCATGCCAACCTGATGCGTGCATAGGCTAATGGGGAAAAGGCAGCGGGGACGCCGGCTGGTGTAACAGTGCCAGAGCAGACCCAACCTGCCCACTGCTATGCCATCAAGGGCTCTCTGAGCCTCTGCAAGGGCCAAGACTCCACCTGCAGCCCCAAAACTGCCTCCCTCGGTGAGGCTGGAGCACCCCTGCATGCATCACATGCATGCATCAGTCCTTCCTGTGCCAGGAAAGACTCTCATATGGGTGCTATTCCCAGGGCATAGCCACCTTAGAGGACATGCTTCTTTCCAGGAGTCAAGGAGGTGTTAGCTGGCTCTGAGTCTCCACTTCGTCCCTAAAAGGTGGATAAGCAGCGGCTGTATGGGTACAGTAGCCGTCCCTTAGCCTACAAACGTCTTCAGTAGCATTACACAAGCTGATGGCAGAGCATCCGTCAGAGCCACAGCTCCATATCATCCCTTGGGATTTCCAGACAAGCTTGCCCTATGACTGGCAGCCCAGTGGCACTGACCCCAGCAGTGTCCTGGTGATGTCCTTTGTGCCCTGGCAAGGCCCTCAGGAGTGCAGACAGGCACCAGCCATGCCCTGGTGCTCTCCAACTCTCTGCTGAGACAGAGTTCTATCACGCAAGGCTCGGGCTGATTTCTCTCTCCTTGCCCAGAATGCGTTGGGGAAGAAAGAGGAATTCCTCCTCTTTGCTGCCTTCTTTGAAGCCACGATGATGGACTCCTCACTTGGCTCCAAGCCTGTCAGCTTTGAGGTCTCTATAGGTGTGTATTCCCCAGGGTCCCAAGTCAGGAAACTACGAGAATGGTGTGAACCTCCCTGAGCCAGCCCAGGTCAGCAATGTGGTCCTGCAGTGCCAATCATCACATAACTTGTGTCTCCAAAACAGGAGCTCAAGAAGGATGGTGTATGAGGCCAGGCAGTGTTCACAGTGCTTTATTTAGTTTAAAAGTCTGGATGCCCTCCTGTGAGATTGGAGGTTTGCAGTATTTGTATGAACTGCCTGTTTGGGGAGTGAGTTAAGCTCTCCTGGGAGTGGGGGTGAGAAGAGGTAGAAGGGTTTGGGAGCAATCAATGAGGATTGGGCATGTGGTGGTGAGGGGCTGTGACAACGGGTGATGGGGAAACAATGGTAGGTGAGCAGGTCCAATCCCCCCCACCTGCTTTGCTGGAGGGGTGGAGATGCTTGGTGCTGAGTTGTGAGTACCTGCTGCTGACCCCAGAGCAGGGGTTTAGATGGGAGTCAGCAGGCACTTGGTGGAGCTGGTGGAACTTGCAAGCATACACAAGAACTTCCTTGTGATTTCCCAGCTCCATCCCAGACCTCCTTGTTGTCCATGTGATACTTTGATGGTTGGGTGCTCCTGAAGTGCTGGTTCTGAAAGCAGTGCATACCCATGTGCTTCTCTTGGGAATGTGATCGCACTGATTTTGCAAGCTGGTTAACTCATTGTTTAATACTGATCCCACTTACTCGTTTGCTCTTTAATGCCTATATTCAAGGAAACTATGGCAAAGCTGAAGAGGTTGTGACCAAAGTACGTAAAAAAGGGGAGAAGGGAGAAGGGAGAGAAGAAAAGCAGCCTTTGCTGGACCCCGGTTCTGACAGTGAGACGGATGTTGAAGTCCTGGGCCCTGTTTTGGCCCCATTGAACAAATCAGTGACAAAGAGCCAGAAACCAGAGCCCATGGAGTATGACAGGTGAGTCTTCTTCTTTCTCTCTCCCTTGCCTTGGTCCTGAACTTCCCAGCTTTGTTATTCCAGACGCTATTAGTGCTCAGCATTGTGAGTGCTGTGCAAGTGTTTCTCTGCTTTGCAGCCCCACAGCTTGCCATACCCTAGCTGGCTGTTGTTGCCCATTAGGTCTACAGGCCCTATGGTGTCTGCATGATGTCCACAGATGGCCAAGGACAGGGCCACAGGGAACTGTAACCCATCAATAACAGCAGTCTGTTTTCTGGTTGATAAACAGCAGCGCAAAGGCTTGATTCCAGCATGGAGGAAGGAGAGGAGTGCTCTGGCACATGCTCTCCTATGCTGCGAGACACACACAAGCTCTTCTAATGAGATGTCTACTCTGGGAATGCTGCCTGTTTCATCCCATGGGCCTGGCAAGGTCTTGGTGTTTGTGTTGTGAGCCCTGTGCCTGCTTCTACTCAATCTCATAGCAGCAGAGAATCTCAGCAGCATCCCACACTCCCATCAGCCTCGTTCATCTGGGCACATGATGCACCATCTGCTAGAAACCCCTTGCATTAGTTTGGGATGCCAAAGGGCTAGTCTAGCAGTTTGAATCTATGTCCATGGTACAGAGCCCAAAACAGCTGGTTCTCTGTGAGGAAGACAGAGTCCAGAAGCTGCTCCTTGTGCAAGTGCTGCAATGTGACATGGTGCGTGTGCTTTCTGCAAACAGCAGCCATAATCTCCTGTGCTGCCCCTAGGTCATACAGCTGCCTGCCCATGACACATGAGAAACCCTGCGTGTACATGTGGAGCTACTGGGAGGATCACACCTGGAGACTCTGCATTTCCAACTGGATTGTCAAGCTGGCAGAACGCCTGGTAGCATGTGTGGGGAGGCTCTTGGGGCACAGGGCTTCCTGTCTCATGGTGGTTTTTCTCACATCATGCAGAGTTGCTCTTCAAGATACTTACCTCAAACATTGCCCCCAGCCCCCCACCCCAACCCGCTGCCATGTGAGTCTGTGTCTCTTGTGAGGCTCCAACCCACCTGCCCCAGCCTGGCAGTGTCTCCTGGAAAGTGGCAGTGCCAGACAATGACAGAAAGCTGCTCTGCTGCCAGTCCTGCACTGGGGAGATGCTGCTGTAAATGGGCTCTCAGCCTTTGGTGAGATTTTTTTCCAGGGCTTTGTCTTTCCTGCTCATGCTTAGAAATCTGAAAGCAAAGCTCACACTTGTGTGTTTTGGTGACTGCTCAAGAGTGAAGCACAAGGTGATGTTACAAACAGTGTTCAGGTAATCCTTAAGTCTCAGAGTCTCTTGCAGTGCAGCTCTGACCTGCCATGCTCACCCTGTCCCAGCTCTGCAGAACGGCACATTTAGGGCAAACACATCCTTGCCATGCTTTGCTCTGACCCCACGGCCAGGTGCAAGGTCCCTAAATGTTATACTCTCCCCACAGGAGCAGGGGCTAGATGATATGGAGAAGCTCATGAGAAGGCCAAAGGCTAAAGCAGAAGAGAGGCTCCGAGAAGTGCTGGAGGAATTTGCAGCTGGGTGCAGGTTCTCATGTTCCTGATTTCCTGATTTTTGACTTTGGGTTAGGAGGTTATATTCTGTCCTACCTGGGCTGTGCACAGCCTGCACTCTTGATTTCAAGAGGAGAATGAGTGGAAGGAAACCAGGACAACCTGGGGAAAAGACCCCATTGCTTTGCAAGCTCAGAGAGCACACCACATAGCACCACACCTGGGAAGCACAGGGGTAACAGGCTGCAGCCTTGATGTTCCTGATCTCCTGTGTGTTTCCTAAGTGTTAGGACATTTCCTTCACTCTTTCAAGAGACTCATGTTTCAATCATTGCAACTGCCTGGTGGGGTCCAATATGCACATCAGTCCCTAGCCTTGGAATGGGGACATTAAAGACAGTGCCTTGAGTGCTGAGCAAATTCCAGTGTACCTTCTGATCAAAGAGGTTACAGAAAATAATGCATTACAGAGATGAGGTTTCTGATGCCTCCAGATTAGTAACAGGGGTTTGGAACCTGTGGCCTTGCTGTGTAAACTGTGCTCCCCTGCAGGGTGTACGGGTTGCAGAGCCTGTGCTGCTTTTCTCATTGCAGGCTATATTCACTCAGCGCAGAGAGAAAAACAATGGCACATCCAAACAACCTTGACAGATGTCGGACGAAATACATGATGCGCAACATTGTAAGCTGTAGGATTTGAGGGTGGTGGAGGGACCCAGTGTAATCCTTGCTTTGGGGGATGCTTCTGGAGGACCACCTAGAACCGATGCTAAGAGGAAAACTTGGAGCTAAGACCCACAATACAGTTATAGGCTTTAACTGCAGCATCTCCCATCCCTGCTTAGAGCAATATATTTTCCAGCACAGGGAGCAGAAGCAGGGGCTGGCTACGGCTGCCTCCTCTTTTATGCAGATGATATATTTTATGCAGAAGATGCGATCCTTCTTCTCCCAGCAGAACACAGTCATGGCTCAAACTATATCAAACTGCAAAGCTTTGAAAGGCTGACCAAAATGCAATGACAGCAGCAGGAAATAAAATTAAGGCATGTCTGGGTCCCTTCTCCCTTCCCTCTGCCTCCCCCCCACACCGTCACCTGAGTGATGGTGAAAGCTCTCTGGTAAGTCTGAGACTCTCTGAAAGAGATAACTAGCCCAAGAGATAAATTTTCTGGGTTTGGTTTTGAACCCTGAATTCTTTCTGGATTTCATCATAAAGTCTGTCCTCAGATCTGGACGCTGTCAATTAACAGACATGACAGTTTAGCCCTGTCTTCCAGTTTCCTTCATCTTCATATTCCCAGACTTCTGTGCCCCCCGGTTGTTCTCCCAGGCACTATCTGGAGCCTTGGACCGTCATCTTCTGAAGTGTTTATTACTTATATATTCTTCTGCCCCAAATGATGCAAAAGCTCACAGACTTCTTTTACTGGCTGGTATCAGCAGAACTGATAAGTTACTGGAGTCTCCAGTTCTCAGCACCCTTCACTAAATGGCTCAGTACAAGTTCATGAGGTTTGTTCTCAACAACTGGCAAGCGAACTGGCGGAGGCCAGGATGCAACGGGGCAGGGTGGACGTGGCCTCTGCTTCCGCACAGAGCCCCTGTGAGGGCTGCCAGTGTTATATGCATGGGTCACGGCCAGGCATGTGACAACTCTGCTGTCTGTTCAGATCCTGTATGCAAAGCAGGGGCTCCGTGTGAGGCGGCAGCTGACTCGAGCCAATGTCAAGGAGAAGGTTAAGGAGATGAGGAGAATCCTGGCCAAGCTACGCTTCATGGCTCAAGAGGTACAGCTGCTCCTGGGGCACTCCATTTCCAAGCTGGAGAGGGCATGGGCAAGGAGAGGGTGCTGAGCTGGTTAATGGGCCTTTTACCAGCCTGAAATGGGGCTTTTTCTCTGAAGTCTTTCCCTGACGTGTAAAATCCCAATTTCTAGTTGCTGGAAGTTAACATGCAATGGCCCTCATGAGGGATGAGGCCTCGCAGCCTTGCTGGACCAGCGGTGACAGAGCAGGAGTCCAAGGGCTCAGTAGTGGCTTGGAGGCAGAGCTGGGTCAGCTCCAGGCCACCAGGACCCTCCTGCCCTCCCTGCCTGGCCCCAGGCCATGCCCACAGTGGGGATGCAGGAAGCCTGCCTGGGAAATCAGCCTTGCCTTGCTCTGCATGCACTCCCATTGGGTACCGACACCAGATCTTCCTGCAAATTAAAACTTGTGTTGCAATAAGGTATCTCATCTATAAGAGAGACTCTCTTTGTTCAGAGTCTCACTGGCTCTATTTTAAACCTCTCTGGAAAGTAAGTGCATATTTTTAGTGTAAACCAGGGTGCACTGTTTGCTGGAACTAAGTGACCAGATGTTGATGCAATTCAGAGAAGCCTGTCACCAGGTGAAGTTCAATCATTATCATACATTTAAGTATGCGAGGGCAGACTTCAGCATGAATGAGACTTCACCCCTTGCACTGCCAGAAGCAGCTGTGCTCAGGCTCCAGCCTTACGGTCCCAGGCACAGAGGACCCTGATCCCCTCTTGTTGCCTACCATTGAGTGGGAATATTGCCATCTCTGTGGAGTCCTTCTTACCTCAGTGCAGGCCTTACCTGCATGTGCATTCACTGCTTTTAGTCCCTGCTTGAAGGCTGGCAGTCTTGGTTTGGATCAGTAGTAAATTGCTTCAGCTACTTGTGTACTGAAAAATTGTAAGTACAAGTACAATGTACAGTTGCAAACACTAATGCCAAAGGGGGCAAGTAGAGCCTAGGGTTTAAAAGAAGTCATTGTTTACATCTGCGCATGTCCTTCATTTGCAAGGCGGTTCTGAGTCCAAGCTGCATTTGTACACTGGGTGCTGGCATTGCTGGATTGCCAGCAGGTGTGGTTCCGTTCCATGGATTAGCACTTGGGCTTCTGTTCTCCAGCCTCATGAGGGCTCCCTCTCCCCAGCGTGGGATGAGGGTGAGTGTGTCCAGCTGGTGTTTGTAATGAAAATGAAGGAGGATCACAAATCCTTCCAGGAAAACTGCAGAGCCATGCTGCAGGGCTGAATTTCAGAAGCATGTGCCCAGCATGAGGCCCTGTCACTTGCTTCTGGATCTCCAAAGTGCTATGCAGCCACCAGCCCCACGTGCATCACTAGACTTTCACTGCTCTGCCTCCCTTTCCTCCCTCCAGCCCCAGTGCACCCTCCCTGACATCCTCATCTGGATGCTCAGCAACAACCGGCGTGTGGCATACGCAAGAGTCCCTGCACAGAACATCCTCTACTCAGTAGTTGAAGAGGAGAAAGGCAAGGACTGTGCAAAGATCCAGACTGTCTTTTTGAAGGTAGAGTTTATACTAAAACAGCATGTTCTTGCTTCCTTCTTGCTGCTTCCCCCTATTTTCGTCTTAGCCCTCCTTTTTGTCACCTTGGTGGCTGCAAGGAGACGCAGCTCTTGCTTCACCAGTAATGCTTGCCTCTGCCGAAATGTTGCCATGACTCCTGTGCTCTGCGGCTGCTCACAGGCCAACACCAATGGTCTTAGTCTGAAGGTGGCATGGCTGGGATGGGCAACCTGCTAAACTTCCTGCACTCTCAGGTCCCCGGGCTACATACTGGAGAGATCTTTGCCAAACTGGAAATCTACATGTGGCTCGGGGTTACCAAATATGCAAAGAACTGCATGGTGGAGCTGCCCAAGGATTTCAAGTACCTCTCTGAGAGTGGGCAGGAGATCACCCAGTTATCAGTGTACAGTCTTCCCAGCCGACTCAGCAGGGATGGTGAGTTCCATGGCTTGACTGTAAGTGGGCAAGTGGAGAGGTGAGATGTCCTGCCCCAGGGTCAGTGTCTGAGGAGTAGGACCTGACCCATCATCTCCACATTATCTTCGAGGCGTGACTGGGGCAGGCAGGTCCAGTTTGTTCTGATGAGGATGTGTTCACACACTCACAGGTGCAGCAGCTGGCAAGATAGGGTCTTCCTAGGCACCGAACGTTGTGCCAAACTGGCAATGAGCATGAGGTCTGCCTCTTTGCTGAGACCCAGTGGTGCTCCCCAGTGGCACTCCCCAGTGGCAGATACTCACAGGAAATCACTGCATATTTCACGTCATATTATTCCCAGGGGTGTCTGGGGAGCCTGCCGAGCTTCTCTTGCTTGGCCAAAGCTTTAAAGGCCTTCTGAGACCTGCAGCGAGTGCCCCTAGAAGTGGTACCCTTGCAGGATGCACCCTGTCTTATCTGGCTGGACTGTGCTCTTCCTAATATTTTATTTTTTTGGCCTGAGGTAGGGCTAGATCAGGGAACTATGAATTCTCTTCTCTTTTTCTTACCAGATTTCAGCTATTTCCAGCTCCGAGCCCATCTGTATCAGGCTCGAGGGATCCTCCCTGCAGGTGACAATGGCCTTTCCGATCCATTTGCAAGAGTGGTGTTTTCAACTTATTGCCAGACCACCAGGGTGAGACCCCTCAAACTCCTGCTTCTGCCTTCTTGGAGAGTTGGGGACAGAAAAAAACATCATACCCTCCTTGACATGTTGAAAGCCAGTGCTTTGTCAGTCCTCTGGGAAATTTTGTAACTCCACACGTGAGGTATTTGTGTGCTCTGGGCAGTGTGGCTACTTTCAGGGAACATTTGACAGAACAGCCAAGCAGAGCATGGTCTCAGGGGTTGATTGCCATTTGCCAGTTGGCCGCAAATACTTTTACCATCTCATGCTTTTACCATCTCTTCTGCCAGGTGCTGGCTCCATGCAGCTGTGGGGGAGAGGAGATCAGCTCATGTTTCCCCCACTCTCTTTACAAAGTGCATGTGGTTTGTTTCCATGGGCTGTGGCAGGCTCAGGCCTCCTGTCTTTGTCTGCAGACAGTGGAGGAGACACTGAGTCCAATGTGGAATGAATTACTTCTGTTTGACCAGCTCATTATTGATGGGAAAAGAGAAGAGTTGAAAACAGAGACACCCATCGTTATAGTCAATCTCTTCAACCACAGTAAATTTGTAAGTATGGCCACACAGCCCTCCTGCTGTCCCTTCAATGACAGGGAAGGTAGAAGAGCAATATGTCGGTGCTGCAAGCAGGCACTTAGGAGCCACATCTCTGGTTCCATGACCCTGCCTGGTCCTGGTCTGCTGGTGGCAGTGAGTCCTGGGGGCTGTGACTGAGACTTTCTGCAGCCTTTTGCTATGAGCTGGGATGAAGCTGCTGGCTATGGGCTACAGATGGCTCACGGATGCTCCAAGCCAGGTCCTGGCGACTGCTTGGTGGATCCAGGATCTCCCCTCTTTGGAAAAGCAGTGTGCCTCTCCCAGCTGTCTGCCCTGCTTCCTTAGTGGGCTCTCGATGAAGAGGGCTTGCAGCCATGGGGAGATGATGTAGATCTCAGGACTGTTCTTTCCCCTCTGTCATCTCCCGTCCCTCCTCAGTCTTTCCCTTTCCCCCTTCACTAGTACTCTGAAGTCACACTCTTCTCCTGGGGCCTTTTATTATCATAAGGGGAATGGCATAACTGGACTCTCCCATGCACTGGACTCTCCCATGTAGTTCAGCAGCTTTCCTAGGCCCTGTTTGGGGCTCCCCAGTAAAAGAAAGACACTGACATACTGGAGTGAGACCAGGTGAGGCCACCAAGATGTCTGGAGCTGGAGCATAGGACAGAGCAAGGAGAGGCTGAGAGCCAGGAAAAGTGGAGGCAAAGGGGGCAACTTGTTGCTGTCTGCAGCTGGCTAATGGGAGAGGGTAGAAAAGATGGAGCCAGACTGCTCTTGGAGGTACACAGGGATAGGATGACAGGCAATGGACACAAGTTGGAACAAGAAAAAATGCCAACTTAATATAAGTTTCACACTGATGGCGTTCAAATGTTGGGCCTGGAGCTCAGATAGCTTGTGGGATCTCCATCTTTGGAGACATTCAAACCCTGACCAGAGAAAACTCTGAGGAACCTGACCTAGTTTTGATGACCTCTGGTCCATGGTCCCATGCCACTTGTCCAGTCCTATATGGAAGCAGACCAGGAGTTAAGAGGAGTTGCCGTGGGTACCTCTCATCTTCTCCAGGCTCTGTATGGAGCAGAGAGTGGAGAAGAGTTCTCATGCTGGCTCAGATGGCTGGAATTAGTGGTGGTCTTTCCTCTGAGCTGGTGATATAATGCAGGGATAATTTCACCCATTCCTTTGCTGCAGGGCTCCCCTGAGTTCCTTGGCCAGGCCTTTGCTGTCCCACACGTGAAGCTGGTTGATGAGCCGTACAGCAAACCTGCTCTGCAGTTCTTTGATTTCTACAAAGGCACCAAAGCGGCTGGGGAGCTCATTGCCACTTTTGAGCTGATTGAGCTGGATTACAGTGGCTATTTGGAGGTAATGGGCTTTGAGGAAGACACACGTGGTTGCCAGCACTCTGGGGAGAGCTCCAAGGGGTGCAGAGCTGGTTGCATGGGGCCCACCAAAGGATTCCCTGTTGAAATTCAACTGGCTTTCAACTGAAAGGAAGCTGCAGGGGAAGAGCCTGTGGGCACAGAACAAGAGGGGAGGAAGAGGGGACATGGTGTAGAGGAGAAATGTCTTTCACTGCTCAGTGTGTCCTGGCTCTGTCTGTTCAGCCATCATTGCCTGAGGACGTGGAGCCCAAGGAGCCCAGCTATTTGAAAGACCCCCGTGATGGACGATTCATTATCCCAGAGGGCATCCGCCCAGTGCTGAAGGAGTTTCGCATAGAGGTGAGCTGCCTTCTGCAGGGCTGGCTCCTACATCAGATGGCGCAGCCAGCCCATGGACAGGGCAGGGCTTGGGGAGGGAGTTGGGTTTGGGGCTCAAATCTGCCTTCGAGACCTGAGCAGATGCCAGGAATGGAGGTACTTGACATTCAGGAGAAACCACCTCAGTGGTTTAACAATCAAAGCTGTTGTGTTTGTGCCTGCAGCATGAGTTTGGGTCCATGTGGCCACCTTGGGAGAGTGGTTTCATGCCTCTCTTGGGGTCTGTGCTGAGTGTGTTGGCACCTCCAGGCAGAGCTGCATGGCTGGGCTGCGCCTGGCACATCTGGAGCAGGCCAGCAGCTTTGTGTGCTTTAGATCCTGTTCTGGGGCCTGCGGGACCTGAAGCGGGTCAACTTGTTTGAGGTGGATCAGCCCCAGGTGATCATTGAATGTGCTGGCAAGAAGGTGGAGTCGGAGGTAATTGTGGCCTACAAAGAGAACCCCAGTTTCACCGAGGTGGTCAAATACATGGACGTGGTGAGTAGTAGGAAGGCGGCTCCTACCATGCTGGGGTACACCATGGCTGTCCTGCACACACATACAGTCTGCTTGCTCAGGGTGAGGGCACAGGAGGGGAGCTGCCCCCAGGGTTTTGCTCTCCCACGGCCACACAGTTTGGCTGCAGATCAAAACCTTTGGGAAGAAGCCCACTGAGAGCAGTCTCAGCTGTTGTTTGTCACATTTTCCTGCGCAATGTGCTCTAGGTGATCCTGCTCGGCAGGGGGGTTGGACTAAATGATCTTCAGAGGTCCCTTCCAACCTTGGCCATTCTGTGATTCTGTCACCATGACGCTCTGGTTTTAGGGCAGAGCTGTAAGGGTTCTCATCAGACCTCCTCGTGTGTGGTGGGTCTGCCACTGGTATTGCCCTCACTCCCGCAAGCCCCTTGCATGGCTCTTTTGCAGGAGCTCCCTGAGCAGGTCTACCTGCACCCTCCCCTCAGCATCTTTGTTGTGGAAAAGCGGGCATTTGGGCGCACCGTGCTGGTGGGAACCCATGTTGTGTCCGACGTGATGAAATTCTCTCCAAGAGAACTCGAAGAAGAGGAAACAGAAAATGTGCCCAGAGGTGAGCTGCTCGGTGAGGTTCCTGTGGAGGCAGCAGGCAGATTCTGCCCATGGCAAAGATCTTTCACCCCTCTTCTCTGTAGCCAGGCGGCAAAGTCCTCATCCAAGAACCATAAGATGCTGAATAAAAGCATAGCCCAAGGCTGGTTAGCCTTGGAGGCTGTGATCCTCTAAGACTGGTGTTGGGAAAGTGGTTGCAGCCAAGCAATGGCATAAGGCTTATCTCTTTGGGGTTGGCAGAGGGTAGTTTGCAGACTGTTCTCTCCAAGGTTAGCTTATCATATGCCTCCCCACCACTTCGCCAGGACTCTTCACCTGTGGATATACCATCTCTTTGGAGCCTTTTTCCCAGCCACTGTTTGTCTTACAGTTGTGGAAATCAGAGGAGGGAGAATGGCTTGTGAAGATGTCTTAATCCAGCCGGTCATTTAACTGGGGCTAGATATTACACAGTAACTTATTCCTGTGAGAAGTCTGTGTCTGGAATCAGAGTTTTTTTAGTCTGTGAAGGACTATTGTATTCACCTATTCCAAACCTATGTGTAACTGGACTGGAGGGCTGTCCTCAGTGAGACCTCTGTCAAGCTTTAGGGAGTGTGAGCTGGTCCACTACAACCAAGGATTTGAGAGGTTTCCACTTCTCTCCTATTGCTGGGTCAAGGACTACTCATTTGGGAATAGATTAACCCAATAGCTCTCTGACAGCAACAACCAAAGCTCCTGATCTGGGAGTGTGTAAATAAATATGGTATGAAGACTAAGAAGCAAAAGATTGATCTGTGGTAGTTTCCAAATAGGTCAAGTGTATCTCATAAATCTGAATTCTTACTAGTCAGTAATGCATGTAGATGATGGTGGCTAGTCTTAGCAATGTACTTGGTTTTCCAGTAAAATTTTGGCACAATCTGCTATCAAAAGCTTTAAAAGAAATCACATCGTGGTGGGTAAGAGAGGTTTTTTTCCTGTGAAATAACAATTGAACAAAATTAGGAAGCAGTGGGCAGAACTAAATGCATGAGAACATGATGCTCTTTCTCTTCATCTCAGCTCGGAAAGTCTCATCCCAGCATCTTCCCTCTCAGACTGGCCCTGCTACTGGTGACCCAGGCCCCAGCACTCACCCCTTGAGTTTGGTAAAGGTGAGTGATGTGTTGACCCAGTGAATTTTGAGGTTTGACAGTCCAAACTGAAGGTTACAACCAAAAAGTTCTGAAGTTCAGAGTTAAGTTTCAACCAGCAGCTTTCGCTCTGGACTCAAACACTGCTCTTCCCCTGCCTGTCTCCTGGAAGAGTTTCATGCCTGCTTCTGCTGGTCATTGACACTGCTGCATGTCTGGTCTGTGGCACAGGGAGAAGAGCTATGTTGCCTTGTGCAATGAATACTGATGCTTTCGTAGCAAAGCATGAACCCGGGCTACACGTAGCTTTGCACCTCCTGTGCTGTGCATGAAAGCTGAGCCTTTGCTGGGGCTATCAGGGTACTAGTGCAGGATGTGTGGGTGTCCTGTGTTATCCTTGCCTCCCTCTGAGCACTTGCTCTGTGCTTTTAAGGCTCCTTTAAAGAAGATTCCTATTAATAAGCTTGCAAAGAAAGAGGATGAATATGACGAGGAGAAACCAGATCTGGAAGAACTGGATTGGTGGTCCAAGTACTATGAGTCCCTGAAGGAGCTGTATAACCAGGTAATCTCTTGTCACATCTGCCAGCCGAGGGGAGAAGCGTCTGCACTGGCTTGAGGAAGACAATTTCATCAGCACAGAGTGCCACAGTAGCCCTGTGGCATGGATCTGCAGGAAGATGTATGCTTTTGAGTGTCAAGCACTCTTAAGGTAGTCAGGTATCAAACACTGGCCAGGTGGGATGATTTCTGCAGGCAATGGATGTTGAAGCATCCCTGAGGCTGAGTGGTTTCAATAATGTGACTGGGATCATGTTAAGACACTCCTGAAAATGTGACATTGCTGATATGAGCTGCAGTGCAGGGACTTTCATGCAGTGTGGAGACTTTCACTCTGTCTTCCCAGGGTGGGCTATGGGGGCAGGTCTGCCACAAATTTCCTTGCTTACCTTGCTTCTCCAATATCCCAATCAAAAAGGGCAATAAGAAGATCTGGGGAGAGGAAAAGTTGTTTCTTTCAGGTATGCTGATAAAGCACTCATTGAAAACCCTCCTGCAAAAATGTTAATGCTAAATGATCTCAGTCGGGATATTGCTGACTCTACTTGGCAGTAAGCTTTGGAAGTGTCCTATGCTTGGATAGAGAAGCCATTGAGGTCAGCAATGTAGGGTGACTGTCTGTGTGTGTTTCAGACACGCATTGATGAGGAAGATGCTGAGAATGATGACCTGAATGATGCAGGTGAGTCTTCTGTGGGGAGAGCCAGGCTCTACGCTGTCCTGGAGGGTGGTGGGCTTGTGGTAATGGTCTCTGAGGGGGCAACAGCTTTGCAACATTCAGCAAAAGCAACAGAAAAGGGAGCAGAGACACTAGAAACATTGGCACAGGCTAACAAAAGCCATTTCAAGTTGAAAACACTAAACTTGCCTTGAGAAAGTTTGAAAAATTTTGTTGAAGCAAGAGCCTTCCTGAGTGAGCAAAACTTTGCAGAAAAATTGGCTGCAAGTATCATGGGATTGCCATGGTGGGAGCAGAAAGTAAAAGTGGAATGGGCAGAAGGGATGATGGAGAGGAAAAACTGTCTGAGAGCTGGGCTTCACTCTGCCTGTGGATACTCACCTTGGATAAAAAATTCACTTGGAAAAACATTAATAAAAAGCAAATGATCTGAGGACAGTATTACAGCTGTAGGCTCAGGTTTGCTGAGGTGTAAGCAGTGACTGGCCTAGCAATGACCTGAATTGATGAGACAGTAAGTATAGAAATTATGTGAATCCTATGGAAGGGTCCAGTCACCTGTGGAAGGTTCCAGGCACCTTCCTCTATTTGCTCTGTCCTTGCCCACTTTCTTCTTGAAGAGCAGCCATTCAGGCAGGCAGGTCTGTGCTGATTTTTGTCCTCTCATGCATACTTGTCTTGCTGGCACAGCTGAGATGTTGTGAGAACACCTGTTATGGAGAGCAATAACTCTAGTTACCTTAACACAAGTCAAAGACCTGGTTGAAAGCAAAAGCTGTTGCTGGGGTCATTTCATAGACGGGCACTTGCCATGATGGGAGAGATCAGAGCATTTCCCAATATCCTATTGACACTTCTAGATGGAGGCAATTTAAATGCAGCCTACATTGATATGGAAGCAGAAGATGAGGCAGTAACTGAAGCTGAACCTGCTCGACCCAAGAGGAAGCTCATTGCCACCCTTCAAGTGAGTGTTGGGGTGACAGATCTGGCCTCTTTCAACCCATGCCCTTTTTCCATGTTGTCCTCACTTTCCTGCAGTGGAGGTTAGACTGGGATAGAGAACCTGATCCAGTAGTGTGCACTGGGCCCCATCTTTGCTGGGCTCTGAAACAGCCCAGCTGTTCTGATCCTGAAGTTCAACTGGGATGCGTGTGCTCATCTGAGGATGGGCCTGGGGTGATAAAGAAAACCTCGCACTGAGTAATACCAGGGTAAAGCAGGACAAGGTGAAATGGTCAAAGCAGGGGAAAGATGGTCTTTCCCCTCTTAAAGGGGACTCTTCTCCCCTTAAGATATCAGGAAAAGGCCTAAGATGACTTTCTACTTCTTACAGATCTATAACTCTGAGCTGGAAAATGAGTTTGGTAATTTTGAAGACTGGCTGTGTATTTTTCCCCTTCATCGTGGCAAAGCAAATGAGGATGAAGATGGAAATGAGGATGAACATTTTGTGGGGAAGTACAAGGTATCATTTGAATAAAGTTTGTGCTGTACATGGAAGAAAATTCTTAGGGTGACCTGTGTCTCAGAGAATTCAGATGCCAGCAAAGCCTCAGCGAGGATGAGTGTGTCCAAATAATGTGAGGCTATGGTGAGGCATGGCCAGGGTACTATAGGGGCCTGTCAAAGTAACTGTGTGCTGTGGTCTTTTGTTAGCTGATAAATCCACCTCCTTTAGATTTTTTTACCTCTTAAGAAAGTGAGAGCATGAAGCATGAAGGAACACACATCCCGGTTGAGGCCTCTGGGTATGTTTAGTATGTAAATAAGTACTAGTGAGCTTCACTGTTTTCAAAATTAACAAAGCTTGTCTAAAATAAATATCATTCTCCCACAGAGGAGCTCTTGAAGACTGAAACATCAACTACAAAGGTTGATTTACGAAGGTCCCTAGGAAACCTATGGTGTCTTCCTGCCTTTGGTACCTTTGGCAGTTCAGTTATGTGCTTGGAGATGTTCAGATCTTCTGGCATCAGCAGTGGCCTGAGAACCTAACTTGCAAACAGGGATGGCCTGGGCCATATAGGCATGATGGTGCTTTTGTAAAGGGCTGTCCCCATGGGCACAGGGTGTCTGTTGTCTGCACGGGCAATGGCTCTGATTTCCCAGCTGGCTGGGAAATTTCTTGGTGGCTCCAATCCCATCTGAGATGTTCTCTTGTATCTAGCCATTATCATTGGGAGTATCCCTCCCTACTCAGGAGACCTGGAAGGCCCAGCTGATCAATACATGGCTGAGAGGCTGGTGCCATTGCAGGAATTTTGGATTTTTTTGATCATGGGGAATTCTACTCAGCACCTGACCTGATGGTTGTCAATGGGTCCCACCTGTCTCAAAGAGGGAAACAGATTCTAGCCCAGGAGCTGGCAGGGCTTATTGAGAGGGCTTTAAACTAGGTATGAAGGGGGACGGAGATGCAATGAGGCTTGATAGAGGTGAGGCTGGGGGAGGAGTCCCAGGGCTGGGGGTGAGGGCAATGGCACAACTGAAGTGCATCTACAGCAATGCACACAGCATGGGCAACAAACAGGAGGAGGTGGAAGCCATTGTGCAGCAGGCAAGCTATAACTTCGTCGCCAACACTGACACGTAGTAGGACCACTCCCACGACTGGAGTGCTGCAATGGATGGCTACAAGCTCTTCAGAAGGGACAGGCAACTTAGGAGGAGAGGTGATGTGACTCTCTATATTAGAGAGTGTTTTGATGTTGTTGAGCTCAGGGTTGGGAATTATAAGGTGGAGTCCCTGTGGTTAAGGATCAGGGGGTTGGCCAACAAGGCGGACATCCTGGTGGGGGTCTGTAATAGACTGCCAAACCAAGATGAAGTGGCAGAAGAGGCGTTCCGTAAGCAGCTGGCGGAAGTCACTCAATCGTCAGCGCTTGTTCTCATGGGGGACTTCAACTTCCCAGACATGTGTTGGAAATACAACACAGCCCTGAGGAAGCAGCCTAGAAAGTTCCTGGAGTGCGTGGAGGACAGCTTCCTGACTCAGCTGGTTAGTGAGCCTACCAGAGGGGTGCCCCGCTAGACCTGCTGTTCACGAACAGAGAAGGACTGGTGGGAGATGTGGTGGTAAGGAGTTGTCTTGGGCAGAGGGACCACAAAATGGTAGAGTTCTCTGTTCTTGGTGAAGTCAGGAGTGGGGAGGGTGTCAGTAAAACTGCTACCTTGGACCTCCAGAGGGCAGACTTTGAATTGTTCAGGACACTGGTAGGGAGTGTCCCTTGGGAGCCAGTCCTGAAGGGCAGAGGGGTCCAGGAAGGCTGGACGCTCCTCAAGAAGGAAGTCTGAAAGGCTCAGGAGCAGGCTGTCCCCGTGTGCCATAAGATGAGCTGGCAGGGAAGAAGACTGGAGTGGCTGAACAGGGAACTTCTGCTGAGTGTCCGGAAGAAAAAGAGAGTTTATGTCCGGTGGAAGAAGGGGCTGGAAACTTGGGGAGAGTACAGGGAAGTTGTCAGCTGTGCAGAGAAAAAAATCAGGAGGGATCTGGCCAGGGTCGATGGGCAGAGGCCAAGGGGATGAGGTTCAACATGGCTAAGTGCCGGGTCCTGCACTTTGGCCACAACAACCCCATGCAGCGCTACAGGCTTGGGGCAGAGTGGCTCGAAAGCTGTGCAGAGGAAAAGGATCTGGGGGTGCTGACTGATGCTGGCCTCAACATGAGCCGGCAATGTGCCCAGGTGGCCAAGAAGGCCAACGGCATCCTGGCTTGTATCAGGGATAGTGTAGCCAGCAGGGCCAGGGAGGTGATCGTCCCCAGTACTCTGCTCTGGTGAGGCCGCACCTCGAGTACTGTGTTCAGTTCTGGGCTCCTCAGTACAAGAAGGACATCGAGGCCCTGGAACATGTCCAGAGAAGGGCTGCGAAGGTGGTGAAGGGCCTGGGACACAAGTCCTATGAGGAGCGGCTGAGGGAGCTGGAGGTGTTTAGTCAAGAGAAGAGGAGGCTCAGGGGAGACCTTATTGCTCTCTGCAGGTACATGAAAGGAAGGTGTGGGGAGCTGGGGCTTGGCCTCTTCTCACAGGTAACTAGTGATAGGACTAGAGGGAATGGCCTCAAGTTGCGCCGGGGGAGGTTTAGGTTGGAAATTAGGAGACATTTCTTCTCAGAAAGAGCAGTCAGGCATTGAAACGGTTGCTTAGGGAGGTGGTGGTGTCACCGTCCCCGGGGATGTTCAAGGAAAGGTTGGACGTGGTGCTTAGGGACATGGTTTAGAGGGTAACATTGATAGTAAGGTGATAGTTGGACCAGATGATCTTGGAGATCTTTTCCAACCTTAACGATTCTATGATTCTGTGATTCTATCTGCAGTGTCTTTATTGCAGGGCTCCTTCTATGTCTACCCTACTGTGGAAGCCAGCAAGGAGCCAAGGGTCTCCCAGGGTGTTCCAAGGAACAGGCCCATCAAGGTTCTCATTAGAGTTTATATTGTTAAGGTAAGTCTCTTGTGGTGGTGACAGTAATGCTTGGAGGTCTGCCCCTTCCTAAGGACCTCCTGCCATTCGCCACTTAGTGAATTTGAGCAGTGGCACTTGTGAAAGGCTCGATACTGGCTTACAGGCTCTGCTTGGCCAGTTGGAGTCCATTACAGTGAGGGCTTGTATTTATTCCTTGTCCATGGAGAGCCTTCTGGGCTTTGTATCTTCATGAGGTGCTAAGAATCTAGATGGGCATTGCCCAGCTCCTGTCATCTGCCTTAAGACAGTGAGCAAGCAGGTGGGCTGGCAGCTGGAGGCATCTGTTGCTTGTTAAGTGGGGATTTGCATGGCAGCAAATGTGTTTCACTTGCTGGGGCAGCTACTGGAAACACCTGACCAGTGAGCTTGCGTGGTCTCAGGCCCCGCACAGTGTCTCCTATGCATGTTGCTCTCTGCAGCTGATGTATGGCTCTACCTCTTGTGTATTCCAGGCTACAAACCTGTCTCCAGCAGACCCCAATGGCAAAGCAGACCCCTACGTGGTGGTGACAGTGGGGCAGGAGCGGAAGGACACCAAGGAGCGATACATCCCAAAGCAGCTCAATCCTGTGTTTGGAGAGTATGCAGGAAGTTTTCCTCTAGTAGGATTAATGGGAATAGTGTAAATATAGGGCTCAGGCTATGGCCCAGCATTTGCAGTCTTCTGTTCCTCTCTGCTGGAGAATCTTGTGCTATAACACAAAGGTGCCAGACATGTCTCCTGCCTCCATCTGTCACAGGAGTGTTTGGGTTTAGGAGTGAAGCACTCAAAGGACTTGATTTATCAGACAAAGTAGCAAGCCAAGCAGCAACAGAGCTTTGGAGACGTTTGTCCTTACCTCCAACAAGGAGCTCTATCCAACAGCATACACTCCTGGATAAATAACTCCTTTGTTTGAATATGCACACTGAAAACTGCACACACTGAACTTTGCAGAGCCAAATTCTATCAGAGTCTTAGGGTTGGCAAATATAGTTCTTAAATGGGTAGGATGGGTGAAACAGAGTATGTATTTCATATCTCCTTGCTAACTGCACTTTCCCAATCTGCTTCTGTCCAGAGTCGTGGAGCTGACAGTCTCCTTTCCCATGGAATCAGAGCTCACTGTGGCAATATTTGACCATGATTTGGTTGGATCTGATGATCTGATTGGGGAGACCAAGATTGATTTGGAGAATCGATTCTACAGCAAGCACAGGGCCAACTGTGGAGTGGCTTTGCAGTATGACATGTAGGTACTAGTCTGACACATTAGGGCCATGAGAGTTCTTTTCGCCTACTGTTCAGGTGGGTAACAGAGCACCTCCAGTTCTGGAGGATGACCCTTTCATCCACGGTATTCTTTGAGCAGGTATCATGCAGATGCACTACAAGGAATATGGATAAGTCCATCTCTTTTTATTATTATTATTTTTTTGTCTCCTACCCATTTCCTGTGATAGCTCTAACTCCTACTGCAGAAGGATACATTTTGCATGTAGTAGCAAAAAAATCTTTAATGCTTTCATATTGGTGTTCTGTGAAAAAAAAAAATCATTTAACAGTGTTGTAATTTTGACCTTTTTCAGAAAGTAAGGCAGTTTCTTTAGAACTAGATGATTCTGTGAGCACCTAGGCTCATGATGTCTATTTTCCTTTGTCCTCATGTAATATATATTCTCTGGTATATTTTTCTGGTGTGTTTGGCCACATTTTCAGTAAACACTTTTCTCCCCTGTTACTTGATAATTAGCTGTTGGAATTGAGCTGTTAATTAGCTGTTGGAATTGAGTTCCCAGAACAGCTAACACCTCTCTCCCAGTTCAGAGCTGCAGCTGGAATTGCTGCTGTTGCTGCTCTGATGCCAGTGGTTCTGTGAGGCTTGTTCTGGGAGAGGAAAGCTCATTAAGCTTTTCATTCATTAAGCTTCTTTGTGTCTGTGGTTTCCCCAATGAAATTCTGAGCAGGGAGCTTGTGGCATAGCCTGTGTTGGAAGGAAGACAGAGGATCTCCTAAACTATGAAAAAAACCTATCATGTCTAAACTATATGTGTTCTCCCTTCCACACAGAGATGGCTACAACATGTGGCGAGATGCTTTCAAGCCCACACAGATCCTGGATAGCTTATGCAAGAAAACCTCGCTACCTGCAGCAGAGTACAGACAGGAGGAGGTCAAAGTGGGCAATAAAATCTTCAAGGTTCCTCCAGAGGCATTTCCTGAAGGTACAGAGGGCACGGCTACTCCTGTGCTCAGTGGTGAACTGGGCTAGGAACCCAACCCAACAGCCTCTCTTCCCTGAAGTGTCCAGGCTAGTTGGGCTGTTTGCCCCCACTTTGCACCCTGCCCATATTTCTGGGTCACTGTTGGGAGCATTCTCAGCACTCAGTGTCCTGGCTTTGGTGGATGATGGTATTGCAATGGGGGAGTTTTGATCCAGGCCATTAGATCCCAAAGCAGCTTCTCAGACAGTGAGTGGAACATTTCTTCTGCAAAGTAAACCCGCTCGCACAGCAGTGCATGGGCATTTGATCCTTGTTCAGCCAGAAAAGGTGTAGCTTATTCTAGTGGCTGACACTGTTATGGAGCTTTATCTCCATCTGCTTGTGACCACCATCACCAAGACATTGGGTGGGGGGGAGAAGGGGAGACTTTTACAGTCTCCTTTCCTTCTCCTAGATGGCTTCATCCTTCAGGGATGCTCTCTGCTTCTGGTGGTTTTGGGTGCTTTGGGTAACACCCCACTGCTCCTCACTATTTATTTCCTCCTTATGGGCAGCTTCCACATCTCCTTTGCTATTTTTTTCCTCCTTACTGGAATTATAAGCTGTAAGTTGGGGCCACAGGTGACCAAGAACATGGCGACTTACACCCTTTGCCAGCAGTGATGCAGAACCTTCCTGAACATAGGCCTGTTCCTTCTGAGCATGTTCCCTCCTGTGACAAACACTCATGCAGTGAGACCAGCCTGGAGAAAAGGATGGAGCAGATGTGGCCTGCTTCTGGATGACTGGATCTTGTGAGGCAATGCTATGTTGCCTGCAGAAAGGATGCTTACTGTGTCTGTCCTGCCCAAAGAGCAGGACACTTTTATGTGTTCAGACAACTTTACCTTCTGCTTGTTTCAGTGTTCCTCTGCTTTCTGCTGGTCTCTAAGGGTTGGTTGTGTCATGAACAGGAAATAAATCCCACTCAGGAGAGGATAAGGCTGCCCTGTGGACCTCTGTCATGATCAGAGCCTGCTTGGGATGGTTTTGATTTCAGAGTGATATCCAAAGGACAGGTGTTCTCTTTAAACCTGGGAGTGAGTGGGTTAGTATGTCCTTACCCATTGGCTCCTGTTTTTCTCCCCACCAGCAGGCTTTACTTTGGCCTTAAACTGCTATTTGCCTTCACTCTATGCCAAATGAGTCAGTCAGCAGCACAGACTGTTAATTAATGAAGGGCATGGCCATATGTCATTGCTAAGTGACAAGTAGTGCTTCCTGGAGCACTTTCAGGGCAAAACTGCTCATCTGAGGGCCTGCTTGCACCACAACAGAAACATGAGGACTTAAACTGCCCCAGAGGGTCACACCCTGCTCAGCATCCCATGGATCCTTTTCCCAAGGCTATAGTAAATGCTTTTTTGCCCTTTTTGTCTTATTTCTCTTAGCTTGCTCATCTTCTGCTTGCCATTTTCCTCATCATTGCAGCATATTGAACTCTTTCCCTTCATTCTTATCCTCCTACTTCTCCGGTTTTTGTTTGTTTGTTTGTTTCTTCTGGGAAGCTGCTTGTTTGCCCAGTCCATCATCTACACATACCTGTGCCGGTGACTGATTTCCTGAAGCAGCTCTTTCCAGCCAGATTCCTTCATCTTCTGCCTGACTCTGTCCTGCTGCAGAGGCCTCTGCAAGGAACCAGAGAGGAGTGGCAGATGAGAACTGGTCAGTGGATGATGAACACAAGGCTTTGTACGTCCTGCAGCACTGGGAAGAGATGCCAGGATGTGGGTACAAGCTGGTACCAGAGCATGTAGAGATCCGGTCCCTTTACAACTCAGAGAACCCTGGGCTCGTGCAGGTGAGATGTGTCTCCTTGTCCAACTTAGACATTTCTCTGGCGAGGACTTTTGGGGTGGCTGGTTCCCAGCTCCTTGGCTGGTCCCCTGTTGTCCCTTTGTCTCCTCATCGTGGCACAAGTCCCATGCTCTGCCCCTTCCTGGGTGGGCAACTGGAGCTGTGTGCACGTCCAGCCCTGCTATGGAAGGAGGACTGCTGCCCTTGTGTGTTTTTTGTTCAGATCCACCCTTGGAGTTCTAGTGGAGCTCCTGGACCTCTCTTCATTGATGTTGTGGTCACAATGTTGGTGGCCAAGAGTCCTTCCTTCCTCCTCAGGCCACACAGCTGCTCCAATGAGGATACTGTGTGGGTGGCAAGGGACCTGCTCTGCCGTGGTCGGTGGTAGTGTCCTTGCCTTTCCCTGCCTCTTCCTCTCCTTTAGCCCCTGTCATTGCTCCTTTGCTCCCCTGCAAAAGCCCTGTTCTGCCCCCTTGTCTTCTTCCTGCTCTCCCAGGTCACCATCACCGTAGAACAGGGCCTTGGAAGTAACGTTGGTGGCTCCTGACCTGGGGGTCTGGGCTGGGGTCCCAGCTCCCTTTGCTGATCAGACAGCAGAAGCTGCTCCCACGCTTTGAGCTGGATGTGAGCAGTGCCTGCAGGGAGTGTGGGACAGCAGCTCCAAGAGGAGGTGTTTCCTTCTGCTGGTGCCAATGGCCATACATTGAGCTCTGTCTGGTGGTTCATCCACCACAGACCACCTGGAGATGGAGAGCCAAGATGCTCTGCACAGTGACTGGCCTGTGCTGCAGCCAGGCTGCCCATGGGGTTTCCAGGCTGGAAAGATGTTTGTGTTTGAAATAGACTCAGTTCAGCTGAGATGTTTTTTTCTTTGCATCAGGGTGGGGAGGTAAAGAAGGTATTTTGAGTAGTTCCAATTTTTTTTCCAACCCATTCTAAAATACAGTCACACAAAGCTCTGAAGTGCTGGGGGTGGGGAGGAAGGAGACAAGTAGTGGCTTTCTGGTGAAAGCTTTCCTTGCAGGTCCAATCCTTTGCTCCTTGAAGGGTGGTCAGTCTTCTGAAACCTCTCTGCTCTCTTCTCTCATCAGGGCTCCTTGCACATGTGGATTGACATGTTTCCAAATGATGTCCCTGCACCACCACCAGTGAATATCAAGCCACGACTACCTATCAGGTAGCACCCCTGGGAGCAGAGCTGGGACTAGTGAGCCCATGTGGAGGGTTACTGTCCCCCGCTGTGCCTGCTGGGATGTGCTGCAAAGTCCCATGCAGACTGATTGTGCTTTCTGGCACACAGCACTCTCCTCTGCTTCAGTTCTGGGTGTAGGATGGTGTCTTGGTGCATTGGCGTGGGGCACAAGTGCTTCAGCTGCACAAGTGCTTGTGAAGGGCAGGGTTAAACTCCTTGAATGGTGGACATAGAGGAGATGGAAATCCACGTCTGAGCTATTCACATAGCTCTTTTCTGGTTAGTGAATGGAAGTCCTCTGGGTGCCTGGAGAAGCGAAGTTGAAGGAGGTGATCTGTTGTTTTCAGTGATCTAATGAGACTATTCAGATGACGGGGCTGGGTTCTTCTCAGAGGTGCATGTGAAAGGACATGAGATAATGAACACAACTTGCAGCAAGGGAAACTCCAACTAGATATAGTTCACAATGAGAGTGAGGAAACTCTGGGACAGGGACCCAAGGAACTGGAGAAGTGCTGGGATATTCAGCCTTGGAAGTATTTGTAACTCTTAAAGACAAGGCCCTGAGCAATCTGATCTACTGTGAAGTTAGAGAACGAGGTTGGAGTGGAGACTGCAGAGGTCCCTTCCTGCCTAAGCCTTTCTGTGTCCCTGTGTCTTAGTGGTGCTGGGAGGGCTTGCACCACACCAGGAATTAGCTTTGCATAAGCTGCTTGTTTTGTCTGTGGGTGTTCGTCTTGCAGGGCTGTAACCCAGCAAAAAAGCAAAGGCTTTGTGCAAGGCAATGAGACTGCTGGGCTGGGCAGGGCCAGAGGAGCCTAGTCAGGGTACCACAGGGCTAGGAGGGTTCAGGTGCTACTGCTCCACTGGTGTAGACTTAATCTGCCCCCCCCAGGCACCAAGCATGAGAGTAGGTGTCTCACCCACCCCTGTGTCCCTCCCACAGCTATGAGTTGCGTGTGATTATCTGGAACACAGACAACGTAGTCCTTGATGATGTCAACCCAATAACTGGAGAGCCTTCTAGCGACATCTACGTGAAAAGGTCTGACGGGAGCCAGCAGGAGGACAGATCCTGGCTGTCCAGCTCTCTGCTCGGCCCCTCACCCCTCACTTCCTCCTCTGAACCTCTGCTCCTCCCTGCCCCTGCACTGAATGCTGTTAGCCCCAAAGATGGTGGTCAGGTGTTGATGCAATCTGGCTGTTTGTCCCTTCCTTTCCCGCTACCCCATGGGTAGCCCCTCCATCTTTCTAGTCTGTCTTTGGGACTGAGTGACAGGGGTAGGAGATAACTGAATTTCTCCTGCAGCTGGATAAAGGGACTCGACCATGACAAGCAGGAGACGGATGTTCACTTTAACTCCTTGACTGGGGAGGGCAATTTCAACTGGAGGTTCATCTTCCGCTTCAACTATCTCCCAACTGAGAAGGAGATCACCTACAAGAAGAAGGATTCTGTCTTTTCAGTGGAGGAATCAGAGTTTCGTGAACCAGCTGTTCTGGTCCTCCAGGTCTGGGATTATGACAGGATCTCAGCTAACGACTTTCTAGGTATGGTATGGTCTGCTGGGAGTGGGGTGGCTGTCCCTCACCTTGCTGGAGTATTACAGCATTTTCCTGGGGGTCCAGCTCTTCAAGACAAGACACCAGCAGTGCCATATCAAGCTCTTCAGCTCAGCAGTAACCTGAGCTGGGTTTTGGCATGTGAGTGATAGGCAGAGCATGGTGGTGCGCAGCTGCCCCACAGAAACACACTGAGCTGGCATGCTTGTCCCAAGGCCTTGCTGGGACTACACCCAACAAGGACCTTGTACCTCCATGTGATGCTTTCAGTGGTGATTTGTTCAGCAGTGCTACTCGGGCACTAAGGAAAGTGTTAGAGAGCAATACCAGTGCTTCCTGGCAAGCACAGTCTCAGGAATGTTTAGGCAGGAAGGGGTCTGCAGTCTATTGCAAACTGTCCGCTCCGAGTAGGGAGATGCAATGTAGATCAGGTTGCTCAGAGCCTTGTCTAGGGGAGTTTTGACAATCTCCAAGAATGGAGATCCCAGCATCCCTCTGGGCCCCTCTTCTATGCTGCACCATTCTCATCATTCTCAAATTGTTCTACCTATCTCTAATTAGAGTTCTCCTTGCAGCAGCTTGTGCCTGTTGCCTTACATGATCTAGTTAGCTGACATCTCTCTTGTGTTGGGGGGTCCAAAAATGGACACAATACCGATACACAGTCTCACCAGAGCTGAGCAGGGGGGAATTCCCATTTCCCTTGGTTGCTGGCCAATACAGACCAGTATGTGTTAAGACTTACTTGCTGCAAGGCCTGAGTGCTGAACTGGTGCAGGAGCTCCGTCCAAGGAAGACAGTAGAAGGCCAAACAGGGGAGTGAACTGAGGCTGTTTCAGGTATAGGTCAGAGGTGAAAACCTCAATAAGTTTTCCAGATTTTATAATTCCTTATTAAAGTCTGCAGGAACAAGGGAGGAAGAGGAGCTTGGTGTGTGAGGAGAGCAGAGTGGAACATGGCATTGTTTTCACAATAACCCACTGTACCACATGCAAGCCAAACTGGCCACATCAGACTGAGGAGATAAGACCTGTAGCTTCTGCCTCTTAGTCTCCAACTCTTGGGCTGGTCCTTTCCTATGCTAAGCTTCATGTTCTCCACTCATAAATGTGCAATACACTGTTAGACCATTGCAGCAGCTGGGACATGCTAGCGGTGGTAGGAGCATGGCTGAGACAAGCCAACTGATGCATGAGGTTCACCGCAGGGTTTCACCATGAGCTTTTCTCTTTACGGTGCCTGCAGGCTCCATCGAGCTGAAGCTGCATGACATGGTGCGGGCGGCCAAGAGCTCAGAGCATTGCACCATCAAAATGGCAAAGGAGAATGCTACACCTCGCTTCTCCATCTTCCGAAACAAGCGCATGCGTGGCTGGTGGCCCTTCATCAGACTTGAAGATCAAGAAGACAAGGAGAGAGAGGAGAGGAAAGCCAAGCAGAAAAGGAAGAAAAAGAAGTGGAGCAGCTCTGTCAAACAAGAAGACATTGAGTTCACGGACCCCAGTGGGAACAAGTACCTCCTGACGGTAAGGCAGGGCATTAGCAGAGGTGAGCAGAGAGCCAGTGACATACCTTTGCCATGACATAGCTACCTGTCCTGTGTGCACGTAACCTGCAGAGGCAGCAATGGCCTAGTTGCCCAGAACGTCATGTAGGATCTTGGGGACCTGTCCCATCTGCTGCAAGTCCAGTGCTTCATCTACCCACAGGTGCCAGCTGGAGTGGTGTGCTGGGGGTGTCTTCACATCTTCTTCTGAGCTTCCTGTAGAGCAGTTCTCAGCAAGAGGAGCAATGCAAGAGGCACCTGGCTCCCCATAAACCATACAGGACAGCAGAAAGTTAGGCATGTCCTAGGGTCTCTGCCAACCCCAGAGAGGCAGGTGATGAATATCCCTGAGTGGACTTGCTGCTGATGGCCCTGCTAGTGGACCATTGCTTGTCCCCATGGCTGACTTGTTTTCAGTACCAGTGTGAGAGGTTGCAGCCAAATTCAGATAACTGGGGAGTGCATTATAATATAGTGTCTTCCCTGCCAAATGGTTAGTTTTCGGCCAGACCAAAATTTCCTCTGGTTGTAAAATAAGAGACTCTGCAGCTAATGACTGGAAGGAAAAGTTAATTCCTCTCCAAGTGGCACTGGGAGAAAAATAGCCAGTCTAGGCAAGGCACATGGCTAGCAAGCTGCTTTGTGAAGCAGCATGTGCAGCTGTGGCTCAGGCATGTTCCCCCTCCAGGGTAAGGTGGAAGCGGAGTTCCAGCTGCTGACCGTGGAGGAAGCTGAGAAAAGTCCTGTTGGTTTGGGCCGAAAAGAGCCCGAACCCCTGGAAAAGCCTAAGTGAGTATCTGCATTCATCACCTTTTAGAATGGTTGGCTCATGTCAGGGGTATCTGTGTTTTTGGCAGCAGTGTGGGAAGAGGGAGAATCTACTCATCAGGAAGTTCAGAGCAATTGAAGGACAAGGTGGTGGGATCTGCAGGACTGGGGCTGCCAGAGCTTCCCAGAGCTTGGGTGGGTACAGCAGGACTTGTGGCAGCCGCAGCTAGGCCAGGGCAGATCTCAAGAGGGTACTCAGGGCAGTTGTGCTGTAACATCACCTGTATAAAGGGCACCTCTCATTTAACCATATGAACATACCTGTTAGCCATGGGGGTGCAGAACAGCTCTGCTGGGGCTGTCCTGAGGCTCAGGAGCCAGCGCTGCTGTCAACAGTGCTTTTAAAGGGACTGTAATTACTGTAGCCCCCAGGGTAATCCTTTCTGGAAGCAGCAGGAAGAGCTGGTGGCCTGTGAGGTTGGCAGGGCACCAGTGCAGAGGAGCTTATGTGCTGCTCTGTGACTTGAGCCTCTGCTGATCTCTTCATCCATTTATGTTCCAGCCGGCCAAAAACTTCTTTCAACTGGTTTGTGAATCCTATGAAGACCTTTGTGTTCTTCATCTGGAAGCGATACAAGAAGTACATAATTGTGCTGTTCCTGGTTGCTCTTCTGACTGTCTTCCTGGTTTTACTGATCTATACAATGCCTGGATACATCAGTGAGAAGATCATCAATGGATAAATGGTCTCCAGAACAGGACTATTCAAAGACAACTGTGATTATTGCAAGACTTGAGGCTAGATCAGAAAGTTTAAGGAAACCCTGGAGGTGCACAGACAACCTTCAGGGTGAGAGGCCTGGAGAAGTGGCCTCTCTATGAGGAGTCATGTTTCTTGCTAAGTCCCCATGAGATGCTAAGAAACCAAGTAACCAACCTACTAAATAAGGCAAACTCCTTCAAAGACAGTTACAGCTGTGGGAAAAAAATGTTCTTTGTTGACCTCGGGGGGATGGTGGGAAAAGGATCACAGATGGGGCTGGCCCCACAGACATGGCAGCTGAAATCAGCTTTTGCTGTTGAGAGCCATTCTGGAAGGGATGGGGACATACAGAGCCATCTATGCCCTGGCTAGACAATACCTGGTACTTCTCAGGCCTCCTCCTGCCTGAGGAATTCAGAACACATTGTATGGGGGAAGGCAGGTCTGGTGGAGGGGAGGGCCTGGTGGAGGTGGGACCTGGAAAACCTTTGAATGGGGATTGCCAGGGTGCTGCTGCTGGGTGAAGGGGAGTAGAAGGACAATATAGCCAAGGTAACCATGAGCTCTTGTTGTTCCAAGAGCATGGGAACAGAGAGGTCAGCTCTGGACATGGTGGCAGCACCCCCTGGGACACAGGCTGTTTCTGGTGGTCATGCCTCACTACCTGTTTAACAGCGTTCTTTGCATGTGCTGGGCTGGGTATCAGGCTTGCTTCAAATTTCATTTTAGATCTTCGTTTCCACCGGAATAGAGTAATAGAATGATAGAATGGTTTGGGTTGGGAGGGAATTTAAAGGTCATCCAGTTCCAACCCAATTCCAATAAAAAACTCCTTGGATGCTCTCTCTGACATTGCTTGGGTTTCCTAGATGTTCCCCCAGAGTCCCGCTGTTGCAGGCAGCCTTCCTGAGGCACCTTTGCCCTTCCAGGTAGCACAGTGCTGGGATGTCAGCATAGGGTTGTCAGCATGAATCCGCTGGGCTGATGTAAATTAAATGAGACTTGTTCTCAGCATGGTCTCCATTGCCCCAGGGTTCCTGTCATCTGCACAGTCGTTGCTGACACAAGCTCTGGCATAATTGGATCTCAAATCAAGGTGCTTCACCATGAGGTTTGACAGGATGGATTCCTTCCTAGTGCAGGAGGTGACAGTGCAGAGGGACAGTGGCATCTCCAGTGAAATTAAGTGACAGTGTTTTTTTGTTGTAGTTGTTATTGAAGACAGTTGGCTAGTTTGTCTTTTGAATGGAGCAGGAATGGAACAAGTTTTGGGGAGAAAACATCCAGCTGTGGAGAGCCAGGCAGGCAGGGTAAGGAGTGGTGGGGACTCTGGCTGGGACCCTGCAGCTGGGTGCGGGTGAAGGGCAAGCACAGTGCTCCCTGGGACATGGGGCAGTGTTTGCTCCAGGATGGCAAAGGGGAGGAAGAGGGAGCCCCCTCTTCCCACCCCTCAGGGACCCCCGGGCTGCAGGGGAGCAAGTGGGCTGTGAAGGACTCAGGGCATGCAGCACCCACCTGGGGCCCTGGGGTGTGACCACTGCTCCTAGCGCAGCGTCACCCCAGCTTTCTGCAGGGGCTGTTGCATGGTTCATCACCTTCACAAGTGCCACATGGTGCACCCCAAAATCCCCAGTGTATCACATCGATGTTTGTTGTGCCCCAGCAGGCGTGTTGCACCCCAGCAGTGCTCAGTGTGCCCCAGCAGCTGTGGTGCACCTCAGCAGTACCTGGTGCACCCCAGGACACCAATGCACACCAGCATGCCATGTGCACACCCCTAGGCAGCTCCTGGGCTCTTACAGCTGCCCTCAGCTGCACTCTCCACTGCACCACTACGCTGTGGCTCCCTGTGACTTGAAATAAAGCATGTCTGTCTCAGCCTTCCTTCAGCTTAGGATCGCAGGATTTGCAGCTGTGTCACTCCGTGCATGTATGCATGCAATGAGCATGCATGCCTGTCTGGGCTGTGGGTGTGCAAGGCAAGGGCACTCCCCTGCCCTTGCTGCTGGCAGCAGCATGACCCCATCCTCTGCCCTGTTCCCCTGCCTGGCCCCAGTGTGGCCTCGGCTCCTGCTAGCAGTTCCTTTTCCTGGCGCCGCCTCACTGCAGCACCATGGCGGCCCTCATCTCGGTGTGCGACTTCATGCAGCAGGTGCAGGAGGACCTCAGTTCGCCCACCACCTCCACCTTCACCAGTCACATGGGCCACTGCAAGGCCACTGCTAGCAGCCTGGAGGAGGTGAGCAGGGGATGGGGACCACAGTGGGGGCACCCCCAGGGGGGTCTGGGGGTGGCTGGCCCCATGACGGTCCTGCAGGATCTGTGCATGTACAGGCATCACCGTGTCATTTGTCACCATGAACGGAGAGCGGTGTGAGTACCTCTGGGTGCCGGTGCATGTTGCAAAAGGCACAGAGCGAAGGCCTGGCAGAGGCTGGTGAGGGGCTGTGGTGGCCAGGGGACAGGCATGGGCCAGTGGGGACAAACGCAAAAGGGGTTGTGTGGGAAGGCTGTGTCTCATACCCAGCTCACACCGCTCCGTAAAGAGAAGACAGAGCACTTTAGTCAGACAAGTAGCACCCTAAAAACAAAACAGAATTAAAGGAAGTTGTTGGGATGGTGGGAGAGTTACCTCGCTTGTCCGAGGTTGAACTGTGCAATACACCAATGTGGGACCTTCGGCAGCCAAATGCATTCAAAAAATCCATGGAGAAAGGGTCAGGGCTGGTGGCTGAGTGCAGCATCCAATGCAAAACTTACATGGGCCAAATGCCTTTGCTTCCAGACCCTGATATGCATTGGCAGGTGCTGGGCAGAAGGCGGAAGGGGCTGCTGGTGCGCAAGGGAGTGAGCAGCAGAGATCCATGCCTGGGGAGCCCAGGGAAGTGGTGGAGCTCCCTGTGTGGTCTGGAGGCCCCATGCCCCTTGGTGCCTCCTCCTGCTTGGTGTGATAAACGTGCTGGGACCAAATAAATAACATCACCACCACATCACCTCTCTTGTTATTTTGTAGTTTCAGCAGATGAAGGGAAGGTGCCCAAGGCTTTACCAGGGTCTGTCAGTGGATTGTGACCCCCTGCACTGTCCTGAAGTCCCCCAGTGCCTGGGGTCAGTTATCTTTGCAGACTTTGAATGGTTCTGCAACTCCATAGATCATTTTGTCAGTGGTGGTTACCAAGGCTTTTCTCTCAGCCCTCTGGAGGCCAAAATTTACTCAGAAGCCTTGGGCATGGGGCAATTTCCTTGTGTTGCTTAAGTTTCAACTGTTGCTCCATTATTCCTACCCAAAGCAAAGTTAAAACTTCTGTCCATTAAAACAGAGCTGTTATGTCAGGAAGCTGTGGTTAGAGAGAAAGATGTACACTGCTGAAATTATTGCTGTCTGCAGAGTTCTTAGTTCAGGACTCATGACAGAGTGGACAGAAAACACAAGGGCATGGCTCCCACTGCTGAGTGGCAACAAACCCTGGCAAGGCCTGCAGTAAAAGCAGCAAGGGCTGGTGTGAGCTGGGATATGAGGGGGACCATATTTCATCTTTGGCAACACAGCCCTGGAGGGCTGGACCAGGCAGGTGGCTAGGAGAACCTCCAAAAAGCGGAAAGCTGAAATAAGGCTTTGAAGTGTGCCTGTGGCTGCCTCCTGGAGAGCCAGTGCTCCTCAGGGTCTTGTCAAGACCAAGGTCAGCCCTGGGACCAGAGAAGAGCACTGCTACATCCCTTACAAGGCCACATCCCCAAGCTGAAAAAGGAAATTTGGTGCAATATTTTAGCTGCATCATGATGGTGCGCATGGCCAAAAGGTGATGTGAGTGCTCGGTCTCCATCCCAGGCTGGCTATCTTTGGAGACCACTAAGTCCCACACGGGTTACAGACTCACAGGAGGTTGTCTTGTGAGTGTTAAAAGCCTATGACAAAGATCAGATTATGTGAACCGATGGTCCCTCTCAGCCTGGGACTTTCTGTGCTCTTGAAAGCCAGTGAGAAGGGAGCGGCATGCTGTGATAGAGCTGGAGCCACCGGATCCTTCTGGTCCTCGGTGTCACCTTGGAAATGCAAAAATACCCATGCCTGTGACTCCTGCAATACTTTAGCAAGCAGCTATTAATGAGGGTGTGGGAAAAGCAAATAGTCTTGGCGTGTGCAAACTGCCTTCAGCAGCTGAATACTTGTAACCAGGAGCAGCACCAGTACAGGATAAAGCAGTAAGCGCAGCAAAAGCCCCCACTTGAGCAAGGAGAGCCCTGGCATGGTGTGAGCTGAGCCTAGCAGTGGTGTGGGCAGTGGCATGCAGGAGTGCTGAGCTGCAGGAGAAGGATGGGTTTTCCACCGCCAGCTCTGGAGGCAGGTCCCCAAACGGGAAGTCATGCAGCTCAGCCCAGTATAGAACTAGACCCGTGTCTTCAAGGCAAGCAAATTCAGGTGAAAATGCAGGCAGGCAGGGAAGCTTGGGGTTTCCTGCCTTGTGGTCAGCAACTGTACTCATACACACTTCAGACAGTGCATGATCTTTGGAGGCAGTCCTGCCTCTTGAAGCTGGGCTCATGGAGTGATGCAAGGTGGAGGTGGCTGTTGGTGATGGACTTGGGGATGTCGTGTAGCTGTCTCACCCTGGAGCTGCTCCTCAGAAGCAGGGAAGCCTCTTGGACTGACAGCACCAGCCTAGCAGGCAGGGAATGGTCACAAAGGTGGGTATGGGTTACAGACCCAGGTTGCACCTTCAGGGTGGGGATTATCAGGAGAAAGGAAGAGGAAGGCCACAGATGTGGGAGATTTGAGCATTTCTGTGTGGAGAGCTGAATTTTGATAAAAGATGACACACAAATACAACCGGCATCACAAGAGACCTGGGCAGGCTCCTGGGACATTCTGGAAGGGAGGCAGCCATCCTGGTCAAGATGGCTGCCAGCAGCAGAGAGGAATGAGGGAGAAAGAGGCTCTGGAGGCCGTTGGACAGGTTGGAGATCAGGGTTTCAGTGGCAGCTGGCTCCAAAATGCTCACTCCCTGTGCCACGTACAAGGCCAGGTGAGGAACAGAAGAGGCCAAGACCAACCGGGCCTAAAAATCTGCTGCAGCATTGAAGAGGTGAGAGATATCTGGAACTGAGAAAGCCACCCCATTGGAGTTTCTGCAAGGGAGACAGACTTCATCTAGGCAAAAGGTCTTCAACTCAAGAAGGGTGAGGAGATGCTTTTGAGTTAGAGAATGGACGTCTGCAGTGGAGATGGGTTTAGCCTGAGCTCGTCCTCCTTGGATATTTGTTTGTCTTCTGGAAAGATATGTAGGACAGCAGACCCTCTTGTCCTAACCTCACTCTGCCACATGGCCCACACTGAGATGTGCCTGTGCACAGCTCCTGCTGTGAGGGCTGTGGCTGGTTAGTGAGATGAATGCAGTGACTCAGACAACTGCAGGGAGCTGTGGCCGAGGAAGGGACTGTCCCAGTCCTGTGGTGGCACTGACAATAACCATGCTTTCAAGTTGAATGTGTTAGTCCTTGAGGTCCCAGATTATCCTGAAGTGCTTTTCCAAACATGGGGATATGAGTGGCTCTAACAGCCCTATCAAAGGATTTGTCAGACACTTCAGGTGCTTTATCCTTACACTGCTTTTCTGACCTTGGCTCACTGAGATCTCTTTGAAGCACAACACTGGATTCCCTGAGTTGTAATGCTTGGTATGAACATGGCACTGCTGGCTCCAGAGGCATCTTGCACTGATAGCCCCAGAAACCTCCATTTGAGGGTTTGGCCTGAAAACTCAGTCCTAAACACATCTGGGCGAGAGGATGCTAAGGGTCGTGGGTGGCAGCTTATTCCCAGGGAGCAAAATATCTGCTAACTTCTAACTTGGGGTCTGTGTCCATAATTCAAGTTCTCAACATCCCTGCTTAGCTGCACTGAGTTCAGGAAAAAATACAGGAAGATAACTTTCCAGCTTAATGCTCTCTGGATACCTGAAAGTTTATGCTGAAATCCCTCAGATGACATGGTCTTTACTGTGCTGACCCGTACAGAGCCTGACTCACATCCTCTTCTGCTACAAGGGCATGGCTTGGTTGATGTGGTGCACACCAGAGGACAAAGCCAGTGGTGGTACCCAGCCCCTCCTGCTGTTAAACAGTCCTTTTTCTAAAATATTTTCTGGTTCTCTCTTAGTGATTCTTTCACTCACTGGTATTTAAGATACTCATGGATTACTACCACTAGACCATCACCTACCTGCAGGCGGGACAGTCAGGCCTGGGGATGCTGAGGCTTGGGCTGAACTCTGTGGACTACAGAAATGTGTGTATGGATGCAGTCAGTGACCATAACTTCTGCATTTCTAGGCCTTGGATGCAGACCGAGCTGTGCTGCAGAAGATGAGGAAAGCAGCCAAGGCGGAACACAGCTGTGGACAAGGTCAGGGCAGAACAGAGGCTGGGGAGGGGGAAGCTGCAATGGGTGGCCAGGGGGAGTCCTTGCTACAGGCTGGGTTGTCTGCAGCAGAGAATACGGGTCCCAGGGGTTCCTATAGCTGGGTGGTGGGTATGTGGGGCAGCAGGAGGCAGTTGGAGCTGGCTGTGGTGCTTGAGCAGAGCTGGGCATGGTGGCTTCTGGCAGGAAGTGTATCCTGACCTTCCACCTGCACTCACTGTAGACCATCCATGTTTTCCCAGATCTCATCAACCACCTGGAAGCCCACATTGCTGCCCAGGAGAAGTTCTCGGCCAACTACCAGCTGGAGGGTGAGGAGCAGCTGGCCAATGCCTTCAGCACCTTCGCAGCCTTCTCCCAGGAGCTGCTGACCGCTGTCAGGAGCCTGGTAGGCAGCTCTGTCCTCTGTGTGACCATCGAGCAGGGCCCTTGGCTTGCAGGGGTATGGGGGTGGGGGGATCCCCAGCAAGAGTCTCCGGTCCATAGCCTTGAGGCCCAAGCTCATCCCTTTCCTAGACCAAGGCAGGAGCCCATGGTGAGCAGCGGTTGCATAGCTGGTGATGCAGCCTGCATGGCCAGGACTCTTGGTGCTGACCTCAGGCTGATCAGAAGAGGCGAGCTTATGGTGGCCGTGTCAGAGCCAGGTGGGCTGCAGCATGTGGAGGATGGGTATCCCCACCAGGCACATGATGCCAGCAGGGAAAGGGGTATACCCAGGAATCCTGCCCTTGTGCCTAAGGCAGGCTCTAGTGGCTTTGGAGGGTGCCGTGTGAAGCCTTGCCAAGGAGCCAGCCCCTGCACCAGTTTTCAGAGGCTCACTATGAGTTGGGGTACCTCTCAAGCTCTTCAGAAACAGCTACAAGAGTTTTCAGGAGACAGAAAGCTCTGTTGTGGACACATTTGCCTAAACTTGGCCTTCCCCTTGTGCTGAAATGACACGGTTGGGATTAGCAAGGAGCTGGGAGAGCCTTGGGGATCACAGAAGTGCTGGCTGCAAGGGTGCTCTGGATGTTTCCAGTACAGTGTCCTGCATGAAGCCATGCTCTCCCCAGCACTGGCTTAGGCTGGTTGTGCATTTTTTCTAGCTTGGTAATTTCCAAGGGTGGAGGCTTTTAGCTGGCTATTTTCCAAAGTGGTTCCTTATGTGCGCTCACAAGCAGATGTTGAAGCAAAATGTGTCCAGTGACACCTGCTGGTGACCTGGCTACAGGTATCAGCAAGGATGTGGGGCATCTGGGAAGAGGGACAGTTTGCAAATAGGTCTTAGGTCCCCAGATGCTTTTCCTGGCTTTGGGTTTTCCCTGTCCTTGTTCATTGTTAGCAAAAACGACTCTGCCTTATGCAAGGCTAGGAGCTGAACATTTCCAGGCACAGAGCTGGGGGCTGCACCCACAGCTGGATCAGCTTACTGTTTCCAGGAGCTCCCATGCTATCCTGACTGGCTTGGGCAGTGTCAGCTGCATGATCTCTCTCTTTTCTTTCCAGTTGCAGAGTTTGTACCACAACATTAACTTTTCCCTGGAGTCGTTAATAAAGGGCGACATGAAAGAGCTCAAAGGGGTAAGCAGAGGCTGAAGGAGCTGCTCGGCAGTGGGGCTGTTGAACAAGGGGGCAGAGCAGGTACCAGCCGTGGGGGCTTGCCCCTGGTCCGTGTCCTGCCCTCTGTCAGGGAGACGTGTTGCAAGGGCAGGGCTGCCTGCACTTCATGTGCTGCATCCTGCTCCCTCCTGAGGCCGGGCCTCACACCAGAGTCAGGCTGGTGGCACCTCTGAGCTGGGACCTCTGCAGGCACACAGCTGAATCCTGAGGAGTCTGGAGGTACTCGCTTTGCAAGGACAACTGAAGCTATTGTGCACCAAATATTTTTATCTTCCCTTCCATCAGGGCACAGATCCCCCCCTAACCTCCTGGTGAGGTCCTTGCAGCCCCGTATGGCTCCTGCACTGCCATGTGTGAGCACACATGTGTTTGTGTGAACCTGACTGTGCATGTGTGTATCTAACAGCTGCACGTACATGTCAGGAACTGCAGAGTAGCAGGTGCTAAAGTGAACATGGAATTTCTGCAACATACAGATACCAGAGAGCTTCTCAGTGCTCATCAATGTAGATTTTAGGAAAAGCATCAAACTTATATTTAATTTTTGCTTTTCTTTCAACCAATGGGAAGGTCGTCATGGACCTTGGTAAGTTTGCGTGCATATTTCTACCACAAAGTCCCTGTGACTGTACTTAGGCTGTCACCCCTGCATGACTGTCCCTGCAAACATGGTATATATTTGAAATGGTAAAGCAATTAATTATCAACTAACATACACACAAGATTGCTAGGATTTAATGAGGAACTAGGGTAAGCATGAATGCATTCAGCTCTACGATGAGGCCCCCATGCTGGCTGGGCAGACCAGCTCAGGAGGAGCAGGGGCAGTGCTGCTGCTCCCTGTGGCAGATCCATGCTATTGCTCCAGTGCCATCTTCCACCGCACCTGCGGATACTCTGACAAGCATCCCATATTTTCTTCTCCATATTTTTTCCTTTTTTTTTCTCTCTAATTACCAAATATTGAAACAAACCTTTAGGCATCCCATTGGGAGCTAGTGCTATACAGGAGCATCAAAATGGAAGGAGAGAGCAAATTCTGGAACTTCTAGCATGTAGTATGATAAAAGAATACAAAATGTGAAGGAAAAAAGTCTGATATTTATGATATTTACATTAAGGACAATAACAAGAAGGCATTAGAAACCCAGAAAATCAGAGAGCGAGGAATAAAAACAGCTGCCTGCAAGAAGTCATGATTAAGCTGAAGGCATTTTTAATGTGAACCAACAGGAATCACATCCTGACCTGAATCTGTTTGACATTTTCATTAGAATGGAGACAAACACAAGATCTGCCCTTATAAGGTTCTGCCTTGACATAAAGAAATTTCTCCTTGAGGGACAGAGAAGCCTTGGGACAAGAAGCCAGAGAGGACGTGGGGTCTCTGTCCCTGGGAGTTTTCAACAAACACCTGGACAAAGCCTAATTCAGTGGTGCCCCAGCCTGGAGCAGGAGGCTGGGCTGGAGACCTCCAGAAGTCCCCCCTCCAACCTGGGGGCCTTACCCAGGGGATTTACCCTGTCTTTCTGTGAGACAGAGGTCTGCAGAGCAGTAAGCAGTGAGAAAAGAGCAAAGTGTGGCATAAAGGCATTTAATGACAAACGCGGTTGTATATAGCAAGATAGTAAAATCACATGAAGTCAGATGAGAAACAGATCATGAATGGCCTTGTAGCAGCAAGACTAATTCACTATTGAATGAGTACCCAAGGAAGAATCAGAGTCTGACAATGTTGCCAGCTTTAGGTGGGTTTCTGATGTCTTTCTGAGAAGTGTTCTAGTTAAACATAATGTTCTGGCTTCAAAGGCTGAGAATCTGGTTGCTACTTTCTGGCTTGTGTGCATGTTAGCAATTCCTTCTGCCCTTAAAAATGTGAGTTTGCAAAAGGTTTCATACCTAGGTACTGCTGTGCACAGCCCTATGTGATGCACGTGTGTGTGATGTATGTTTTGGAGGCTACGCGTCTGTGTATTTGCATGCGTATTTGTGTGGGTGCAAGCACATGCCTGTGAGTGACCTGCACTGGTGAGTGCACTTGTTCACTGCACATGTAGCAGAGGTGAGGACACCTTCCTGGGGAGGGACAGTCCTGTGGACAGCCATGTCTTGGGTCTGTGGGGCCTTATTGCCAGGGTGACCGTGTGGGAATGCAGTATGCTCAGGGTGAGGAAGGGTCTGTCCTGATCATAGTCATCAAACAGTACCATTGGCTATTCCTAGGAGTTCAAGAAGCCCTTTGAGAAGGCCTGCAAAGACTATGAGAGCAAACTGTAAGTTGTCAGGCTTCCTTGCCCTGAGATGTGGACCTGGAGGCTTGTTTTTGGCTGCTTTCACCAGAGAGCAGTCAGACAGAGTCTTTCAGGTGTCTCTCTTTCCTTGAGCGCGAGGATTGAGAAAGAGAAGCGTGAGCTGGCAAAGCAGCATGGCATGGTGCGGAGTGAGGTGAGCAGCGGGGAGATTGCTGAGGAGATGGAGAAGGAGCGCAGGACCTTCCAGTTAAACATGTGTGAGGTAAGGACAGGGATAGGGCAGGTGGGAGCAGCTGGGGCATGGCATGGACCCCACAAGTCTGTCTGGCTCCTCCCTGCCCTAGTTCTTTGTGGTCTGCCCACATGGTCCCTCAGTTGGAGAGCTGCCTGGGTTGCAGTAGGCTCAAGCCAACCTTGGATAGGGGCTGATCAAGGAGTTTAGATGAAGCATGAGCCTATATTAACCTGGCAGTAGAGATACAACTGCACCCACTACGGGTCCATCGCTCTCCTGGACAGATCAGAGCACTCATGTTTATTGGCCCTGCCTGCCACCAACTTCTCACCCCAGAAAAGCCACATGAGCTGCTCCCATCAAGGCCTGACCACCAGGAAGAGCCACAACACACTGCTCTTCACTGGTAATGGGGGGGTGGGGGGGGCATAAAGAAAAGCATGTGAAAGGCATTTCTCTCTAAGCTACACCTTCAGTCGCTGTGTCCTTTTCCCTTCAGTATCTAATCAAAGTGAATGAGATCAAAACCAAGAAAGGGATCGACTTGCTGCAAAACCACATCAAGCACTGCAGCTCACAGTTCAAGTAAGATGACTGTCAACCTGCCTTCAATCCCCTTCACTCCAGAAGTGCTGGTTTTAGAGGGAATCTGGGAGGTGGTTTAATTTGCAGGACCTAGAGGTCTTGCAGTTGACTTGGCCTATTCTCTAACATGCCAAAAATCCTCTTCTCCTGGAGGTGGTGGAGACAAGGATCTCAATGGTGTGTGTCTACTCTCTTTAGTCTGACATACTTCATATGACAATATAGGACAGACAGCAGGCAACTTTCACTGAAATCTGGGATGTGAAGAAGACAGTGCTGAGCACTCTCCCTGAATTTAACTGCTTCAAAGTATATTTAATAAGAAAGCTTTTTTTTGACAATGAAACAAAAGCTTGGGAGAGCCCAGTGCTGGCTTTACAGCCAGCACTAAGAGCAGGATTTCAGACTGCGCTCTTACATTAGCCTCTCCTCTCAGTTTTTTCCAGGAATGTTTAACTGCAACAGCAAAACTGAAGAATTTTACAGAGAAGCTCATCCCAGAGCTGCAGAGTGTGAGTATTCATTTGAGGTTGGATGCATCAAGGGGGGCGCAGGCTGGACAGCGGGGATGTCTGCCCCAGGGCCTCCTCTTCCTTTGCAAAAGCAGATCTGGGGACTTTCTCATCTGTCGTCATTTCCTGAGCCTGTAATGTGTAATGTGACCCTTTGAGGGGAAATGCAGCCATCACTGGGAGTGGGAAAGTTTTGGTGTCATACCCCAGGGCACAGAATAATATTAAGAAGAAACATAGAACTGGATACCAGAGGCACTGACGTATTCAACTGTCATAGCTGCTCTCCAGGCTTTCAGGTTTCTCATCTGTGCTCCTGGCTTTCCTGCCCATTGCTACTAACTGAAGCTCGTCATGCTCTTCGTTGGGGGCTTTGTCTTGCTGGAGAGAAATTCTCACAGGGTTGTGTAAGCCTTGTGACCTTTAGCTTTTGACTTTGGGCTCTGGCAGTCATACATGGCCAGGAGACAGGGAGAGGTTTTTCAAAATAGCAAAGCCTATGGTGGGATTTCAGAGCCTGAACACTGCTGGTACCAAGTCCCTCAAGTGCTGCAGAAGGTTTATGTTAGCATTTCTAGACCTGAGATCTAGTTTGCCTTGCTCCTCCTTTTCCAAACCTCCTCATAAGTCATGATTTGCGTGGGCCTGGGATATGATCCTCACCCACAGACTGTGACAGTGTTATTTGTAGTCATTTCCCTGATCCTGTAGTGCTGCTCTCCTCTGGGCAACTGCCATTTTGTTTGAAGCCATCTGCTCTAGGGGAATTATCTTGCTTGTTCTATAATGTAATAATTCATATTGAAATTAAAATTCATTATTTAAATAACAAAAAGAGAGGACATGCCACCCTGGAGCGAGGTAACCGAGCACAGCAAACAGCATCTTCTGGGTCCTTCATGCAGACCAAACATCAGGCTCCATTTCAGGGCCATAGTCCTGTACCAAGATCCCTGGTGGAAATGAACTTTTTGATGGCTTGGTGACTTTTTAATTACTGACACTACCAAACTGGAGGAAGAAAAAAAAAAACAAACAAACCCTACAGCGTCCTTCAAGCTGTTGGTTGTTTTTGCACCATGGAGAGCTTCAGACTGTTGTTTTCTCAGAAAATAACACGGTAGCTAAAGTGCAGATTGCTCTTGCCGTGGTCCCTTGTTGCCTGGGGACATGCCTGCTCCCTCACAGAAGTTTCTGTTGAAGAGCTTCGTGCACAGGCACCACAGCATTGCAGGGGAGGAGCGGCCACCTCCCACCTCAGGAATGGGGCTCGCAATGGACCTGGGGAAGTGACGGGGGCTGAGGTGTGCAGGGCAGGGGCATGGGGCTCTCCTCCTCCTCCTGTGTGAGCTCTCGCTGTGTTTTGGTACCCTGCAGCTGAAGACCAGGCAGGACGAGGAGAAGAAGCAGCTGTGTGCCCTTCGGGATCAGCTGAAGGCAGCGTTACAGCTGGAGCAGAAGGAGGTAAAGCCAGATCCTTCTTCGCAGGGGAACACCCTTACAGGGCACCGGTTACCCTGTCACTCCTTCCCTCCCGCCCGAAGCAGCCCTAGCTGCCTTCTGGTGTCACCCCGGCTGCTATTCCTCTCCTTCTGCCAGGACACTGGGAGCAAGCAAGCAGTGTACAACATGCACCAGCTGCAAGGGAACAAGCAGTACGGCACGGAGAAGACAGGGACCCTCTTTAAGAAAAGCGATGGGTGAGTTGGGATTCAGCGTGTCCCTTATGGTTGTACTTTGGTCCTCTGTGGCCAGCACAGGGCTCACCCAGCCCATCCTCCTCTTCTGGAGTGATAGCAAGGGCAGAGGAGCAGGACAAGCTGCATGAAGGTGTGCTTGGTGCTGTCCCAGTCTCCCGCAGCTTTCTACACAGGGCTGCAGGCAGCTAGTGTCCATCCCATGGCCCTCAGGGCATTTCTCTCATGTGAAACTACCTAGTGCCCTCTGAAGCTCCTCATGGATGGGATGAGGACTTATACACAGGCTGGGTGAAGTTTTCTGCTCTTTCACATGCCTGCCTCCCAGACATGTCCTTTGCTTTTCCAGCCCTCTGACCCCACAGATCAGTACTGGGCTCAGCTTTCTACGTGAGATTTAGGGGAAGGAACACAAACGAGGTGTGGCTTACCAGCAGCGCAGATCAATGCCACCTTGGAGATGGCATCAAGGGCCACAGGAGAAAGACAGCAGGGAACTGAGGTTCCCCTTGTGCTGCTTCAGACCCATCCTGTGCCCATGCCCAGGAGTCAGATCTTGAGCTCCGCTGTCATTGAAGAGAGGAGCTCCAACTGGTGTATGGGAGCCTGAGGGCTGGGAATCACAGGGGACATGCACTGGGAGATGAGCAGTCCTGGGAAGGGTCTTGAATGGTCCTAGAAAAACCTGAAACCGGACAGAAAATAATGAACTGAAGCTCAGGAGTCCACTTCACTGCAGGTTGAAGTTCAGTCTCTCCCCCTTTTTGGGTGTATCTCCTCCATCCTTCTCCCATTTATAGTCTTGGAGCTGTTAGGAGCAGCTTGGAGGTAATGGTCCTGGCTGTTTGCTGGGGACACATGCAAAGGTCTGCGTGCTCTGTAGCAGGACCTGAGGCTCCAAGCAATGCTCTGTGTCCACATTGCCTCTGCCGCAGCTGTTACCCATCTGTACAAGCCTGTTCTTGTGCCATATGATGAGCCCTTCTCAGTTCAAAGCAGACCAAGAATGACAGACTCTGTGGCAGTATGGACAGGATGGCTGATGAGAGCCATGTCCCCACGCTGTCCCTTGCACAGCTCTTATGCTCACCAGCACTCCTGCATGGCATGATCTGCTCCTCTGCCTGGTGGGTTTGTGTCCTCTCATCCCACCCTCTGCTTATTTCCAGGCTGAGAAAAGTCTGGCAGAAGAGGAAATGCACCATCAGGAATGGCTACCTGACCATCTCTCACAGCATGGTAGGAACTGGTTCTTCCACCCTGCTCTGCTCCTGCCTGGGAGCTGCCCCTGCCCCTGCTGGGTCAGCTGAGCCCCTGCTGCCCACCACTCCAGTGGCTTCTGGGGACCCAGCAGAGCCCTCGTGCCTGGCACTTGCACTGCTTGTCTGCCCTGCCGAAGCAGACTTCCCACTGAGATTTGAGTCCCTGTGACCCAAGGGACAAACGTGGGAGGCCCTCACTTGCCTGTGTGCATGGAGGGAGTGAGCCTGAGGACCAGGCACCCCCCAGGCTGTTGGGACCAGGCTGTTGGGAAAGAAAAGGTCCACTTTGCTGCTTCTTGCATTACTCCTGAAAGCAGCGTCAAGGATGAAGTGCTGGGGGCAAGGCAGGTCCATGGCTCTGGAGCCAGCTGGCAATTGCCACTGCTGGGCCACCACCATTTGATGCCATGAGGCCTGAGTCTTCCTTGTTCTACTCATAGCCCAACCGCCCGCCAGCCAAGTTGAACCTACTGACCTGCCAGGTGAAGCCGAATGTGGATGACAGGAAATGCTTTGATCTGGTTTCACGTGAGTGCTGGCGCCTGTCCCATGGCTCCTCCAGAAAGTGCCCGGAGGGTGGTGGTGCTTTGGGTTCAGAGAGTGAGTGCAGGCAGGGAGGAAGTGAAGCTCTCAGCTTTGGGTCAGCTTGGGAAGTTGTGGTGGGGGGCAGCTGTGCTCAGAGGCAGCAAAGAACACACGGGACATGAGACGGGCATTGCAGCAGTGTGTGTGTGTGTGTATGTGGACCGTGAGAGCACAGTTCCCGTGCAGCATCTTAGCCAACACCAGCATCCCTCTATCCCAACATGGGAGCAGGTCCCTTTGCTGGGGGAGCATCATGGAAGGGCCAGGTGGGAAGGAGGTGGCTGTCACCCCGCCGAGCCTGGTGGGCAGGATGGGTGAGCGCAGTGCCCAGAGAAGCACGGCTCTGTGTGTTTCAGACAACCGCACGTATCGCTTCCTGGCGGAGGATGAGCAGGACTGTGTCGCGTAAGTACGGCCAGCAAAGAGCAGCTCAGTGGCAAACAAAAAATGCTTGTCCGTCTGCCGATGGGGAGCCAGCTCTTCAGCTAATTAAACAGATCACTGCTGCCCTTGTTTGATGCCCTTCCCATCCTTGCTGTGTCCTGATTGCTTTGGGGGCTGGCAGCGAGTGGGTCATGGGGCTACACAAAGTTTTCTGGCACCATTTTTCTGCTGGAGTCCTGTGCAGAAACTTTGTGCTTGGTGGCTCCATGCAGAGCCAGGCTCTCCCCTGCGGGGCCCCACTCCTAAGCCACTTTCTGCCCACGCAGCTGGGTGTCTGTCCTCAGCAACAGCAAGGAGGAGGCGCTGAACGTGGCCTTCAGCAAGGTGCAGGGCGGAGGGGAGAGCAGCAGGGAGGAGCTGACCCGGGCCATCATCAAGGAGGTCAGAGGCATGCCTGGGAACAGGGAGTGCTGTGACTGCTCAGCACCGGGTGAGAGCCAGCTGTTTGCCTTCCCTCCATGCTCCAGCATCTCTCTGCTGCTGGTCCTGCTGTGCAGCTTGTGCCCTAGGCAGTGGGGATGAGAGGCAGGAGATGGGCATGAACCCAGCAGTGTCGTCTCTGCAGATCCCACCTGGCTCTCCATTAACTTGGGCATCCTGATCTGCATTGAGTGCTCTGGGATTCACAGAGAGATGGGTGTGCATGTCTCCCGCATCCAGTCACTGTCTCTGGACAAGCTGGCAACCTCTGAATTGCTGGTAGGATGCTGCTGGTGTGCTCTGTCCACTGGCCTTCTCATTCTTCTGCTGTGGTCTTTCTGAAACCAACTTAACTCTGTGGGGTTTTCCCCCCTCTTAAGCTGGCCCATACCAAGCTGTAATGCCTGGAGTTTCATGGTTACTGTGGTGGGAACTGTTATCTTCAAGAAGAAGAGAGTGTCACTTCGCTGTTCCTGGGTCACCCATCTCCCCTAGCTTTGTGCCGTGGTGCAGGGCAGGACCAAGCCCAAATTGGGATAGAGCAGTGTGGGGTGGACAGGGGCTGGAGGCTTTGCATGGTGCCGTTTTAGTTTTGGGACCATTGCATGCTCAGATCCAAGCCTAGGGCTCAGCTCTGTGGTTGTACTGCTGGAGCTGGGAGATATCAACAGTACGAGTCAGGACAGAGCCTCTGGCTGTTGGACACAAACATCCCCACACCCCTTGACATCCCCCATACCCGGCCAGCATCTCAGCCCCAAGCTTCCTCTCCTGCTGCCACACGTGTAGTGCTGCTGCATGTCCCACGTCATCTCTAGCTGGGCTGTTTTGCAGCTGGCAAGGAACATCAGCAACGCTGGCTTCAATGACATCATGGAAGCGAATCTTTCCAGCTTCTCCGCCAAGCCTGTGGTGCACAGTGACATGTGAGTTGCTCTACAGGAGCTGGTATATGTGGGCATGTTCTGTGGTCCTGCTTGCTCCCTGCAGTGGCCAGGCACGTAGCACCGCCCGATCTCCTCCCCAGACTGTAACTTCTCTTTAGAAGCAATTTCATCAAGCCCAGCAGGAAAGGTTTGATAAAAGAGAGTGGAGGAGTGAGGAAGAGCCAGAAGGATAAAAGTCAGGATTGAGGAGACAAAGCTGGAAAGGGAAAGGCAAGAAGAGAAACCAAAAGTGGAGCTGCCAAGCAGGACAGCTCTGTGGCTGTGCACATCTGTAGGGAGGATGGCCCTCCCACCCCAGGTGGGAGGGTAGAGTGGGACAGGGGACAGTGACTTACCTGGTGCAGTGCAGTTCTTCACATCCAGTAGCTGGGACCCAGCATCAGTGGGCTCAGTGTAGTCACCAACCAAGGGAGGAGAGATGGTGAGAAAATGAATGGTTGGCATCATGATGTGCGTGGCCAAGTTACTTGTGATAGAAGTGCAGAGAGACGCAAACCTGGTCAGACTTCCAGTCTGCAATAGGTGCCTGTGTCTTTCACTGAGGTGGTGGGGTTGTATCTGTCCTTGTGTTTGCTGTGGATGCAGGCCACAAAAATCTTCTTCTGAGCCTTTTCTGTGGTAACGTAGAGGTAGCAGAGTTGCCTGTCCTCCTGATTCTGCATGGTTAGAAGAAGGATATTTGGCTTGAAGGGACCTGAACTGGTTTGTTAAAGGAGGAGGGGAAGACACATCATTCCTCCTGGGCCTTTTGCACCAGGGCTGCAGGAGTGATCGAGACAGGAGAGCAGCAAGAGGCCATAATTCACATTTGGTAGAGAGCAGAGCTGGTAGCTGTAGGTACCCTCAGGAGACATGAGCTCAGTCCCCTGTCCTTCAGCCTCGAATGCCCCAGCTTTTAGGAGAGGACAGGGGAGAGCTCGGGTGGTGGCTGGTTCCAGCAGTAGCTGAGGGCTTCTCCAGGGCTTAGTGCCGCAAATCTGAGCTTCAGCAGAGCTCTTGGGGGAAAGCCATAGCTGGGGTTATCAGGGCTGAGGGGACTTTCAGGAGGGTGGAGAGGCAGACCAGGCACAATCCAGGTCCATTCCAGGTGTTTAAGGCCCAACTAGGGCACTTTTTAGACAGCATGGATCTACACTGCAGTAAATAGATGAGCAAGAATTGGGCACTTGGCTGGCAGAGAGCAGGGAGAACCAGAAAATGCAACTGCGAGAGTAGGGTCAGGGTTGCCAGGTCCAGCATTGGACTCGGCTGCTAAGAAAACAAACTGTATGCAGTAATAATAATTTAGCCCTTCTGCAATCACCTTTTCTGTTGGGAGTGCTCCAGTGCCCCTGGGTCACACCTGCTGCCCCCCAGATCCTCTGGCTGGTCACTGCTTCTGCTGCTCTTGCACCCTCCATCTGGACAGCTTGCTTGGCCAGTCCTCCTCCAGAAGCCATTCCCAATCCTTGGGTACTCTTTCCCAGTTCACACCTGGTGCTTCCCCAGCACCTCATTGTCAGGGAGCTGAGCCCAGTGCAGAGCTCTTCTCTGCTTGGAGAAGAGGCGATAGAGGGGTCTGGAAGTGGTGAGTGCCCAGGAGAGTGGGAGGTGAACTGATGCTTCCCTGTCCCTCCCAGCAAGACCTCAGATCATTGGAGGAAGGTGGTGGGAGCCCTGCTAAAAGCAAGGACAGGAAAGGTGCTACATTGCCTGGCAGATCTGCAGGAGAAAGAGGGAGAGCAGCTGGAGCAGCAGGAGAGGAGGGAACGCCCCTGGATGCTCATGGGGTCACCCCAGGGCTCCTAACTCTCACTTGGCTGGTCTCTGCCAGGGTCTTTCGGAAAAATTTCATCATTTCCAAGTATGTTGAGAAGAAATATGCCAAGAGGAGCCCTGCTGCTCAGTGCCCAAGCCTCCCAGAAGCCGTCAAGAATAAGGACATATTTTCTTTACTCCAAGCTTATGCAGAGAACACGGATTTGAGCGAGCCTGTGCAGGCACCTCTGCAGGTATGGCACCTGGTGGATGGCACCATCATCAGAGGAACAAGACAAGGGACATCCACAAGGGGCTCCTACAGGCAGCTGTGCAAGCTGGGGCTGCAGGGAGCCTGAGCCCTTGGAGCAGACCCAAGTAGCTTCTACCCACAGAAGGCAGTGGGATGTTTTGGGGGTGTTTGGAAATGTTTTGTCAGGTTCTTTGCCAAAACAACCCGCAGAGTGAGGAACACCATGGCAGAGGTGGGTTTTCTCAGTTGCTGTGCCATCTCCTTTCCCAGCAAGGACACCAGTGGGTGTTCTCCCAAGTATAACTGAAGGAGCAAAATGCTGCCAGGAACACGAATGGGATGTCTTAGGACAAACTGGCAGGCAAGGAGCAGCTCCACAGGGAGCAGCTGTTATGCACCCTGAAACCATGACCTCGATGAAGGTCTGCTGCTGGCCTGGGGGAAGAAAAAAAGTTACCTTTGGTTGCTGTTTCTAAATGTGAAAAGGGATGGATTCTTCATGAAGAAGAATAGATTCTTCATGAAGCCAACACAAATATATAATAAAGGTGCCAGGTAAAGGGCAGATGTTAAGAAAATGAGTAGCTAAGCCTCTGAGAAAAATGAGCAAGCTGCACAGAGGACAAAGAAAAGGTGCGAGTGTGATTAGAAAAACCTTTCTGGAGAAACATGGCTCTATGGCTCCACACGTTTACTCAGTTCACATGAGCCTTGGTGGGCATGGCTCCAAAGAGAGACAAGTAAAACCTGTTTCTGTTCACCTGTCAGGGATTTTAATTGTTTAGAGAACAGTTCTTGAAGGACAGAGCTCTTCTCTGGGATGCCAGCGTTGGCAGACCCATCCTGTTTTTTGCTGTTTCTGTCTTGGTTACAGGAACCTGGGGAGACCATTCTCCACCTGGCAGTGCTGTTGTCTGACCAAACCTCATTGCATATCGTCGATTTTCTTGTCCAGAACAGGTAAGCTCAAGACACCCAGTCAGCTTGTCATGACTAAGCCAGTGCTAGTGAAAGGTGCAAGACTCATGGGCTTCTCCAAAATGCTCCTAAGGAAGAGAAGAAGCACCAGGGAAGGCCTCCCAGCAAATGTGCCATGGGGTGGACTTGGGGTAACCATCCCTAGATCAGAGGGGCCTTCCCTCCCTCATGTCCTCTGGGTTGAGGTGCAACAGTGGCGGTGACCGCCTCTTCTCAAGCACTCTCCAGGAGACCTGGGAAGAACGATGTGTAGGCCAGCATGTGGCTGGGGCCAGCAGCCCTCCTCAGATTTGCTGACAATATCCACCTTTTGCTGCAGCGGGAGCCTAGAAAAGCAGACTGTGGTGGGGAACACGCCACTTCACTACTGCTGCACTCACAACAAACCTGAGTGTCTCAAACTGCTGCTGAAGGCCAAAGCCAGTATTGCCATCGGTGAGTGGCCATGGGATCCCTAAGTCTTCTAATTCTTCTCTGCAAATACCACCCTGACCTTGCTGGAGTGCTCAACAAGGCTAGTCTGAGGCTGGGGAGATTTGGGAGAGGCCAGTTAGTGATGGTGTTGTGGGGACCCTGCCCACAGGCACTTAGCTTTCATTTTCAGAGCCAACCCTGCAATGCTGGAGAGCAGGTAGGAGGGCTGCCAAAACGCAGGTGCCCTGGAGCCCAGGTCACAGGTCCTGTCATTTATAGTGCCTATGAATGGCCTCTTCACAACACAGAAGTGAACTTTAAAGCTGGGATCCTGGGTGACATGGGAGGTCACAAATGTTTTTACCATCTGGTACCAGCTGAGTGGGTGGGTGCGCTGAGCCATGCTTCCTGGGCACTCCTGAGATGTGCCCATTTCCCACAAGGGCAGAGAGACCACCATGATGGGGTAGTAGGACATGGGTGTGTGTCTCTGCAGTGGTTTGGCAGCCAAATTTCTCACTGCCTCAGCCAAGGAAAAAGCAGAGGTGCCTGACCCATCTTCACTGACTCTCTAGGTACCTGAAGCAGCCAGTGCAGATTCTGCTACTGGTCTGCGGGTGCTCCTTGGTCCCTTAGGGTGCAGAACCCTTGACCTTCCCCTTCTCCAGGTTTCCCATAGCTGCCCACCCCTTCTCAACCAGCCCCATGCCACAGCTCCACAGAGAGGGGCCTAAAATGAAACCGAAGTAAAATGGTTGTCAACGTTTGCACTCATACCCACACTCACAGGCATGGTGTTTCCTGGCGGCCTGTCCATCCAGCAGGCATGAGGACACACAAACCAGGTCTGCCCAAAGCTTCCTGCAAGTGACTCAGAGGACAAGGGGTGCCAAATACGGAGTCCTCCTTGGACTGCTGGCTGTGGGACTTTGGTTTTGTAGCCCTTTTGGTCACTGCTCTGGCAGTGACTGTGCTCTTCTGTCCCTCTATCATGTCCCATCTCCGTAAACCATCAGGATTTACTCACAGTCCTTTCTCTCCATCTGTGTGTCTCATTGCTCCTTCCCTCTTCTTCTTCCCATCACCATCCATTAATGGCTTGAGTCTTTGTTTCAGTCTGGGTTTAGGCTGTCCCTCCTCTTCAGATGATTTTCCCTGTACTTGTTTGTCGCCAGAAACAGCATGTAGATGTGATGGGATCTGAAGGATCTGTTGATCTTGGTGCCATCAGCACCTCACTCAGCCCCTCTAAGGGTCTCTTCCTGCTCCTGGGGCTCCTGAACTGGACATGTCCTCTCCTCCTTCCCCGTGACTGTAACATTTCTGCTGAAGTCTCCACAGGCTCCCTGCATGCAGCACTGCCCTTCACTTCCCTGAAAAAGGTTCAAGGTTGCCCTTTCTCCCCACAGCTAACAAAGCAGGAGAGACAGCCCTGGACGTTGCCCGGAGGACAAGACATCCCCAGTGTGAATTGCTGGTAGGACATGGTGTCTCAGCCCCTGGTTTTGGGGCACATGCTGGCGGCAGAGCATGGCTGGGAAAGACACTGCATGGATGCTTGGTGCAGGGCCACCCACATCCTTCAGCATCTCCACTGCTGGTGTGGGACACAGAGGAGGGTGCCAAGGGGTCTGGCAAGTGCTGGCACTGCTGGTGAGGGGTCCCTCAGGGCTGGGCAGTTTCGGACAGGCCAGGCAGTGGGACCTGAAGCTGTACCAAGCCATATGGGGTGAGAGCATCTCCTTGGCAAGTCCAAGCCCTGCTTTGACCATGTCCCAACATGTATGTTTGGAGACCTTTGCAAAATCCCCAGCCTGCTGGATGGGAAGCACCACTCACAGCTTGCAGTTGTTTTCTGGATAATCAAAGTGTCGGTCAGGGATGGGGCTGGTGCGGCAGGGCAGGGCTGCTGGGTCCTCAAGGGACTCCTCATTGCCCCAGCTGTTGCAGGCCCAGAACAACCAGTTCAACCCGCGCGTCGATGTAGAGTATGAGTGGTGGCTGGGCCAAGACGACGTGTATGAGAGCGATGAAGACCTGGATGAGAAGGTGAGGCCCCTCCATGGGCCTGAAACTCTGGAGGACTCGAGTCTATGCATGCCACCACAGGCCCTGCTCCCACCACACTGGAGCGGGTGCTCCTGTACTGGCCGATCACCCTTGCCACATGCACTAACTTATGAATATCTGTTTCCCAGCTGGGTCTTGTGAAGAGGGGGTCTGCCCATCCCCAGAGCTGCTGCCACCCCCCTGCCACTGCCTCCAGGCCGGAAGCAGCAGGGACAGTGCCCCAGGGGAGGTGGCTGGACATCTACGCCCTGCCAGACACCCACCTCCACAGCCTGGACATACCACCAGCACTCTCCTACCTGCCTTCCTTCCCACCTCAGCGGGCAAAGTCAGGTGAGATCCTGCGTAGGGTGGTGGGGTGAGCTGCTGGAGCCCATGCAGCCTGGTTCTATGAGCAAAAGATGGGACCCTAATGAGGTGTGAGGGGCTGTCTAGTGCCATAGGATGCCCTTCTGTCCTTTTCTCCTTGAGGAAGGAAGGCTGGCTTGTGCTGGCTGGTTTTCCCTAGCACTGAGCCCCACTTTGAGGAACAGCACGGTGTATTCTTACCCGTGGTGCGTTCCTGAGTGCTGCTGCTGTTGGGAAAGGCAGAGATGAGCATATTTAGAGACACAGCTGGGAAGAAAAAGCTGCCAGTAGAAACATCAGCATTGCAGTTCTGCTCCTTAGTAAGATGGGATCCTGCTGCCCTTGTCCATTCTTTCCATGGTGTGTCCCAGCTCTGAGAGCTGGAGCTCCCCAGTTCCTCAAGCTGTCCTACTTTCTGGGAGACTTGCCAAGTCCTGCCTGACCTCCCCTCCATCTGTCCAAACTGTGGCTCCAACCTCACAAATTTCTCAAGTCAGACCTGCAAGCAGAGAAATGACTATTCCTGTCGATGCATTTGTGCAAATTTTCCCCCAGAGCTTTGCTCCCAGGAGCTCTGCTTGCTGCTGACCCATGATCTGTTCTTACTCCCTTTTTAGCTCCTGAGGGATCATGTCCTCATCTTCTTACCAGCTCATCCAACTTTGCTGAGGACACACGAACCAGGAGGAGCCCCCCGCTGTCTCTCAGCATCAAGCACAAGCGTACATCCTCAGAGCCAGCTCCTTGGGTCCCACTTAGCCCTGAGAAACCAAGTCTTGCCATCCTGGCTTCGGGTAATGAACATACCAGCCCAGGAGGGGCAAGAACAGGCCATGCCATGGGGATTGTCCATGCTGGTGGGCCTGTGGCCCAGCACCTGCTAGATCAGACTGGTCATGGCTTGTTGAGCCAGGGTAGCTTGGGGGCACATTGGAGCTGCACGGCCGAGCTCCCACCACTGCCGGCTCTGCCTGGTGATGCTTTTCCTCACCCCAGACTCCACTCTAAGTCTTTCTGCTTCCTAACCACATCCTCTTCCCCTGCTGCCCCTCTTAACCCCAGACCCAGATCCTGTTTCCCTTCCTGCTTTCCATCTCAGCCGGCTGGGGCACTTTCTGCTCACGCTGTGACAAGGAGCAGGACTGTGCTGCACGGTGTTGCCCAAGAGTGGTGGTTGCTGTTGTCAACAGGTGTTGTCCACCTGTGTTTAAAGGTGGGAGGACGTGACCACCCTGCTTGTGTTGTAGGTGCCCTGAAGGCCATGGATTGCCTCTACACGCCTGTTCCCAGCAAAGCTGAACAGCCTGGCCCACACCGATCCCTCCAAGAGTCAGAGCCATGTTGTGGACATCCCCCACATGTCCCACCTCCTCTTCCTCGGAGGAGCAGTTTGGTAGGTGGTCATGGGCCAGGATCAGCTTAGCTCAGCTCCCAGGTCTGTCCGCGTTTATCACCTCTGGTTTTGAAGTGAGCTGGAGCTGGTCCCAGCAGCCTCTCGTCCCAGCACCTCTACTGTGCCTCCCTGGCTTTGACATCTCCCCAACAGATGCTAGGAATTATGTGCATGGGAATGGCAGGTCTCTCCCAATGCACACTTGGACCCACGGAGATTACTGATATTTACTGCTAACCAAAATCCGCATGATGCTCCAGTGCCTTTTGAGAAAAGCCTTGTTTGTGAATTCAGGTTGTTGGCAGATCATGGTGCACTTCTGGACAAGGACAAGGGTTCCATGTCCACCCTGGCCCAGCCTCTGTGCCCCAGGGGACACCCTTCTCCCCAGCCCTTTCATTAGGGGGACCTTGCTTGGGTTGCTTGGGCTTGGGTTGTGCTGAGCAGCACCCCTGCCTCCTTGCACAGAGCTGCTCTGGGAACCGGGGCCCCAAACAGTGTGTCCACCAGTGCCACAGTCCCAGAGAAGAGGAGCAGGTGCCTCTGGACAGATTCCCAAGCAGAAAGAAGCCTCTTCTGGAGCTCTGTCCCATCCAAACTCCCAGCATGTGCTTGGCCACCTCTGCCCTCCCTCCTTCAGTAAACTTCCCCATCTCTTGAGCTCACTTCTCACACATCTTTGCTGGGGGAGGGTGGGGTAGGATCATAGAGTCATAGAATATCCTGAGTTGGAAGGGACCCACAAGAGTCCTCGAGTCCAACTTCTGGACTCGATCAAGGAGTAAGGCACTAAATTTATTTTACTTGTGTGTGGCAAAGGTGATGGCACAAGGTATGGAGGAGGCCTGACAATGCTCTCTCCTGCTTGCAGAACAAGCTGCTGCTCCGCAGGGTCCGCGCTCTTTATGACTGCAATGCTGACCGGGAAGATGAGCTGACCTTCCGCACAGGCGAGATCATTGTGGTGTCTGAAAAGGAGGACAGCAACTGGTGGGTGAGTGAACGCCATGTGTGCTGAACGGCATTGGGATGCGCACAATTCCCCTCTTCATCCATCTCTTGCCTCTGTCCCAGGACTGTCACACCAGTTATCATTTCCTGCTTTGCTTCTGTCTCTCCATTTTCCATCTTTTCCTTGACACCTGGGCAACCTACTCTGAGATCCCTGCATCCTCACATTCTGCATGGACCTCACACCTCTAGTCTGCTCTGCTGCTGGGACAGGTGCCAGCATGTTCCCCTCCCTCTCCTCATGGCCTGGTCGGTCCCCTCACCCTGCAGCAGCTTCCTCGCCCCCCCACATCCCCAGCCAGCCACCCTCTGTGTGGGCATCAGAGGCTGCTCTCCTATGGGCTGCTGTTGGCCCACTCCAAGGCAGGCAGGTCCTCAGCCCTGATGTGAGGAGAGCATAGGAAGTCTTGCCCAATATCAGGTTGGCTGGTATCACCAAAACAGGACTTCCTTGCCAGCTGTGGTGGCTTCTGCAGCCTCAGCAGAGCCAAAAGGATCCTGTTGTGTCACAAGTTTCTTGCATACCTGGGGGTTTGTAATCCTGCAAACCATGAGCTATTTGCCCTTGCTGGCAGCAGCATGGTTCCTCCAGGGCAGGGAGTAGGGTTGGACATGGGTGTAAATGCACACCTCACTTACCCCCTGGGGACTTAAGCAGCAAGCAGTGATTACAGTTGTGGTTTCCTGATCCTTCAAACAATTGCAAACAGCAATTACAGCACTTTAGGAGAAGCAAATTAAAAGGCTTCATTGTTTGTAGCTAATAACTGATAACCCTCATTTAAAAATGACACCTAATTTCTAACCCAAATGTGTCCAAATTCTCCATTCCACCATCAAATATATTTTTATATTGGAGAAGAGCTCTTTCTCCCAGACGTTGATCTGGGTAAGTATTTACAGGCAGTAGTCAAACCTCCTCTTGAGATTCTGCTCCATAAACTATGTAGAAAACTCTTCTGCTCCCTTCTGTAACATCACATTTCACAATTTATACATATTCCATCTGTTTCCATATCTTTCTGTTGCACAGGTGTCTCCTATGCCAGGCTCAGCCCCCCCAGTGCCGCATGGAGACACAGCCTCAGTCCCTCCTCCTGCGCGATGGTTCTCTCTGTTCATTCTTCCTTTTCTTCAACCAGCCACAGCCTCCTGCAGAGCACTGTGTTCGGGCAGTGGGGGCAGTGTGATAGGCCCAGTTTCTTATTCCCCTGAGCACCCCTGTGCCTGTGCTCACACCTCCTTTTTTTCCTTTCTCCTTGCAGAAAGGCTGGATTGAAGGACAGCCTCACAGGCGAGGTGTCTTCCCTGCTTCCTTTGTTCATGTGCTCAACGAATAGGAGCCACTTCGATTCAGGAGGGAAGATCTGATAAGCCGCTTGAAATGCGACCCTCCCCCAGCACTCCACCTGTGCCTCTGGTCCCAGCATCGCCTCTCCTCCCACAGCCAGCCTGCCCCAGAGCACCCCCTGGCCAACAGCGCTGGGGCCCCAGAGCCCCCAGCGTGCCACAGTTTGAGCAGCCTTTGGGGCTGAGGTGCAGGCAGCGGGCACGGAACAGGCCACTGTGCTTTCCCCAAGTGTGGAGAAATTGCCTAAAGTAACTAGGAAAATTAAACTAATATTCACATTTTAAAGAAGATGTACAGCATTGAAGAAGCTTCTAGGGTGGAATGTAGCTGCACTACCTAAGCGTTCCCTAGGCCTCCAACCTTAGATGCTATTGCACTGGGGAAACCTGGCGCGCTGACTCTAAGGAACAGTAGGGAGCGTAGAGCGGAGTGGAGACACCGTGGCTAGGCTCTGTGACCAGGTGGGGACCCGACTGCTCTTGTGCACACTGAGACCGGTAAACTGCACATTTGCTACCCTGAGCCAATGACCTGTCATATTTTTGACAAAATGCTGTACTCTAGTGCACTTTTACTCATTATAATATCATTATAATACCAAAACACACCTCCATCCCAAAAGCTACCCACCTCCAAGGTGCAACCACCCCTCATTGAGCATGCACTCTGAATTTCTCATAGCCTATACCTTTAAATGAAAGTGAGAAAACTTTTTACCAATCATAACCAAGATATGCTTGAGTAGAGTCACTCAAGCTCCACCTAAAAGAAAATAATATAAATTGGCTTAAGAGAAAGGGGATGTTAGGGAAGATACCATCACGAAGGATACCTTCTGACTTCTGGGATCAGTCGATGGGCTGAGCCTCTCTTCCCCTCCATTGGGATGCCATGGGGTAAGATTTGAACACTTGGTTATACCAGGTGTCTCTGCAGAAACATAGAAATCTCTATAGAGCCTTTGTGCCTTTTAACGCCTTCATAGCCAGACTGTGTACCTGTGTATTTCACGCATGCTAGCTTGCTTTTGCAGACAGTGAATTTATCGCTGGCAATCCAAAGAACCTGTGTACCTGTTGCTGTAATAAATTGCAATTAATCGCATTGTTCCTAGCCATGATAGTTCTCATTGAACGCGACTAGAGTGAGGGTGTGCTATGTTATCTGTGAGCATAATAGTTCAATACCCTGAATCTGACCGAACCCATAACAGTTAATCAGCTATGCCCCTTAACGTGACACTGCCTGTCCCGTGCGCTGACCGCTGTAATGGAAACAATGGTGCTGCAGGGCCATGCTGCTGCCCTGCAGAACTATTGGGCTGCGAGCAGAGCTGTGCTGCTGAGCAAACCCTGGATAGTGGCTTTGGCTGAGGATGGGGCATGGCAGGAGCCTTAGAAATTCAAATGAGCTCAGTGGAGCCAGCAGCACTGAGAATTTGTGCTGTCCTCACTGCTTGCACTGGGTTGAGACAGGGAACAAGAAAAAGGATGTTGATTCTGTAGGTCTTAGCTAGCACAATTGTATGTTAACAACCCCAAAGATAAGGGAATAAAAGACTGTATGCCTAGATAATAGGACCAGCAAGACCTGGCTTGACTGCTGAAGTCTGTCAAAGAAAGAAAAGGTCAGAAGTTTAGCAGCGAGGAAGACTTCTGGCCTTCAAAAAAAGACCACCAGAGTATGCCGGACGACCACCCAAGGGCTCCAGTACACATGTGAAGAGGGGCGAGAACCTATGTTAATGATTCTTTGGTGATCTGATGAATATGCAAGAGACTTACAGGAAATAAAATGAATATGTATATATCCCACTAATATAAGCACACTACCAGTACGGTGCAGTAATAAAGAATACCTGCTTAATAACTTTGATAATTGAGTTTTCACTGTGTCAGGGTTTCACTGTTGGTGCTCTGGAAAACCTGCTCTGTGTCAGCTCAGGGCAAGGCTTCAGCAGCGCCTGGCTGCAGGAGTGATGAAGAGGCCCTGTGAGCCTGCTGCCAATAAATACTAGCGCTTCAGTGCTCTGTTTTGTGCAGGGCTGTTCTGGTTTAGGTTTCTATCTCCTTCCCCTTTGCCAGTCCCCCTCAGGCATCAAACCTCCTCATGGGCAGCAGAGCAAAGCAGGGCTGACCTCCCCTTGAGTGAAATCGGAAACAGTTCAGATTGCATGGCTTTTCTCCATGGGCTAGCTTTTTCCAGTTGCCAAGGCACATTTTGCAGCCTTCCTTACTCCTTCCTGAGCCCAAATCCTGTCCAGGTGACCTAAAGAAACCAGCTGATGAGGCACCGGGCGCACAAGGCTGTCAAGACCTCTGTGTTTTCAGCAGCGGATGAACCATCCCAGCATAACCTGCAGGGTGCAGGACGGCAAGTCCATGCCAGGCATCTTCTCCTGCCTCCAGAGGTGTGATTTTATGCTGAATTGCCTGATTTGGGCCCTGGGAAAGCAGTCAGGGCTCCCAGCTCGGGCATGACCTGTGGCTGCAGCTGCGCCAGGAGGCCGGAGAGGCAGCACTGCTGAGGTGCGGCCACAGCCCCCAGCTGAGGCCACCATTTGCTGTGAGGCTCCGGGCTCCCCGGCCACTTACTCTTCCTGCAGCGGCCATCGCAGCCTGCATTGAGTGCTGCTGAGTGTGGCAGTGTCGCCTCTGCTCAACTGCGCTCAGAGGCACCTCCTCCAAAATGAGAGGGCCAGGTGACGGGGGGATCACAGCACCCTGGGAGCCCCTTTCCCATCTGCGGGTCTGGGGAGCAGCATCCCTTGGGATGTGAGTCCCTTGGAGTGAGGCCAGGGACAGGTCTATAGGCTGCTGGTGCGCCCCAGTACCATGGCTGCACTGCACTTCTGGGTGTGGGGCTGGGGGGCATTTCAGCTGCCACAGGGGTGTGGGTGGCCCTGCTGCAGAGGTCCCGTCAGCAGAGCGGGGGCTGTGTGAGACTGCTTGTCCCTGCCCCCCACTCCACAGGGCCCTGCCCCAAGCCTCTTGCCTGCGAGGGGTGACTGCAAAAAGCTTCATGAACTAGTCACTGTGCTGCCTGATTCCCCTGGCTCTGGGCTTAATGGAGCTGCTGGCACTGACTGTGTGGCCCTCAGCCAGAGCATCCTCCCTCAGGGGCTGCGGGTTAATAAACCCAAGACTGCAAGCTCCTGAACCAGCTTCCCTCCTTCCCCGGGTGACTGCAGGCCTGGCAGGCGTGTCGGAGGGATGCTCTGTGCCGCCATCACAGCTGCTGCTGGCGGGGGCACAAGCTGACATCGCAGGCTCGGCACTGGGGAGTCTTTGGGGTGCAGAGCTGCCATTTCACGGCCAGCTGTGAGGCTGCACTTCCTGCACAGCCATGGCTGCGCTTCCGGAGTGCTGGTAGTGGCTTGTGCGCACTTCCCCTTGAGAAGTAACATTTCAGTTGCCCGTGGAAGGACCGGCAGGGAGTGACTGCCCAGGACCAGCCAAATCTCCCACCTCTGCTCTTGGCTCAGACACCTAGGAGGAGCGGTTTTGCCATCGGGGGCACATTGCGCAGGTCCATTTTTGGGCAGCTGCCTGGACACCACGGAGAGCAGGTATGTCTGTGCTGCAGAAAATGGTTATTGTGGAGACATGAAGCCAGTGGTCACCCGTGGTCCTGTCTCTGGCCTGGATTTGCCAGCAAGGAGGGGGCTGTGGGGAGCACAGAAGCCCTCTCCCCCCGTGAGGGGCAGGAGTGGGTCCCTGTCCTTCAGCTTTCCCAGTGCAGTGGTGAACCCCCAACCTGCTGCTCCTGACACCAAGACAGAGGCTGTGCCGCTGTCCTGCTCGTGCACTCACGTGGCTGCCTTGGCCCATGGAGTCAGGTACTGAGATGCTGGGCATGCTGTGGGGATGAAAAAAAAAACTTTTTATTCTGACTAACTTTATGTGAGTCTTTTTAGATGGAGGACAGGAACGTCACTCGCAGCTAGGGATTGAAGAAAGGTGCGCGCGCGCGCGCACACACACACATATGCACCAGTTACCACTTCTTGGTCCTCCTCCCTGCCGGTGGAGATTTGGTGCTCTTGAAGCCTCAGAGTCCCTGGGCCACCAGGGAGCGAGCGCCTGGCCAGCCATGCAGCACCTGCATGCTCCACTCCCTGAGTGGTGGCGGGGAGGCTTCCTGCAGGGAGGCTGCCTGGCTCTCTGCCCACATGGGGAGGTGGTGTGGGAGGCACGGGAGCCGCTTTACTGGTGCACAGCTTCTGCTTTGGAGGGAGCCAGAGGCAGGCTCAGCGCTGAGATGAAGAAGCTTTGCCACCACTCATCTGTAGCATCATTCACCGATACTAAAAGTGCAGCAGGCAGAGCGTGGCGCCTGGCACAGCATGTGTTGCCAGCTGGCCCTGACCTGACCTGCGTAACTGTGACAGTGTCAGGAGCAGAGCACAGCAATAAGGCCATTGAACGGTTTAGAAAGGAGACCCATATTTCAGGTCTATAGTGGGAAGGTGAGTGGCGAAGTGGTCGCAGGATGGGACTCCAGCGTGTCCCAGGAGACTGGGCAGAGTCCTGCTCCTGCCAGCAGTACCACTGCCACCAATCCTGGTGCCATCTCGCTGCAGGTGGCATGAGGGATGCAGTGCCGGAAGCGCACGCAGGTGGTTCTGGCCCTGTGCCTGCTGCTCGTGCTGTGGCAGTCTTTCCAAGCCTCCATTTCTGGCCTTGGCCACCTTCTGTTCACTCCCTCCCTCTTCGCTGCCCATCGCCCACTCCAGCCCACCGCCCGCTGCTCCCCCAGCACCAACACCTCTGCCTGGTTCAACGCTCACTACAACACCGCCGTGGGGCCCCTGCTGACAGGCGCAGCCCACGAGCTCTCCCCGGATGTGGTTCAGTGGTGGCTGGTGAGTGGGCGCATGGGTGGGTGCTTGAGGGCTTTCCTGGGCTCCCCAAATATGCATTCAGAGGGTTCTTCCCCATGCCCATTGCCCCCCCCCCCAATCCCCCTCATCCTTCTCCATGGCACTCAGGGAGGAGGGAGGGCTCCAGGCTGGGGGGCTGATGCCATCTGTCCCTGCCTGTGCTCCCCCAGACCCTGCAGGGCCCCCCCAGCAGCACCCAGCTCCAGGCCATAATCCAGGAGCTTTTCACCGTCCTTCCGGCCCCGAAGGGAAGCGTGTGGGACCCATCCCAATGCAGGCGCTGCGCTGTGGTGGGCAACTCAGGGCGGCTGAAGGGGTCCCGCCACGGCCCACAGATTGATGCCCACGACTGGGTGCTGAGGTGGGTGACATGAGGGTTCACATCCCCTCCTTGCTGCTGGCCAGGGTCAAACTACATCCCTGCCCAGCAGCCTGGGTCTAGCATGGCATGCACCTTTGTTATTGGACATGCCTTCCTGCTCTCCCACAGGATGAACAGAGCCAAGACAGCAGGCTTTGAAATGGATGTTGGCACGAGGACAACCCATCACTTCATGTACCCAGAGAGTGCGATGAACCTCTGGCCTGGCGTCCACCTTGTCCTAGTGCCCTTTAAGCCTCTGGACCTGAAGTGGGTGACCAGTGCCTTCTCCACAGGAGAGCTCTCACAGTGCGTCACCTCCACTGTCCTGGGGCCTTGGGGATGGGATCGCTCATGCTGAGGAGCCTGGAGCATGGTGTAGGAGGCGAAGGGCTCAGAGTCCCTTGTCAAGGGCTCTGCCCCCTCTGCACTGCAGTGTGGGGAACCAGGTGCTGAGAGGTCCCCACAGGTCTTGGGCATCCTGCATCCCTGTAGCCCCATGAGCAGGATGGTGTCTGTCCCCGCTGCAGAGCTGTGGGCTTGATGTTTCCCTTTCCAAGGCCAGGCCAGGGGACACCACGGGGCCAACCCAGGGGCTGGGGGGTGCCATTGGGCCAGGTGCTGGTGGTCGCGGCACACCAGCTACTCCTGAAGGATTGGCAGCTCAGGTGTCTCACACTCATGGCTGTCCTCTGGCTTTTGCAGCACCTACATGAGAGTGAAACAGTTCATCAAAGCTGACAGAAACAAGGTAAGGGCTGGGCAGGCACCTAGTGAGCATCCCCCTCTGCTCAAGCACCTGATGCTTGGGCTCTGGGACAAGGGGGATGAGGGGTTGATGGCCACCAGTGACCTGGCATCACTATTGGCTGTGAGGTGACCCCAGAAGCTTCTGCAAGGCATTGCAGGATTTACAGCCAACTCCTCACAGCCAGGCAAAGACTGGGTTTGTTTTTTGGGAAGGAGGCAGCAAGTGGGGTGGGGGCAGACCTGGCAAGAGGGAGGACTCGTGTCTGTGCTGGTGGCAGGGCCTGGCTGTCCCATTTGCAGCTCATTGCTGCTCTGCCCTTGCTCAGGTGCTGATCCTGAACCCGGCTTTCCTCAAGTACATCCATGAGACCTGGCTGCAGGGCCACGGCAGGTATCCCTCCACTGGCTTCACAGCACTGCTCTTTGCCTTGCACACCTGCCAACAGGTGAGTGCAAACACAGGTGCTCTGCTCTCACGGGGAGAAGGCTTTTCCTTGCAGCTGTGGAGAATTTCCTTTGCTGCAAGTTGTCTGTCACCCCTCGTGTCTTTTTTGCTGGGTCTGGATCCAGCTCCCCTGTAACATCACGCTGGTGCAGGGAGGCTCAAACTGGACGCAGCAGTCAACCCACAGCCTCCCAGCGTGGAGTGTGGGTGGACATTTGTGGCCCTCAGCTGCTGGCCATGCTCTTGCTGGTGGAGCCCGGGACGTGGTCATCTTGGCTGTGCCCCCTCACCCCATCCGTTTCCCCCAGGCCCTGGTGCTCTGTGCCCAGAGAGGGCTTCTCCCACTCTGCAGTGGTGCCTCTGCAAAAGGGGGAGGCAGGCACTTGCTGCAGGCTCTTGGGCAGACCGAGTGCCCACGCAGTGATGGCTCTGCTGGCCTGCCCACAGGTCTCTGTGTTTGGCTTTGGAGCAGACAGCAAAGGGAACTGGCATCACTACTGGGAAGAAAACCGTTGGTCTGGAGCCTTTCGCAGGACGAGGGTCCACGACGCTGATGTTGAATTCAGCCTCATCCAGAGACTGGCAGCTGAAGGCAGAATTTTATTCTACAAATGACATATCCAAGTAACTGAAGCCAAGCTGTTAGCACAAGAACTGGCTGCTGGCAGCTGGCGCAGCTCTGTAGCTTGCTTTTCCCCTGCGCTGCTGTGTGCCTGGGCTGGCTGTTGCACCTGGCCAGGGGTCTTGGTGCTGGTGCTGGGCCCACCAGCTTGGCTCTGCAAGCACGAGTGGCAGTGGGAGCTCAGTTTAGCCAGGAGGATGTTTTCTGCAGGTCCAGGTCTTCACCAACCAGGACACCAAGGGGCAGAAGTGGGGCTCACTGCTTGCTTTCAGAGCTCTAAGACTGCGTGGGTTACGTCCCAGGGAGGTTGCAACTGTGGCCATGTTCACGCAGCCGGCTGTGCCAATGCATCTGTCCATGTGCTGGGGCTGAAATTTCCCCCCACTGATGGCTTTGGGGGAGGTTTATTGCTGTTCTTTGGGCAGGCAGAGAGGGGCATCTTCCCTTCCTGTTTTTTTTTTTTTTTTATAACTAAGGAGTATTTTCATATTGTATCAAAGGAGACTAAGACATGAAAAAAATCAAGTATGGTAAGTCTGAATACAGCAGACTTAAGTACAGCTGAAATGATCATATGTTGAATAAACTTTGAAAGCACACGTGGAGCTATTATTTGTTTTACTGTACTGCTCTAAAAAGACAGTGCACTTGATCTCAGCCCTTTTCTGTACAAAAAGATCACAGACCCTGAAGCCTGAGCTCCATGAAATAGGTTTCCTCCTCCAGAGCAAGATTAGCAGAAGCTCCAATTGCTGGCGCTCTGCCTCCCTGACCAGGGACAGAAGCAAGCACCTCCTCACGCTCCATTTTTTGCTGATGCACTGGAACACACTCTCTGTTTTGCAAGCGGGCTGCTAAATTCAAAAGCTTTAGCCACTCAGTCCAAGCAGATTCTTTTAAAGCAGCTGCAAAGAAATAGTTTTTCAGATGTCTTCCGAGAAACATGCCAAGCATGGGACTACTCAGACTCCTGCTACTCATTCTGCTCCGCAGAGTGCAGTGACCAACACAGCAGCTTGCCATTTCCTTTCAGTCACAAACATGAATGTCCTTGAATCAGACCAAGCTTTGTCATTGTTACATCATATTAGTAACTTGGAAAGTCACCAGATCTCAATTGCTCATCAGCTTCCATTTTATAGCAGAAACCTGTTATCACCCCTGATCTAACCATTAGCTTCACCTAATTTCTGCCTCTCCAAGTAGAATCCCCATTTCTCTGCAAGTTTTGCTTCTCCTTTAAGGATCCCTCAGCACTTTCTATGCAAACACAGTACAATTAAACTGCCATCTCTCTGCTCTATCCCCTGTCTGCAAACCAGATGTTGCTCTCTGTTATCTGGGCCCCCAGAGAATGCAAGTCTTGCACTTACCCTGCCCGTCACCTTCCTTGTGTCTTCTCCAGGTGCTAAGCAGTGCTCTGTGTGATGCTCTCCATTGGTTTTCTGAGGTTTACAAGTAACTGGCTTTCTTGCCAAAGTCAAGTGATTAGCTGCTTTAACAGTGAGTTAAACTCTTACTATGTTATTTCCATTTATTTTCACACTCTTGATTATTCTTTCAAATTTAGTTACAAACCTGTGTGCTCTGATGAGTGACTGAAGGGCCTAGAGCCGTTCAGCTCACTTTCTGTTCCCAGTAACACAGATACTATCTTCCCTTCTCACGCTGCAGTAGAACAATATGACCCTGACCTGACGGACTTATTAAATATCCTTGTTTCAAATATGTTTCTTACAAACTCATTTTTTCTAGCTTGGAGATTAATGAGTCACCTTATCCACACCTCAAATCGCTTCTCCCCCTGACTGAAAAACGTAGTTTTTTATAGTACCTATTTTGAAGGTCTATTCAACTAATTAAAAAACAAAAGCATCATTTGATTCTGTGCCTGTCATACTCACCATGCACTGCTGGAATAAACTGTACCAATCACTCAGACTAAGTTTTAAGTAAACACCAAAGTAAATTTAGAGCCGAGATTTAAGAGCACTGAGTCTGTTTTGCCTCAAAATAACTCAGGAATTCATATATTTTATTTTTGCCTTCTTGTTTTCAATTTTCTCCCACTATAGTTTTACATACCAACCACTTCACTCACTTGTGTAGATCATTATAAAGAAAAAAAAATCACCATCATAATATCTTCACACTCTCCCACATTGCAGGTATTTTTTATTATAATTTCCAATTCAGTACCAGGATTGGTTCAAATAATTTAATTATTCTTCCAAATGCTTTACCAAAACACAGAGGATGGATTTTATTACAAAATATAAACAGAGGGGAAGTGCAAACACAATCCAATTTTAAAATTATTTAAAACTCCAAATGCTTTTTTTTTTTCCTGAAACATTAACTTGCATCTTTCCTAAGAGCAATCTGAAGCATCTGCAATGCCCCATCATACAGAAAGCACATCCTGAGTGCCAGGCCTCATCACGTTGCCCTGGACAGCTGCAAGGAAAGCACATGGGATTCAGCACATTTCCACAGAGATCTGGCATACACTGTCAGCACATTCAGAAACTTTTTAAAGAATAATTTAAAAAGGATGGATGGCATTGCCAGAAAGTTTATTTGATGTCAACTTCAATCCATCGCAGGTCTCACAACAATATAGTACATTATTCCTGGAGTCAAAAAGAATGCAGTATCTCCATCAGCTCTTTCAGGGGGCAAACTGGATGAACATGGAATTGACACAAAAGGGCTTTTACAGTAGGGTCTGCACAGCCAGACAAGATGGCTAATGAATCTTTATAGCAGCAAGTTTCAAGCAGTTCAATCCATAAATTAATGCCAAACAAAGGATGATGAGACATTAAGAGCAGTTGGGGCCATCTGGTAATTCCAAACCTCTTCTCACATGCACTCAGAAGATCACATATATTTTGAAAATCCTGTTTAGTTCTCCTTACAGGTTTGTTTTTTTTTTTAACGTGTGGGTGAGGTCACTGCTTATTTATATTGCCTTCCCGAGTTCGATTTTCTTCTGGATGGCACGTGCTGAGTGATAGATCAAGGAGTCAATGAATCCTGCAACTGAAAGGAAAAATCAGATCAAGCCAGAGAAGCCTCAAAGAGGGATCAACTCTCACAGAAAGAAAAAAAAAATCCTTCTGTCAGTGGAAAGGGATTCAAGTTCCGCCAAGACAGAAAGCAGCTGCTGCTGCTCAGAAGACTAAAGTCTTCATCTCATTAGGAGAGACAAGATCCAGCTTGCAGGGCAGAGGTGACCATGCTTCTCCAGAAAAAGATCACTCAAAGAAGTAAAAATGAGGCAAAGATGAATCACATATGCTTACCGATGAATTAGAAAAGTTTGGAAAAGAAGCTGATTCTGCAAACTTTATATCATTCTACTACCACCCTGACCCAGCTTGCCAAGGGAATGTTTTCCATTTTTTGCTTGTTTCCAGTAACCTTAAAAGTAAGCTCTTCTACCTGATAAAACACGTTGCCCTTTACAGATGCCCTTTCTAGGAGATTGCAACGATTACCCACCAAGGACACAAAATAAACTGATGCTTTAGTACTTTCTGCAGTATTTTCCCCAAATCTCTCCAGCCAGTACACTGAAGGTGCCTGTTAACTTGGTGCTTGTTTGTGACCACAGAAAAGGTCTACTGCACCCCCAAATCCAGACAACCCTGCATCTATCAAGGTGGCTTTCACAATACAGGAACTCTGAGCTCCTGCCTAGCTCCCTCTCTTTTTCTTGAGGGTACACAGGGTAACTTACACATTGAAACATTACACATTGAAAATATCTTTGCCAGTAAGCAAAGATATTTTCAATGCCTTTATGAAGCTTCATTTTTATTTTATTCAACAATCTAAGAAAGAAGTGGTTACTTGGCTCTGCACAAATACAGACATTTTAATGCTAGTTAGAGTAGCAGCTAAAATGGGAACTGGTTCTTCTATTCGAAGGTTGGACTAGATGATCTTAGAGGTCTTTTCCAACCTGAATGATTCTATTACTGTAGAATATAGAACTACTAGTCTTGCTATCCGGTCTTTCAGTAACACCCGTGGTGACTGTCTTTTGCCCTGAAAGTATTTCTACTTGTGGAACCAATTTGATGCTCTAACAAAAAAAGCTGTTACACAGCTGATTTGATCTGTCCTCTAGCCAAGAAAACAGTACAGATTTCAAATAGTATATGAAAGACCACATTATTTGAAAACAAAATATCAGATACTCCCATAGCTCTCTAGAACATCTTGTATCCCCTCCTGAAGGCTGAAATCACCTTTCCCCAGTAGACAGGGGTTTATCACCAGTCATGAAGACTCTAGAAAGAATAAGATGGCAAGTGCTTACGCCTTAGAGAGAGAAAAAAATTAAAGGTGCAATACCTGTAAATATGCCACCAACAATGGCACAAACTCCTGTGAGAAAGTGTGTGAAGGGCCTAAAATGAGGAAAAGAATTTGAACAATCAGCACCAGTTCAGTATGACAAGTAACAATTAATACAAACCAATTCATAATTATCATTATATTAACTATACTACGTAAGCATGCATTATATAAATATTAATAACTGACAATAGGTTCAACAATTAAATAACCCCTGTTGGCTACAGGATGACATTCATCACTGAGACTTTTACTTAGAAGCACCACTGTATTCAGTGCACTCTAATGAGCTCAGTGGCAACCCCAGGAAGCAAGTACTGAATTAATAAACCTAAAGGATGGCATTTCATTGCTAAGATTTCAGCCACCTGTGCTCAGACAGAATGCACAGACTGCTGTAACAGAAAAAAGAAATCCCTAAGCACATATTAATACATTGTAAGGTATAGAATTTGGCTGTGCAAAGCTTTGACAACTGCAACTCCTTCCATTTCCCTGCAATTACAAACCTGTGATTAAATAAGGACCTGGAAAGAAGCACCAGGTTTCACACTGACTACAACATGAAGAAAAGCTACAGCAAATGCAGAGTAAGTAAACAAGTTGGATTGGAGCAGGTGCCACTATAGGTGCTTGTAAGGTGTTATTGGACAGTGAAAATGATAAATTGCATTTGTATCTATTGGTCACGTTGGCTTTGCTATATAAAAGTAGTTTTCCTATTATAAAAGACTTTGAGGAAATTAGCCTAAACTAAGAACCATTATATCAGACTTCTATACTTCTCCATCCTGATACTGGATTAAAACATTCCAGGGAGTATTGGAAAATCCCGGATCTGTTTTAGATGTTCACAGTAAAAGGAACTGCACTGGGGAGTGCCTCATCCTCTCTGCTGACTGTAGAGGAGCTTGGCTGACTCTCAGGCATCTGCAGTCACATCTAAGTGAGGACAGTGTTTTAAGCTATGCAAAATGACAAAATCAACACAATGAACGAAATACATTGAAATGTCTCTTACCTGTGTTTCTCTGTCAGCTTCACCATCATGGGTGACAGTTCATATAGCACAAATACACCAGGCAGACCTTGGTCTCCTATTAGCCCGTTGGCTATTTTCTCATGTCGTGTAACTGAAAACTGGTTAGTCCTTACCACCTAGCAGGAAACAAAAGCAGCAAGCATTGTTTTGTTAACAAGGAGTAGCAAAGGCTACTAAAACACAAGTTCAGTGAACCACATCAGTGTTGTCCTGCCCCCTCAACTCGTAGGGTCCTGCCAGTAGTCATGGTGCTAAGAGTCATAAGCAGCACCATCAGAATTAGGTCTATTTTTACTACAGGATATTTATTGGCTAAATCCACATTTAGCCTAAAGAACAAGCTATGCATCAGTCTTCAGGCAGGATTGTTCTGGTCTCTGCTGGCAAGTAACTGGGATAAGCTGTTTTTCTCAACCTCAACCCGAAGTCCATGTCAACCTCTGCCAATCTGCAGTCCACCTAAGCATGCTTCAGGAGACGGGACTGATGTACAGACTGGGGACAGGTTAGATTCCTGTGGCGCTGATCTGTTTGACTTCTTAAGTCTATTGGCTTAGCTTTACCTTGTGCTGTCACTCTCACCATTTCAAGTCCATAAATACTGTAACAGCTAACTCCTGAGACCCTCTAAGAGTCAACATTTGAAGTACTGAGCTCCCACCCTATCCGATGAAAAATCATCTCCTCATATGAAGCATCGGGAGACAATGTTGAATGCTGAGAGAGGCCTGCCATTAGCAGATGAATTTAAACAGAAATAGCAGGAAGTGAATGTTCAGACACCATTCTGTGAAGCATAAATGGAATACGGCAGAAAGGGTATCACACAACCCTGGTATCTGCAGTTTGAGAAGGCTATATATATTCAAGAGTGAGGAAAGAAAATAAATAATATATAAAGGCAGGAGAGCTTTAGGGCTACAGAAGGATGAAGATCACTCATCTTTGTACAAATCAAAGATCACCCTGCTATATTCTTCTGTGCCCTGCAATTCTTCTACAGGTTGTTTATACCATTCCTATTCTTACAGGAAATAAATTGAGTTTCTATAAAATTAAATTATGTTTTGTCATCCCTAACTGGCTATCTGACAAATTATAATTAAAGCTGAAAAAGATGCTATCCAGTTTCTTTATCAAATTCTACATTTGGGGCTTCCAAGTACTGACTGTCTAAGACAGGTCATGGTACACATATGGTAACACACGTTGATCCACAGTTACCAGAAATACAAGCATCATGGTTTGCATGGATTCCTCTCCTGGAGACTAAAAGCAATTATTTTGACAGAAGATATCCTTTGAAAACTGAATCATGGATCTACATGTGAGATTTCCTCTAGAGAATCGTAATCCATGGTATACCAGGAGATGGTTATAAGAACAGGGCTCCAAATTAACTATCCCTCGTACATAAGGAATTTAAATAATTCACAAAAACTGCAGAAGTATCCTGAATCCAAGTAGAATGAGCTTCAGATATGGTCTGAAGGTTCTCTCAATACCACCTCATAGCAAGTAACTTCCATCCAACTTCCAGGAAAAACGGATGGGTCCAAGAAAGGCAGGGTATTTAAAAAAGAGTGGCCCACTTAAGGATTTATCGCGAGAACTGATTCCTGCAAATAGCTTCAGTCTGTAGGACAGATAAGAAACACAACTTATGTCTACCTCTCCAATGGATTCTGTTATATTGTCCCGCTCACACTGCTGTAAGATAGTTTTGCTTGAGTGTCTGTATTGCATCTACTGTGGACATGTGGCTCCTCAGATCTGTGGGTCCTGGCACAGGTCTCGGTGCATAACTAATAATTTGCTGGTGATATAAATTCCAAAGTGCCTAAAGCAATACGAAGGCTGTGTTGACATGCAGTAGAGGTATGTTGCTCTGACTGCAAGGATGTATGCTGCGTGCCTGAGAATGGCAGCAGTTTGGGCAAAGAGCAGGAAGGTGTAAGGGCTCCCAGTGTTGTGGGGTTTGTAGAGTGTTATAAGACTGTGCACAACAAGGGAGTCAAATTCATGGATAGTTTCATCCATGTGCAGACCAATTCTTGCACTAAACAAGCCCCAGAACCACACCTGGGGTTCACCTCAGAGGAAACTAGTTCAGTGTTAAAGCGAAGCTGGGAATGGACCATGCATATAGCATAGGAGATACAGAACCAAAGCCTGGGATACAGTAGGGAAGCTAAGCCATTTTGTGTGTGAATGCACGCAAAGGTATTGGGGCAGATGGTATTTCTGTCTCTTCCTCACAGGGTTAGATGAGCATACTGGGTACCAATGGTAGTGAAGTCTACACAACAGTAGAGCTCTCACCTCTCCTGGTGTTCACTTTGCAATAGAAACAATGATTTCCATCATTCTCCTGCCCTAAGACTATGGAGGGGCCTAGATCGTGATAATTGTCATTGTTTTTTTGTTACTTTGTTTTTTTAAGAAGAGGTCCTCTGTAGCACCCAAGATCCCCTAAAGAATGACAGCAACCAAAGTAAATGCTTCAAAATGAATGAAAGAAATTACAGTTGTTCCTGCTGTCTCAGGTGGGTTAAGAATAGAGCATATGTTTGTCGCTGTTCTCAGGACCTTCATCTCATCTTGATATTTCTTCAGAAATTTGTTTATCTTAGCCATCCCAAAAGAAGGACATATTCTGAAAGTGGGACTGGAAATCTAGCCACCCTCTTTTGGAGGCTAAAGTAGAGTTTTTAAATTGGAGACAAGCTCATCTTGTGTTATTCTCCAAATAACACTTTTAGGATCTCCTTGGTGCTTTGACTTCTCCTGAGCAGACACTAGGAGGGATTCATGAGGGAACATAATGAAAATGGTATGGTCACTTTGAACTAGGTGGGATGGAGGCTGAAATCTGCTTAATCACTGTAGCAACATTATAGATGACATTACACCATAGAAACTTGCTTTTGCTGAGGCTGCAATACGAAGGAAGTTGAATAATTTGTCTTGCTTCCACCAGAGGTCAGACATAGTCAGAATCAGAATATGAGGACTAAAGTCTGAAGGCTTTCAGTTGCTTTATATGGTGAGGAAGTGGATTATCTGCTATGTCAAAAGAAGAAAAAAAAAATAAGAACCATGTTTCAGTTCTGCAAATGCCTATTATCCCTACTGAATTACTGCTTATGTCTTGTATAGAGTTGGGCATGAGAGAGCTGAAGCCACCCAATACATGTTTGGAATAAACAAATATTAAAATATACAAAAATAAACTAGGAGAAGAAAAATACGTCATTGCACAGAATCTTGCTGGGATCCTATCCTGTGCTGCAGGCTGTGAAAAAGAATTGAGCTGAGGCCGCTTCATTTCTTGTACCTATGGTACAGGCAGAGTGTTATGCAGGTATGACCACAATAGATACTGCTATTAAAGTATAACCTCATCTCCTGTTTAAGTGGGTGTATATGTAACAAGAAAAGACAGAAGAATAACATGTAGATTTATGATTTTTATAAAAAGCCAAAGCAACAGGAATAAAGGTACTTACTTCACCGTCTACTTTCATATAAACTGTGGGGACCACTTTGACAAAATACTGAAACATCATGGAAGCTACAAGCAAAGACACAGAGACATGATTAATAACCTGTGATAAATGGTGAAGAGCTGGAAAGTTTATCTTACAAGTTAGTTAGGCACAAACTGATTTTGTTCAGGAATATATTTTTGTGCAATAGCTACTGGAGGCTTTCAATGACAGTAAAATTACTGTCTGAGATTAGGTTTTCCTTTTTCCAAGGTGAATATGGTTCCTGTTCCAACTAAAACTGAAACAACCAGCATTGTCACAGAATCACAGAATGGTTAAGCTGGAAGGGACCTCTAGAAGTCATCTGGTCCAACCCCCCTGCTCAAGCAGGGCCACCTGGAGCAACTGTCCAGGACTACATCCAGATGGCTTCTGAAGATCTCCAAGGAGGGAGACTCCACAACCTCTCTGGGCAAAAACTGTGCCAGGGCTCCACCACCCGCAGAGCACAGTAGTCCTTCTTGATGTTTAGATGGAACCTCTGTGTTCCAGTTTGTGCCTACTGCCTCTTGTCCTGGCACTGGGCACCACTGAAAATAGCATAGTTCTGTCTTCATTTTTTCTTCCCTTCAGGTATTTATACACACTGATAAGATCCCCCCTGAGCATTCTCTTCTCCAGGCCGAACAGTCCCAAACTTTGGCCTAGGTGAAAACCTTTTTTTAAACCACTTATCATACTATAGTTTTTACCAGTACAACTTCTTTTTGAAAATTCTTACTCTACGACATGAAAACCTTTATATTTAACAGCATCATCCTACAAAAACATACTCAACTCTAAATAAGCAACCTATATCAATTTCAATTAACACTTAATCTCTTGATGACAAACATCAAGTTTCTACAGGATAAAGAGGAACATCTGGATCAGTGAATAGAAAATAGAAGTAGAATTCCCTCTGGTACCTCAGACCAGCCAGTTCCTTCAGTTCTCTTAAAAAAAATGGAAGGTAGCGATCACTTTGAAAATCAGTTTTCTCAGAAATTCCCTAGAGAATATTACTCATCCATTTCTACAGAATTAATTCTCACATAAAATATCCTTAGCTGGTGTGCAATAAACATAAATTTGACCTGCAATCTACTTCGCCCACTTCTTTTCTGGAAAACACCTTCAGTCTTAGTAATTCCTCAAGAATTTGCCAGCTGTTTAGCTGATGCCCAGCATGGAAAGCTTTAGCCTACAGAGAATTTTACCAACCAGATACAGGTTCCCTCTCATAGTTTGTTACTCCACAGAAAAATAACAGCATCATGGCATCCTTTCATTTTTCTGTATTTTATTTTAAGCACCACTCTTTTATTTGGGTAGAACAATTAGAATAGTAAAATAGTTGGTGAAAAATTTTAAAGAACAGATTCAGGTAGGATAACAATCCTACTACCATCTTGAACCAAACAACTTCTCTCTCCAAGCTTTATTACATAACGTAACCTCAAGTGCCTACAAAGACAAAGTTTGCAGACTCCAGTGGATCTAAATAATGTGACTAATCTCTGGAGTGGTATATAAAGTAGGTTTGTATGAATAAACCAACATTACAGTTTGAGCAGCAGTGGCTTAAGGAGAGAATTGTCAGAGCTATCCGTCAAAGATCAGCAATAGCTAATCTTCAGCTGTTACAGTTGGGTAGATCAAGGTCAGACAGATACCACAGCTCTTCATCAACCATCCATTAGGCTTTTTTTCTCTCCTGTGCCTTCCAGCTATATATTACTGCACACAGTAGCCAGGCAGGGCTCTCCCTCAACTACACATATTGTAGGCGTTTAATAATAACGTGCTGTACCTTCTGTTGTATCTCCATAAACAATGAAAAGAGACATCTTTCAGAAAGGTCACAGAATCAAAACAAAACACGTAGGCCAGTTTGTTCTGGCTGAGTGGAAGCATCTGTTTCAGAAAGAGCACAAGGCGGAGGACTCTGAGTTTTACGCAGTGCTGTCAGGGTTCTTGTTAAAGACTAGGAACTTTGCTCCTCTTCTCATCTAACTCATTAATACAGACACTTAAAAAGATTTCTCTTGGTTGGCTCTTACCTTGCTGTGCAGTGACGTCTGTCCCATCCAGAGGATTCACGATGCCTGGATAATCCCTTCCAAATGAGAGATGTTTGATGTAGTGCGTCATATTGATCTGAAATAGAAATGCTAATAACTCAAACAACTGCACAGCATCCTAGTGGCACGGCAATGGGCCTAAAGTTAATTATTTGTATATTTTTCTGATTGTTGCTCTTGGCAGGTCCTCCCTTACTCTGTACTTCCTAACAGTGAACTCCAAAGCACTTGCTCTTCCTTTTTATTTATGGGAGATTCCAAGATATGGATTCTCCTTTTCCTGTTTGAAATCCCCAGATCTTGGTGCCCTTTCCTCCCATCTGCAGAGCAAGCTCTCCCACCTCCACCCAGCTTTCCACCACTCTTTCAGCTGGTCAGTCATATAGGTAGGGGCATCGTCTGCCTTCCTCCCAGTACAAGGTAAACTCCAACAGATCCAGCAGTAGTTGTGAAAATGTCGATTCTAAAAAGCTGGGAAGCACAGATTAAAGGTCAAGACAGCCTTAGGAAGACAGAAGCAGGCTTGCCAGGCAACACAATGATGTTCCACAACACATTTTAGGGCCCTGTGTGAAAGCAGGTTCCAGATCATGCAGATATTTGTAAAACCTAAAGACAGCTGGGATCAATATGCTAAGATCTCAATGTGGCAATGGCAGGGAAATCCAGAAGGAAAACAGACTGAGAGAATTGGGACACTACCTGGAGAACACTTACATTATCGAGTCCGAAGCTCTGGAGGTCATGAACTGTAATAGAAAAATAGTTTAACAATATAGTTCAGAGTATGATATCAAGCATATCTATTTACCTTATTTTAGCTATAAGGGAGCTCCCCTTATTCCCATCACTGTTTAAAATGGCAAGAAAATAAGATGGGTTTCGCTCTGGTTTGCAGTAGGATACGTGACAGATGTCACAAATGTCAAAAATGTAAACAAATGTCAAAAGCAAATTTCAGGGGTCAAGCAAGGAAAATTTCACTGTTATCTCAATCACGATCTGACAGCCATTTTAGTTCTTGCTTCACTTCTCTAATTACTGTAAAACATAGAAATATGACATCTAAACTAACAGCTGAGGAGATCATGTGCCTTAATATTGCATCAAAGTGCCCTGAATAAATCACCAGCATCTTAGTAACTCTTAGCAAACTGCCTATGAGCCTTGTTGCCGCTGCCTAGAGAACGCAGAGGAAAAGGAAAAGTCTTTGCAAGGACAGCCTTTCAGCCTGCCCTCTCTCTGACATTTTGCATACAACAATACAATGACACTGGCAGCACTATACTTCCAGAAGAGACCTGGCAAAGATATGGGCCATGGAAGGCAATGTTAAAAGGAATTCATATATTTTTGTTGGCTACTTAAGCGGCTTTATATAATGCCAGAAGCATCAATCTCAGGATGAAAATATAACTTACAACTAGATTTCAGTAACGCTCCTACCAGGTTTATCCAAAGTTGCACAATTATCCTAAAGTAACCCGAGGCTGTGGCACATTTTAACAGGTAAATTCATGTGCTCAGGAAGCCATACTTCACCTTTCACCTACACAAAGAAAAACATACTTCAAAAAATCATGTGCTATTATTTTATGTGTTGATGGGGTCAGATCGCTGATTGCTACATTATTAATGAGGATTAGGAATGCTGTTCTCTTAAAGGATTTTGCAACGCCATCCAGCATAAGGAAGGCTGCAAAGCTAAAGGACTGATTGAAACTAGCCTCTCCTTTAAAACATTTGCTTAACATGAGTATGCTGTGAACTATTTTTTTTCTTAATAACATCTTTCAATAAAGTAATAGAAGCTTTTCTTGTATTTATATAAAAACCTTACTAAAACAAAGATATATAAATATGCAAATCAGAGAATGTATAGTTAGAAAAGGAAACACTCTGCCTGAACTATAGTCTTCCTTCTCCTAAAACTTGCATCTAGGGAGAGCCCCTTGCATTTCACAGCCAAAATGTTTGACGCTTAGGAATCAAGGCTGCAGCCACTGGAATTAAGGCAATGGTTTTGCATTACAAAGAGCTCAAGGCAGCACTGGCATCAGATACTCCTGTTGCTGTCTGACAAGTATGCAGACCTATCACTGCCACCAGCATTGTTGTTTGTGTGTCTACGCTGGCAGCTGGATCAAAGACCTCATTTGGATTAAACAACAACAAAAAAAATCTACCACAAATTTGGGAATACATATCAAATAGCGGGTAAAGAAGGGAAGAAAAGAGGTGGCCTCAGTATTACACTACATTTTTTCTTAATAATTACTAGCAATACCATGTAATGTTGCAGTATTACGCAACTAAGTCAAGAGTTAAGTGGGTTAGCTGTCCTCCGTTGAGCTGTCCGTTGTACAGAAGTCTTGCTGCCTTTTGTACATACAGCAGCAGACTAACTTTCAGTTAATAACAAAGTTCTACAGAGAAAAGTTACGGCTGTGATGGATCTGCATTTAAACTGGACCTAAAACCAAAGGAATTAAACAGTCTTTGCTCCTCATTTTTCTGTTGATGGCTCATTCCCCTCCCACCCTCCTCATGGTCACAAACCACATCAGAGAACAAAACTAACCAAACACAAATATCGCTTGATGCAAGGCTATTCTTTCAGCCAGATCAACTTTAAAACAAGGCTAAGCACAAGGCTGCACAAACACTTGTGATGGGCACGAGCCACCTGCATGGGGAGGGACGGGAACTTTCCTCCTGACAGCTGTGCTGGTATGATTATGGTGTTTATCAGTTTTAATGCTTGGGCAGTCACATTTGTTAGCATTTGAAGTGGGAGCTGAGTACTAGTAAGGTTGACAAACCTTACAGTGATAGTAGAGTACCAGAGAAATTCAAGAGAAGAATTTGAGAAAGACTAGTCATTGACTAACCTGTTAAACTAGCTTTATATCGTGCATGACACTAATTTTAATGGTTACAACAATTCAAAATAAAGTTTCCCAAAAGTGCTCTGATGTAATGCTTTCCACAGGTAAAATGCTGATTATTAGCTTTTATAAAACCTCTTCAACAAATGATTTACAACTGCAAAAATGCATGATTCACACATTCAGTTTCCAAAATAGTCTTCCACCAAGCTACAAGTTTATCTTTGATCACTAAGGATACTAAGCACATATGTATACAGTCCAGGTCAGAGAAAAATATTAAGCTAATCACAGCTTGCATAACATAAAACAGCAGCCTATTTAGTGTGCTTAGAGAAGAAACAGTACAAGGTAACAGAACAGATCTTAAGAGACTGTCAGGTAGGACCAGGGATTGTTATTTTTCAAGAAATATAAGCACATTCTCTTCTTTCTGTAGCTGCAGCTAAATGCTTAGCTAGATAAAATAAATCTGTAAAAGATCTTAGGTTTGTCGAGAAGTCTCTCCTTTTTATATAACCTCATTTTTTTCACTGTGTTAGTAACAGTTTTAAGTCTGCTGTCTATCTTAAGAATTCTCTCCATCTTGCATTTCTGACCTGACCAACCACAAAGACTCAGACTCTGTAACTCAGTCCTGTAAAACAAGGTTAAAAGCACTTACTGCCACTTAATAAATCCATTAAAATTGCAAGAAGCCCAAGACACAGCTACCCAAACACGCTGTTCCAAAATGAACTAGGTCACCAATTTTCACACTGGTGATGAATTTTCTGGAATAAAAAAAGCTCTTACAGGAGCACAATGTCAGGAACATGATGATGCATTGTGAAGAGGGCATTGAGGCAGGGAGCAACGCAGAAAATGTTGCAGTCTGGGGAGGGAGAGAGGAGAGTCAGGATCCTGAACCCTCTACCAGATGTTACTGAATGGATACATCACTTTTCAATCTGTTATTGCCAGGATTTTCTCACCCTTACAAAAAATCCAATGACTTACAAAATCTTGGAAAACCTTTTACGGAGTATTTGGAGATGAGCAGAGTTGGTGCATGAATTCCCAGGAGAAATTCTCTAGCCTGCTGTACAAATGAGCTTAAACAATATAATTATCCCATCTGACTTCAAAAGGCAGAAGTCCCTCCAACTTGTCACTATGTCCCCCTCAACTACATTATCTGTGTAAAATAACTAGTAATCCACCAACATGTCATCTCCAACACTGACATATCAAATTCGTTTAAGTCAAAGATTCTCAACCTTTTCCATCTGACCTCATTTACCACAGAAGAATGACCTGGGATGGCTCTCCTTTTAGCTTTCAGGAAATCTTCTCAAATCCCAGCCTAGATCAACAGCTCTTCCCAAAGGAGATTTATGGGCACAGCAAATAATAGAAATTAGGTTAGTACTGTAGTAAACAGTATTGAAAAAAAAGGATACAGCAACACTTACTCTCAACAGCGTGCACTGCAAAAATGAGCAGAGTAGGAGAGAAAAGAGAAATATTCAGATCCTTACAATGAAAAGCAGAGACTCAGATACAGCAGCATTTAAAACTTGCACCAAAAAGGGGAAGAAAAATAACTTTAGTGATGTGCTTTCTAGGCCATGTAAGAAGACCCTCTAGCTAGAGGACTGATATACGGACTAGCAATCATTTAAAGAGTAATGGAGAAACAAAAATGCAGGAATTAATCACTAAAAGGAAAATTACAGCGGGATGTCCATATATGTTAAAGTAAGTCCTGAAGTAGCATGCCAGGTGACACTCCTAGTTATATTTAGATTCCTTCACAGTCTTTCAGTTCCCTAGGGCAAAGGAAAAGTCATTTTAGCAGCAATCAAAGCTATCCAGAGGTGTAGTCAAAGTTTACACTCACAACATATTACCATTCAAAACTAGGTAAGTTTTTTCTTAATCAGACCTGTGCTTCTTTCATCATACCTGGTGCACAGATAAGGTGGCAAGCCACAAGATTATTTTTGTTCACTCTGTTGCAAGATCCCAACAAAGGTGAATACCTGGAAGGATGCGGGGACAGGGGAAACGTATGCTTGGACTGCATATCTCAAAACATACTAATTGGTGTTAAGTAATCGCCTTTTCTGTTGTTGTTTCAAAAGACTGTTCACAAGTACATTCACATTGTATGTGGCTAACCAATAACTTTCACAGACTTATACCTGCATGAAGATGGGCCTCTGAATACTTTACACAGCAACTCCCAGCCCATTCTGCCAAATGCTGCGCTCCTGGTGGTGTTTCTGTGACAGCATCGTTTTTGGTATGGAGGAAGTATGGAAGGTATGGAGAGCCTCCAGACGGCTGCTTGGCAAATGTTAGGCATTCCCAACAAGTAATACAGCTTGAGCTCTGATGGACTATAGTCCAGTGGCAAATGGAAACATCACTTTTTGTGGCAAATTCAACTTGATTTAATTGTAAACAGCTTTGTCTATCTACACAGAAATGGGTGAGACCTTGAGTCTTTCAGCACCAATACAATCAAACCATGAAAGGAGTTTACCAGTGTATAAGGAAAAGTCCTTAGCAATGCTGAGGGTGAAATAATAACCTCAGCCTCCAGTGTTCAGACTGAGGATGAAAATCATTAATTTCCTGGCAGACACTACTTTGGGACATTTGGAACAACAGAATGAGTTCACACAAACACGTCTACGGTAGGAATACCGCACAGGTGATCAACCAGAGGATTTCAATTTCCTCCATGATGAAATTGGGACTTTGACTGATGGGAGGTTTTGACTTCTACCTTTTTTTCCAAGAATGCTGATAAGCATAGAAGAGCTCAGATGAGGTATTTGTGTATGTTGAAGTCTTGAGCAATAGTAACAGCCCCACACCTAGCAGGGTTCTGGGACAGGAGAATAGGAGAAGGGTGCAGTCTCTGCAGCCAAAAGAATTAGTGTGACGGGCTTTTGGCAGCCAATGAGAATATACCAAGGGGCCTAAACAATGATAACCAGTCTTCAGTCAAAGACACTGTCCTTCTTGCAATTCAGCATTCAAACCATTAGAAACTATGTAAAATAAGATCACAGAATCATCTAGGTTGGAAGAGACCTCCAAGATCAGCTAGTCCAGCCTCTGACTTAACACTAACAAGTCCTCCACTAAACCCCTAAACCGTATCAGATGGTGCATTAGGTCTCATCCACAGTGTCCAATGATGCTTTCAAGTAGTTTCTGGCTGTCAAATGAATCTATTAGAGAAGGGAATAAGCCTACTCTTAAGTACATGGACAGAACATTAATTAAGGTTTACAACTGAACAGTGAATTTGTGCTCTTAGGGAGCTAATCGTCACAGATTCCTAGTAAAAGCTTGGTGACTCCAAATAGGCTCTTTTCAAAAACTCTTAAAAAAGAGTTTTCCTATCTTTTGAAAAGAGGGAGATTTCTTTCATTCTTTCTTTCACAGTCACCACCACAAATGAGGAAAACAAGTGGTAATCACAAAAAAATTGCCTTCAGAGATACCTTCTTTCCTCCAGTTGACTAGGTAAGGTGCAAGAAAAGCACAAAATTTGGATCCTATTCATAACTGCTTCACTCACAGAAACTGTCACAGTCACTGAAAATCTGTCTTTAGGACAGAGAATGTTCTGAATGTGATCATCAATGTCAACATTTTTTTTTTAGTCAATCAAAGGAATCAAATTATATATTTTAGGAAAGGTCTCTCAATAAAGCATGATGGGTGATGTCTTCCCTAGAAAACAGTGATGATCACACCTCTGCAACAGAATGGTCCAAAGACAATCTAAAGGTTAAATGAAAAGCCTCAGCTTCCCCTTGATTAGAAGAAATACGGCAAGGAAGAAGGAAGTGATATGAGGTTCATCTCTCTCCTGAGGAAACTATCACTAAGGACATTCCCCCATGCTGGAAACTCACTGCAAAGCTCTACAGCTGAAGCAGGAGATGGCTGCTACGGTACAGACATGGACAGTAGTGGCAGCAGCTCTTGAACCACAAACCTCAGGAGGTTAAAAAGTTAGATCATTTAATTTAATTGTTTAATCATTCCTTTTTTTTTTCTGAGATAAAAAAACATTTTTTTGAGGAAAGAAGGTGTGAGTTGCTGCAAAGAAAACATCTACAATAGCCAGGATCACAAAAAGACACAGTTGATGCTGGAAGCTGTTCTTACAAAGACACAACTGAAAAGAGAACTTCCCAAAATCTGATGCATCCCATACAAACTGGACATAAAAATTTCAGTTTAGGATTCAAAACCTGTGAAGCAGACAACAGTGAAGCAGACCTAATCTCAGCTAGTACCAAAAATGAACAAGTGGGAACAGAAGACTGCAAATATCACTAATGCTTGACTTTGGTTTTCCCTTGACACAGGAGAGCCAGGACTACTAGTTTCAGCACCAAGAAGTCTGCTTGGAAGCGCTCCAGTCCTCCTCACAACTTCCTTCAGTCCCCCTCCTAACAACCTCGGATGTCTCAGTGCAACTGGACCACAGTTGCTGAAGGAGTAAGGCAAGACCATTAGGAGCCAGTATGACATTCAGGAGGGGGGTCTTCTCTGACACTGAAGATGGAGCATCATGGAGCAGCTTTAAAGCAACCAGTTTTCAATGCTTCCAATAATTTGGGCCAAAAATCAGTGTCACTGCTTGCTTCGTAAGCAAATTCCTGAAGTTTCAGCTCAGCTTCTCTGAGAACACAGCATCTGAAGGAAAGATAGACAGAGCACCCATCCAAGAAATACAAGCAGTATACTTATAGAATAGCTAAAAGGTAATTAACTGTTATAGATGGCACAAAGGCATTAAGATTACATTTGTGAATTCTGCTAGAAAGAAAAATTTCTATGACCTGAGATGAACAGCAACACGTACTAAAGCATTTAATAGTGAAGAAAACTAAGATAAAACATGAACACAAGTCTATGCTGCAAAAATAGCCCAGCAATGAAGTAGCCTCTAATGGTCAGCTGAAAAGAACATAGCATCTCCTTACTCATGAACCAGCCAGGGGGGAAAGAATAGTAGAAGCCTACCTTTTATAGATACAACAGCAGTTAAAAGTTATCTATGTCTGCGTTTTCCAATCACGTATACTGGAAACGTGAATGTGGATGGCTAAAAAATTAGTTAATGAGCCTCACATTTTGTTTATCTCAGGACAGAAACACACTCTCAATTTCTAAATTGCATTATATTTCATGGCCTGTGACTCTGAGAAACCAAGATGAATACAAAGTTGTATTTAATGATTGTGCAGAATGACTTTCATCTATAACATCAAAAGAACATGAGAAAAAAGGTTACATACAACTACAGAAAAGCATCCATGCAAACAACAGTAAGTGAAGTGAAATAATCTCACCTGGATTTAACATTCGTGCAAGCAGAAACAGAGCAAAACAAAAAGGACAAAATAACTTTTTTCTTCGAAGTGGACAAACTTTTTTTTTAAATACAGTTTTTGTTTTTCAGCATTTTCAGTGTTTCTAGTTCCTTCAGTCACATGAATATTGCATAAAGACAGAGAGGAGAAGTGTTAAAACAAGTAAAGTGTTCAACACTTTGCTAAAAAGACTATCAGGAGACCATCAGAGGTCCTTTGGGCGTAAATATTAACAGAGTATAAAAATAGTTAAGACAAATTCTGGGGTATGCATGCTTCTCAGAGCTTGAGATGTCAGGGTCTTGATCTTTATGAAAAACCCTTTGGACATTTAGAATGTTAAGCACAAGTGAAATACGGTTTTGACTCTATTTCAGCAGGCGTCACCTTATGACAAGACAATACACTTGCATCTCTTAAAGCATGAGATTCATAGGCCACCTGTTTCAAAACTTTCATTCCCATTATTCAGTACAAATGTTTGCATTCAAACACAAATACATACCTTAATGTTAGACGCTAATTCAAAATAGCCAAATGTGGTTGCAGCTAATAAAACCTCATATTCAGTAAACTCTTAAGAAGGTCCGTTAAGAGGCTTACTCACTTATACAATATTTAAAAATGAAAACATAATTTGAGAGCTATTGTTGATAATTTGATTTTGGTGGCTACTCATTAGCATTCTCCTGATTAGGAAAGTAACTGAATTTAGGCTGACAATGTAACAAACTTCAAGGTAACTTCAACCTTTTTACCTAGTCAAAACAGGACCTCTGATTTTCTCTGTCTTAATGTAAGGATTTCTGCCCAGACAAAGACAAAGAACTGAGGTTCAGGGATGTGAGACATGGGATGAACTCCTCCATGTAAGGCTGCCCCCTGTTTTTTACCTATATTCCTCTTACATTCAGCTGGTGCTATCAAACCTTGTCTACAGCTATTAGACTCTAAAAAGTATTGCCTACTTTAAAAAGTGGGCAAATGATTTCTGGGGACAAAATATAAGAATTTGAGAACAAAAATATACGTAAGGAGAGAGAACCGTATGAGAAAAGAAGCCCAAACAAGAAATGAATCATCCCTGAAAAAATAAGACTTCTGCACCACATTTATCCTAGGACAACTACTAAAACAAAACAAGAGATCAAAGATTGAGCTACACACAATTAAAGCTAACATAACTAATCAGAACTCAAATTGCACCTTACTCTGTACTGGTTCTCTTTTGTGCATGTGTTAGCCCTATGTATCCTCTTACTATTTATTCTACTTTCTGAGAAAAGCAATTTCAACTCACTTCTACCCAGGAGAGAAGATACAGTTCTGAAGATGTTAACAGCAAGCACATGACATACATTCAGAAGCTGAGATCAGAATTATATTTATGGTGAGATTTACAAAGTACTTCTGAATAGGACCCTTCGCTTTGTTAAGAAGTTGCCGTGGTGGTTTTACCGTGCTAGGCAGCTGAACTCCAGCACAACCGCTCTCTGATTCCCCCTCCTTAGAAGATGAGGGGAAGAAGTAAAGGGAAAAACAGCTCACGGGTTGAGATAAGGATAATTTAATTAAAGGGAAAAATAATTATTAAGGAAATATTATTATTAATTAAACAATTTAACGAAAGGGAAAAAATAGGGAAAGGGAGGGGAAAAGGGAAAAAACAAAACAAAACAAGTAAAGGCTATGTGGAAGTGCAGAGGAAAGAAATTCCTCTCTACTTCCCACAAATGAGCAATGTTTGACCACGTCCTTGAAGCAGGGCCTCAACACACATAGCCGGTGTTCGGGAGGACAGACGTTTTCACAACGAGAGCCCACCCCTCCCCTCTTCTTCCTTTTTCTACCTTTTATTGCTGAGTGTGTATGGAATATCCCTTTGGTTGGTTTAGGTCAGCTGCCCTGGTAATGTTCCTTTCTCACATTTTTTGCCCACCCCCTAGGAGGGTTAGAGAGAGTCCCGATGCGGTGCCAGCACTGCTCAGCAGCAGGCACAACACTGGTGTGATACACTGCTGTTCTAGCTACAAGTGCAGAGCACAGCACTGTATGGGCTCCTGCAGGGAAAGTTAACATCCCAGCCAGACCCAGTACAGTTGCCTGTGCAGAGTCATTATCTGGAGATGTATTAAGCAACAATAATCCTCAGGATAATGGGAGAATGTCAGTGCAACAAACTGAAAAGCTGGTCTGCTAGCTTCAGTACTTGAATAACAGCAACAAATAGAATTATGGACTCGGGTCTAACCATCAGCTGTATAGCCACTCTGACATGAGGCAAGGAGAGTGGTGTGATGGAACAACTTTCTATAACGGGTTGCCCAGGGATGTGATGGAGTCACCACCCCTGGGGGTGTTTAAGGAAAAGGCCGGATGTGGTGCTTAGGGACATGGTTTATTAGGTGACATTGGTGGTAGGGGGGTGGTTGGACCAGATGATCTTGGAGGTCTTTTCCAACATTAGTGATTCTATGAACGTTCCATACTATTGACATTCTTGTTCACCTCCCTATTTTCTACTCAAAACAGTAGGGAATAGAAGATGGTAGCAAAAAATACTGTCATTGCAGTTTTGTATCTAACAGGTCTAATAAAATCATTACTTTTATTGTATTCTTCATAACAACAGTTAGGAATACTCAGACTTCTCTTAGACATTCAACTTCATCCTGCATATTAAATGCATTAATAGACTAAACATTAACGTAGACTTTATTAAATGGATCAAAAATCACATGCATGCAGGTGCTTAGAGCAGAATTATGATCCAAAGGAAATATTTCCAGGGAGCTCACAGAGCTCTGTCATCTGACCAATACTACTCAAGTTCTTTATCTGTAATTAAAGGAAAAAAACTCCTTCCTGTAAACTCCAAAAAAAAAAAAAAGACTATGAAGAAAGGTTATAGTGAGGGCGAAAACATTCCCAGCTTCATGTATGAAAGAACAGGCTCTTAGCTGTCCATTTCTCTTGGTGGTGATGGAAAACTCATTGATGGTTGGTTGGTTCCACAAAAGTATTGCCCAGGAACAGGTGGAAAAAAGGGTAATCAAATGTTATGAATTACTAGGAAAGCAAGAAATAACAAAAGAAAGAAAGTCATCATACTGTTGCCTACATCATGCTTAGCCTGGACCTTAACACTGGGTGCAGTCTGGTACCTCCAGCCACAGCTGAACTGCAAACATTCAGAGAAAACCAGCAAGGAAGCTCAGAAGTTGAATGGCTTCCAGAAAGGACCACCTGAGTAAGCTGTGACTCTTCAGTGGGGTAAAGACCTGAACTGTAGGTTGAAACAAATAAGGTCTGCAACATCTAAGAGGCAGGTTGAGAGCAAGCAGGGACTGCTCACTCTCTCTTCCAACAGAGGAACATAAGCAACAAAAGCTATCACATAAAGCTGGCGGGTACCACACAGCAAGTAAACGAGAGGTGTTTTTTCTTACAGCAGAACATACCTGCTGAACATCTTGCAAAAAGGAGGGTGTTGTAAATTCAAGAAGTTTACATAGATTGGTAGTGAGAAGGGAAAAGTACCTGAAACAGAGCCACTGAGGGCTCTCAATAGACCGTAACATATTCAGGAGATTCTAAGAGCTGCAGACTGCTGCCTGTTGAGAAAGTTATTAGAGGCCTTTTTTCCCCTCATTATTTAATATAACAGAATTGCCAGAAAGCAGATTTGTCTGCCCATCATCTCTCCTCTCACTGTTTTTCCTTGTCCTCCAAAACACCAATATTCCTAACTGTGCCTCCAAAAGGTTTGCAGTAACACAGTCCTTTCTGTTTCTTCCTGTATTCTCCCACTGTATTCCTTTATTTTTAAAATTCAGTTGTGCAAGACTTCTGGGGCATGTGCAATTAGAGAGCTAACCTGACCCTTACCATCACTTGCATTCATGCCTATTACCGAGGATAGACGCAATGCAGTGCTACTTGTCATTAATTTAGGTACGTGCTGTGAAGTTGTAAATACTGGCTGTGGTAAGGTTGCTGTTGTTATGCTAGTTTAAGTACATAAAGCAAGTTCTGCAAGAAGTGATGTATTTTATTAGAATAACTAATATTGGGAAAAAAAAACAGTTGTTATTATGGATATTAAACTGTTACTATTATGGATTGCAACTCAAAGCTATTGTAAGACAATGGTCAGATACACTTGGAAGATAAAGGTCACAATAAGTAGAAAAAGAAAATACTTTACCGTGTACATGGGACTGTTGGAAACTTTTTCCTGGTGCAAAGTGAAAATTTCCAGCTACCTGCAGGGGATAGTCATCTTTCATTAAAAGGTCTGAATCTATATAAATAAAGCAGCTGTACAAGTGCTTGCTTTATTTTTATTTTTAAACTAGATATAGACCATGCAAGCCATTTTTATAGATGACAATACCACCAAGTACTGTCCTAGAAGAGAGATTTCCCCTGTTTCTCACAGGCACAGTCATACTGAAAGCCATAATTACATACTAATGTAGATAATAACTGTTTTACGCAGATTTTAATGGACATAAAAATTGGAAGGAGGAGGAATTAATTCCTTTGGGAGGGAACTGACTGTTGCTCCAAGAGATATGATAAGATACCACAGAAATGGAGTTGAGAAAGTAACTGTGAGGGAGAGTGAAGAGGATGGAAAAACAAAGAAACAACTAAATACAATAAACTATACACCATGAAAATAAGCTGCATGTGAAAAAAAAAGCACTAACCAGTTTGTTAAAACTTCATCCTGGAATTTGTATGAGACACATATATTAGGTGCCAATCCTGACTGGCACTTACAAGCAGTCATACATTTTTCTGGAAGCTCCAAATGTCCCAATCTCACATGATACATTACATCTTTGATGTCTGTCTTTGTCTCTTGCTTATATTAACTGCAAACCTGATGAGGATGGAGCGTATAGCAATGGTACCCAGGAACTTCCCTAGTGACACCCACCTCCGAATCCTAGCTATCTCTAGCATTCCCATTTGAATCCTTCCACCTCATCATATTCTGTGATAAAGGGCCTTGTAACTGTTTAGTACCCAAGATGGTGCCCAAATCACAACGCCTAGCTTTGTGAGCAAAATGTTTGAGTAAACATTCAGACATACAGAATGTGGTCTACAGGAAGACTACACAAAGATGTGGAAAAACAAACAAACAAACAAAAAATAAAACAACAAAAAAAACCACCAGAGACTTTGATATAAAAAACCAGTTTGTGACTGACCTTCAGAATGTGCTTGGGTACATAATCTGCACATCCAAGCCTTTTGGTTTGGATACCCTCCAAATGAGAGGGTGGTTACATAGTTATTTGGTATATCTCATACTTAATTTTCTTACACCAGTTGCAGAAAACACCTCTGAAAATTTTCAGCTTTGACAGTCAACTCTAATTTCTTGCTTCTACTAAAGAAGGTAACATTTTCTAAAGAAGATAAAATTTTACTCTATTCAGCACCTCTGCTGGCAAGTCAATGGTTACTGTAATCTCCAGCATCCGCAGGTGGTCTCTCCTTTAAGACTAGAAGGGTGGGTTTGGAATATCTAACCTTGAAGAAGCTGCCTCTCCTCCAGAAACCTCAGCAGGAAAACTTGCTAGCAAGATGGCAGGAAAAGCTAAGCTTCTCTAGGTCTATGTGCTTCCTACAGCCCACACAATGAAACAGAGAATTATCCCCTTCACACTGCTTTTCCTGACTCTCCTCTTGAACTCCTTTACAGCTGCAAGTACTTTGTTGCACCCCAGGTTTATTATATCACCATACTGTGAACACAAGCTGGAAAAGGAGAGGAACACCCAGGCTCTGCCTTCTCACAGTCATCACCATCATCACCATTTACAGTAAAACTTGTCTCTCACCTTGTTGACCTCCAGGAAACCATACACTTGGCAGCCCTCGTTCTTTTGTTCTTGCATTTTCTGGCTAAACCCTTCTCTCTTGCATTGCTCTATGGTATCTGGGTTCTTGAAGGCCCAGCCTCGCCGCCTGTAGGCTTCTCTGACATCGTCACAAGTATTACAACATCTGCAAAAGCACAAGTACCACTTAATATCTTTATTACTATAAAGAGATGTTTCCGCTCACTACTCAAATACTTGCTGGGCATTTCTTCCCCAAACAAATAAAGCAAACATCAAGTACTGGACCTTGAAAGTTGGCCTAATACTCATGAAGGAGCTCAAGCTTTTTGATTTATTTATATTTATTTATTGATTGATGCAAGGACACAAGCTGTTTTAATATAGCTCTCGGGTCTGAAAAGGCCTCTGCCCATTTAGACAGCCATGTCACTCCTTGGAAACAAATTTCCTACAAAAATGCCATCGGTGTCCTGCAGTTCTGAATAGTTTGGCATTTCCCCGAGTGAACAAAGCATCTGCCTGGTTCTACTCCTCTTTTCTTCTGTTTTTAGGCCAGGACTGTCAAAATTGCATGAAAGGTTAATGGCTAACTTTCTTCAATACTTTTCTACCTCTGGATAACATTTTCGTCACCAAAAAAAAAAAAACACAACACAACACCTCTCAGTATTGGTTCCATGTTTTGCTGGACAGAAGTTGAAGGCTGGAACCGTGAAACCCTCAAGATAGAAACATCTCTTGGGAATGGTGCAACTTGATAGATGGGACAAGCAAGCTATGAGGTAAACAATAATTCTGAGGGGTACTCCAAAACTCATGGACCAAACATGGATCCATTCTTACAGGAATTTGCAGGTAGGAGGAACGAGGAAAACCAAATGACATCTGTTACACCTGTTGTTTGTGTCAGCAGTGAATGTCTAGTCTTTGCTCCCATAAGGATGCAAAGCCTGCAGAAGCAAGAAGGCAGGGACATAACCAGATTTTATTCCAAGGCAACTCATGTAATGGTGAGCAGTTCTGCATCGACCTTGAACACAGACGTAGACAAACTAGACAGCATAACTGCCCATCCTTAAGTGCTATATGTGTAGCTTCAAAAGACAACAAAAGCACAATAGTTCTCTTAATTCGATGAACATGTGCCCAGAAGGATTTAATTGCACAGACATTTTGAAAAGAAACATGCATGCAACATAAAAATATTCTCTCAAGTGCTAAGAAGGTATGGAAAAATCTAAGATTACCGAATGTCCTCGGACTCTGCCCCGTAACAGCTCTCACAACGATCAGCATCCAAAGAATTTGGATCAAACACTTTTTCTTCTTCTTTTCCGAGCTCTAAAACAAAATAGGAGCCCAAATGATAAAGCACATCTAGAAACAGTATCTTGTATTCCCGTCTTTTCTACACACGAATACAATGATTGTGTCCAAAGCTGGACATCTACATCAGCCTTCTGAAATGGTATGCGCAGAACCTGTTCAGTTACAAGACAAGACCCAATAGTAGAGTGGTGTTGGTCCTCTCAAGAACACCTTCCATAGAAAGAACTGGCTATCTGTAAGCTTTGCTGGGGCACTGACCAGTACATTACTTGCATAAAAGCTTTGTCAAAACATTGTTTAAGCAGACGCAGTCAGTAAATTGGGACTGATGCAGGACCTGTTATACAAGCAAAATTTTAAGTAACAGTCAAGGCAATGGTCCATAATGCGTAATCTTATCCCAAGACATGTAGGGAACATGCTTACACAAGGCTCAGAAGGGTCAGACATCTGTGTGCTAAGAAAGGGAGAGCACAGTGTCCTCGCTGATGATGTTTGACTGCTATATGAAAGGCAGGCCAGAAACCACATAAGCAATGGCCTGCAGAGTATCATTCTGTGCCTTTCCACAGTTCATATGCACACATCTATTGGAAGAATTGTGTTAGTGATAAACCAGCCTACGTTTCTTTCTGAAACAAGACCAGAGTGGGAGCCTCCTGACTGGAACATTGATACTTCAAGACAACAACGCTGATAATGCACACACTCCCTTGAAATCTCCGGCAAATTTCTACCTTCTTCGTAACTTAACAGTTCTGTCAGTATCTGTGCCAAGTGTGTGCTGAATGGACGAACACAGTATATCTTGGGCATGAACTCACAGTTTTACATTATGTGTAGAAGGCTGAAGAGGGACTTGTAACAGAGGAGAGAACTGACGATAGCTGAAATTCACCAAAGGGCAGGGGATTCTTACAGAAAACCTGAACGGGACTTTTGTTTTGCCAAGAACCAAAAAAAAATTTAAGTCTGTAAATTTGGGAATTAGGAATAACTAAAGCCAAGGATTTTTTTTGTATAAAATACCACTAAAAAATCTCAAAAATATTGAAAGAGGAAAGGTTCTTACAATTGAGAGCTCGCATTGAATCAGGGTGTTTCACCTCAAATCCTGAAGGATGGGACAGAGAAAATTCCTTGAGTCACAAAAGCCCTCTAAGGCCCATTATCTAGGCACTGCTGCACTATCCTCTAATGAGCTTTGAAAAGATGGCTCCTTGGATAACTGATTCGAGGGAGGGCAATACGATACATAGTCAAACACTGCTGAGGGAAAAAAAACTTAATCAGGACTTGTTTAATAAGAGAGAGAGGTGTAACAGGTAGATGGATGTGAATATTAGGTGTGTATTTCATATTAGTCACAGAAGAGTTTTTAATTACAAGTTAGAAAGTATGAAATATGCATGAAATCAGTCATTAACCTTATTTACTTCTTTAATCAAATACCCCATTGTTGTTAAGATCAAGGAAATAAAAGCTATTATGAAAGTACTTCCTTTCTAAAGCTAACAACATTTAAAGTAGTTGAAAGTGCACTTAAGAATTCAATTTTTAAAGACTGGTAAAGCTTTTAATTTTGTAATTACTCAAAAAAGATAGTGTCAGGAAGAATACAGCTTAGTAACTGTAACACTTTGTCAAAGCTATGATTTTTACTATTTCAACAGAAACACCTGTACAACGCATGGAGTCTTTCAAGATATACCAGTAACGGCTTTTTAAATGTTATCAAGTAGCTGCCCCTTCATTTGTCTCACAGACAAAATTCAGAAGTAATACACGCAGTTCAGACACTGTAAATAAACTAGAGCAAATAAAACTCTGCACGGAGGGTTTCTTGCTCTTAACATACACCTTAACTTGCATGCAGATATGATGTGAAATTGAAAAACTGTCCGCATTACAATGAAGGAATTGATAAGAAAAATCAATGAAGAATTAAATAATTTATTGTCATTCAATTTAAATGAATAAGATGACATCCAAGCACAAAATGCAATCTATCATAGAAATTACTGAGCTTGGTAACTATTAACTATTTTAACATAACTATGATTAGGAAAAGCCTCCAAATACCACTACATAATATTTGGGTATATTTTACTAAATTTAAGATCAATATTGCTATAGTCACAATTTAAATAACTGACAATGTCAATGTTACCTATAGAAACTGGTAATCATAGAGTTTAATGAAGATAGAAGGATTCTTTCTTCTGATCTGACTTGTAACACAGGCAATGAAACTGAACTAGTCCTGTACTTTCTCCAGCTTGCTGCATGCAATGCAGCTGATTTATTTTCAAGTGTCTCTTTCAGGTAAGATGAGTTGCTCCCTACAAGTCTCTCTTCTTCTCCATTGATTATATAAGAAGTCAGCGCAGCCTGTTCATACAGAGTAATCCACATGGAGACTGGCAATACATGTAATACCGGAGGCCTACATGTGTTACAAGAATTAGATACGGAGAAGCCGTTTCTGTCTCCACACATTAAGTTTGTAGTGCCACAACCTCTGAATACAGAAAGGCTGCTGAGTGACCCAATAGTGACAACATTATTGCCGCATGCCCATGACAACTGGAGAAATCCTCACACTTGGTGATTGTCCAGCTCTTGGCTTAGTTTAGCCCTTCAACTTTAAAAACAGCAGTTATATCTGAGTGATACAAATCAAAAAAATGCAGTTTATGCTGATATATAGAACTACACTAACTCACAGAAAAGGTAATAACGATCACATAACCATAAGGGTTGGAAGGGACCTCTGGAGATCATTGGGTCCAACCCCCCTGCTAAAAGCAGGTTAAGCCTAACAAGGTGTGAGTTTAGGCGTAAGGGTCTAGTCAATGGAGCTTTCCTTGGAAAAACGCTCTTCCCTCTAACCAGGTTCCCTCATTTAAATCTAAAGATGTGACCAAACACAAGTTTTGCCAGGACAGCTGTTTTATTCCTAGCAATAAATATCATTAGCTCAGGGGTTTTATTCCTGAAATGCATCCATGATTCCCTGTCGTAATTTCAGAGTGTCTAGACAAAGATTTACCTTTCAAAAGTAGCAAGTATAATAGGAGTTTGTCTGATCTTCCAGCTTAATAGATTTGGGTTCTATAAACTCTTCAAGAGTTTATGGTGTTTAAGCACCCTTCAGCTCTCACTTGTTCCCCTGAAAGTCAAAACGGGCACACAGCAATGGAAAGACTACTAGAGCATCCATGCAAAAAAGACAAAATGGCATATTACCATGTCTCTCCGCCTCTGGAGTCACACGATTGCCAGCTTTATCCAAACGTTGCTTAAACAGATTGTGCTCTACATCCAGCTGCTGTTCTCCTGCTACGTCCATCGCATCAATGCTCAAATCTGAAACCAGCAAGCAAGGAAAGTTGTCTACAAAAGCACGTTTCTCATGGCCTGCAGCAGTCTGAAGAAGCCTTCGACCAGTTAAAATACAGAACCTTTTAGCTGGGGAATAACAATAACTGGAAGAAGACGCATGGTTGGAGCCAACCACTTTATAGAGAATATAATATACTGCGCCAGCATCCTAAATGACCCTTCCAAATACGGGGTTTAATGTACGAGAATGACTGTTTTCAACTGTCACAGAAAACTTTACTCTTAAAGGCAAAATACCAAACCCTTCCTCCTGAAAGCTCACAACCACTTGCACAAACAGCAGTCCAGAAGTTAAGCTCAAAGTCAGTTGAAAGCTGCCTTCCTTCCACAAACAAAAATCACAGAAAAAAGATGTACCTTATCAGGTGTGTTCCAACCAAAACTCTAAAGTTTTTCAACAAAAATGCTACCAAAATTGGAGCCCTAAGCGCACCCTGTATCAGTTTTTTCAGTACTGCTAAGCTCACCGATAAAGTACAACACCATACAGAAATGTAAGTAAGTTTATGCCTCATCTTCATTTATGGTCTAGAGAATAGTACGGCGTGACTGGAAGCACTGGTTTAAGCACTCAGTCAGCCTGGCTGAAATTGCTGCATAACTGCAAGGAGCTACAGATTCCTCCCTGTCCTCGGCATAAGCAGCAGCGCAGCACTCACAAGCACCAGGCACCCTGCGCGTGTCCAGCCCTCAGCAAGTATGAACGTTATCCCCGAATTTCAGAAGTTTGACTCACAAGCACAAGGCATATGCGGAAAAGTAACATCTATGTTGATCTTCAGCTTATCTCCCCTTGATTTGTCAACGTATAATTCAGGATGAACCTAAAGAAAAAAAAAAAGTCTTGTTTTACTTGGTAAAAAAACTGAAAGGCCTCTTTCCCTTGATTTCTCTGCCTCAGGGGCTGATTTTTAGTGCATGGAACTTGAGACAGACCCGAGCTGGTGTCTGCCACACCTCCCACGGTAGCTAAACTTCTGCCACTTGCAATAGCTTTAAAAAGCAGAATAATAATTTGGGGATCTTCAGATGTGTGGTTGGGAGGGGGAAGTTCTACAGGTGCTTACTTTTCTTTGCATCTCATGCTTGCAGGCAGGTAGAGGCAGCAAGAGAAGATTTAGAAAACCTCTGCCGCAGCTTCACAGGGGACGCTGGCCAGCCCCCGCGCTCGGTCGCTCTCAGAGGACATCCCGCTCCCACGGCCAAGGCTGCCGGGTGCTGGGAAACAGCCCAGACCCGGCACACGAAGTCGATGCGTGGGCGACCAGAGGCCACCCGGGCCCCCGGGCCGCCCTCGGGCGCGGCGGCTTTGAGGAGAGGCGGGAGGAGAGGAGGCAGCCCGGGGCCCCGCCGCTACTCACCTCCTTGGTGAGGTAGTACTGCAGCTCCGAGAAGAACAGCAGCACCATGATGAGCCCACTGACAACCGTCACTGCCGGGGAGACGAGAACCGCCGTCAGCCCGCCCGGCTCGGCTCAGCCCGCCCGCCGCCACCCGGCCCGGCTCCCTCCCGCCGCCGGGGGGGGGGGTGCAGCGGAGTCCCGCGGGCTCCCCGCGGCCAGGGCCGGGCCCGCCCGCCCTTATCCCGGCCGCTCACCAAGCGCGCCCCCGCACGTCTTGACCCGAAAGTCTTCCAGGGTCTTGGGGAAGGCATCGAACCTCTTCAGCCGCCACAGCGAGTCCATGGCGCCGCGCGGCCCGGAACCAAAGCCGCCTTCCGGGGCCGGGGCCGGGGCCGGGGCCCCGCCCCGCCTCCCCCGCCAGCTCTCCCGGCTCGGCTGCCCGGCCCCACGGGATCGGCCCCGCGGCGCCTCCCGCACCCCCGGGACTCCTCCTCCCCCGCCCCCAGCCCCAGCCCCGAGGGCTGGGCCTTCGGTATCCTGCACGTCCCGCTCCCCCCGCCCGCCTTTTGAAGGGCATCTAGGCCAGTGACTGAAACGCGAGGGGCGCTCCCCGTAGCAGGCGCAGGTAACTGTCAGCCGTGCGACACAAGGGGAAGCTGCTGGGAAAGATTTGGGTTCGCTCAGATTGCCATCCATCCCCTCCTGCCCCCTGAATAGTGACCGTGTCTTTTAATGGTCTGCTCTCTGCTATTTCGAGAGCAAAGATGTTCCCTCAGACGGTCCGTAGCAGTAACAAAGCTGGAAGCCAGTCAGCGCAGGCACCAGTGCTTTGTGTGCAGGAGGGAACTCCCCCCACCTTCCCTTGCCTTGTGTGCAGGAGGGAACTCCCCCCACCTTCCCTCTCCAAAACTCCATTTTTGTAATAGCTCCATTTCCTTCTCTCTTCCCAGGAAATCATGCAATAGCTTTTCACTTATACATGTAAGCTATTACAATCTTTTCCTAAGCCACATTATTTACCTACCGCTTTTTTTTTTTCCTCTACAGAAATAAGGTAGTCTTGGACAATTTATTAAACAAACAAAGTAATTGCTGTCGTTATGAGATGCTTCCAACTGCAAACAGAACAAGTGTACCTCTACTTCCTACACCAGCTCTGGAAATGGTACAAGACATGACCTCTGTGAGGGTCCAGCTGCTCCTATACAACAAAGGAAGAAACTATTAACAAAATATCTCTATTCTTCTGCTGCCCACAGAACACTGCTCATCACTACCTTAAGTACAGAAAGAAATTGATTCATCCAAATATTGAACTTGACTTCTAAGAACCTAATGAGAAAAAAAAAATCAGGAAATGCAGAGTTCTAGAAACATAAGTTTATTGAAAAAATAAAACCATACAAAAAAGTCTTTGTAAACAGTACAGAAGCTGACAGGAATAACCTAACTTGGAGAGCCATGTGGAGACTGATGAGGCATGCTGTGATGGAGCACTTCGGAAGAAGAGATTTTGCCTATGTATGCCCCTGACCTTATCCATGCAAGCCAGCACCAATTTTGTCCCACCACTGATCTGGCTGGGGACCTTGCAGTGAATGCTGTGCTCTGAACTTTTCTCTTACCTCAGAACTCATGCTTTGAGCTAATCATCCTGCCATGGTTCACCTGCTACAGCAGGCCACTGACTCACCTCCTGCTGAGGCCTCTGGTTGTACACTGGTCCTGTTACCTCAGGCCATCCGTTGTGGTGGATCTGACTGTTGAATGCAATGGCTGTCTCTCAGGATACTCACAGTCCAGAGACATCAGTGCCAAGGTATGGTTCAGAGACCGATCCAGCTTCTGGGTCTCTGCCTCCAGAACAGCAGCTTTGGGCTCCCTGACCACAGCTGCCAAGGAGCAAGACAGCTCTTGGTGAAGGTCTGACAGCTCCTGGCTGGTCTTTGCACAACACTCAATATAGTCCTGCTTGTATTTTCGTTCTTGTGCCAACTGCTGCTGCAGAAGAGTAACCTGAAAGAGGCAAAAGGCTGAGCTCAGAGAAGCCCAGGCTGTTAGGACCATCCTTGGCTCCACAGTACCAGCCGTCAGGGAAGAAGCATCCTTCAGCCCTGACCAACAATTTGTCATTGTTGAATGGGAAGTAACAGGTTCCAAATTCACCCTGAACTGAGCTTAGATGATCAACAATTCCAGTTTCTTTCTGTCACACCATACATCACACCAGTACAAAACTGGTATCTTTCATTCTTTCACGCTTACTAAAGAAAAAAGATTCCTGCAGGATTTAGTAACCCAATTCTTTTTTTGAAAGAAATTTGCACTACTAACACCTTTGGTTCCCCATGCTTCTTCCTCAGCAGGACTACTGGTTACACGATTGTCACAAGAAAGACCAGTTATTAAGAGGCAAGGTACTGAATAACAGTTCTGTTATGATGTAGCTTAAAAACTTGACTGCTAACAACACATGAAAAGGGATGAAACACTCCTTTTTCCTAACTTCAGAGCTAGGGAGCCACACTACTGAAGAGAGGGACAGATCTGACATTATATCCGAAATAACAAGGACACCTTTGTGAAACTGGGATGTAAAACCTGAAAAACCTTCCCGCACTTTGGTAGGTAATGTAGGTACAACTGGGAAAAGTGGCCATCTGCTGCTTAGAGCATCTCCCAGAAAGAGGAAGATCAAGTTACAGTCTCCCATAACCAAGCAGTGCCCTCATTAGCAAGCTAAGGACTATCCTTTGACCAGAGCACCTTTATTTTCCTGCTGAATGGAAACAGGTCCACAGTACAGGGAGACATGAGTCACAAGGGGAAAGTGGTTCCATTTGTTATCTCTAGCAAGAGAACTTCAGACAATGAAGCTTCCTGGTGATAACTTGTGGGCTTCAGCAGTGTGTTTAGCTCACTTTCCAGAGCTAAGCATTATGTACTTTAGCCACAGTAGTATTATATACATTTTGCCCTTATCACCTGTGAAGATTCACATCCTCAGGGAGACCAGGGCGTACCTGACCCAAAAAAGTACAGAGAAGATAAGTCTGGCAACCTGCTAGTACTGCCAATATCACTATCAAATGATGCAATAGTAATTGGAATGTACAATCTTACACTGATAAAACAAATATCCTTATAGTGCTCAGGTCTCTGACTCAGTCCAATATTGGGACTGTGATTAGCACAGAATAAGAGTATGAGACTAATAATTGCCTGAGAGCTATAAGCTCAGCCACTGCCTTCTGTCCCTGGAATTCTGATAAGATGCAAGCTCCACTTTTAACTGAATAAAGGCAAAATAGAAACCGTTGACGGGATGGGTAAGGCTCAAACAAAACATCCTTAGAATACTCTCTGGCTGCAGGCAAGTTTCAATTTTCTGAATTTTTTCCAATCCCTCACCCACCATGCCTGACATGGAAAGTCAGAGACTAGACTTAGATGAATGGTGTTGTTTGACCATGACCAACAGATGCAGCTATCTGGTTATTTCTATTGCCTGGTGTACTCACTTCCTGACAGCTGGAACCCAGCCAAACAAAACTTGTGCTGTAACATCATGTAAAGTTGTGCTCATCAGTGCAGCTACAGCAGCTTTTGATGACAACTTTCCTACTCCTCACCTGATTCTGTAACTCAGCGAATTGACTGGAGAGAGCATGAGCCTCCTCCTGTGAAAAAAAAGAAAAAAATTTCTTGTTAGTTTCCAGTCTGGGCAGGGTAACTGTCTATATTAGACTTACATTAGGTCTATATAGGGAGGACACTGTTGCCACTGGGATTTGCCATATAGTTTCTCTGTATGGCCAGACCCTTCTCCCACCAAGTAAGATTCTGTTCACACCTGTCTAGAAGCAGGCATCTTGTCTTCATCAGACTCTGACAGAGAAAACTTGCATGCACCTGGCAGTGACTGACCACTATAACCTCTCTTCAGTCTCCTTCGTTCACGTTCCACCTGCATGTTGGATAGGAGAAAGAGTCATAGAAACCAGCCTGGACATCATTGTGAGGAGATTTCTACTCAGAGAAATCTCTACTTGCACCAGAGAAAGCTGGAGGCAAAAAGCACTCAATGTAGACTATGGAAGAGAAAAAGCAAGAGGAGGCTTCTGACACAAGAGTGTCAAACGTGCATGTATGGTAACACCAGGGCATGAAGAGTAGGACCTAAGTGAATGTTCATCTGTGAAAGTAGTGCGTGGCCAGAAGAGAAGGAAAACACAGAAGTGTATGTCCACAGAGGAAAGTGGGAGAGGTAGTAAAAAAGCAGAGGACTCCAAAGGGCTGTATATGGAAATGTGTTGTGTTCCAGAAGACCACGAGGCATTGTAGAGGCAGTGAAAGCCTGTTTTACCTGCTCAAGAGTCCTCCTGAGCTCAGCATTGAGTTGCTTCAGCTCAGTCTTTTCACGTTCCAGCCTTGCAATTGCTTGCTGCAGACTCTCCAGCCGCTGCCACAGGAATCTCTTCTCTGAGACCCATGATAGCTGCTCCCCTTCTGCAATAGCCTGCTGGGTATACACAGAGGAGATTATATGGCACCAGCTCACGTAAAGGTTAGAAGGACCAGATCAACAAGTCAGAGAGGGTGACAAGTTTCAGGAATGGACAGTGCTAAGTCCCATCTTTCCCTCCTAGTCCATGGGCCAAAACAGCACTTTATTTTCTTAGTGGCTCTACATAGGGACCATCACGTACTCCTGTGACTTGTAACCAAATAACTTGCTTGTCCACACATAAACATAATGTGTGCGGTAAGAAACAGCAGGTATCTGAAAACATACCCTAAAAACTGTCAGTGTAGCTACTGCTCAGCCATCTTATAAAAAAAAAAAATCTAAAGTTTAGCACATTAGTTTCGTCAACTGTGCTTTTTCCTCTTCATGCCAAATCCTAACCACACCATGTTGCCTAAACCTACCTAGGCAGGATACTAGACAGGAGAAACAATTACTAATCCCCAACTTTTGGGCTTGATTTAAGAGTAAGCTCTATAGCTCTTTCAGTAGTTCTGGGCGTGACAGAAAAAACTGTAGCAGGTGAGTGGTCCCTGGCCTGTGCTACACAGACAGACAAGCCTCTTGGCTGAAAACATAGCTTCTTTGGCCAAGCAGGTAAATATTTATGGGAAACATAATTAGAATCCTTTATAGATGTTTTAGTTGTCTCATGGTCGCTCATACTGCCTACCTGAAGATGAAACCGGTCCTCGTCCCTGTCTAAAACCATACTTTGCAAGATGGCTATTTCTTCCCTCAAAGTCCCATTGGCCATTTCACTCTTAGTAAGGGCAAGAGTCAGTGCTTGTGCTTTCTCTTTCCATTCGATTTCTCCACTTTCAGTCTGCTTCAAAATAGCAATCATACGCTTCAATTCTTCTCCTTTTACTTTTCTCTCATCTTCCAGTTGCTGGGCTAGCTCCTTCTGCCTTTTCAAGAAGTGGTCTCTCTCCCGGAGAACTTTCTTCTTCTCTGCTTCCTCTTCTTCCCATTTTTGGAGTTTCTGGATTTGTTTCTTTAGGGTCTCCCCTTCATCCTTCCATCGCAAAGCTGACGTTAATTGTTTCAGGAGTTCACTCTGCCTCCTAAGCTCTTGTTCTCTCCCTGTCAGAGTCTTCTCTAAATACCTGACTCTGTCTCTCTGGCACTTGATCTCTTCATCCTTCTTTATCAGCATCTGCTGAATGTGCTGGACATCTTCCTGAAGACCTCTCATTTCCTCATCTTCTAACTTTTTTTGCTCACCTTGAGCCTTAGTCTCCCATTGTTTCTCACGCAAGGCTTCTTCCAGGAGCTTCTCTTGCTCTCTGTGATGTCTAATCTCTTCTTTCTTCTCAGTTAGCATAAGCTGGAGATTCTGCAAGGTCTTCAGTTCTTCTTCTTGTAGTTGAAGTTTTTGCATAAGAGTTTTGTTGTCTTCATCTCTCTTCCTCAACACTTCCTCAAGTAGATTTACTTGATTCTGGCAAGATGTTAGTGCTACTTTCATGCTTTCTTCACGAAGCTGGAAGACATTAATCTGCTCTGACTGCTTAAGGATCTCCAAATTTTTCTTTTTCATTGTTTGGCTCATTTTGTTTAGATCCTGCTGTAGACTCTTGGCCTGTTTGCCTTCTAACTCCTTCTGCTCTCGAAGTTCCTGGACATGCTCTTGCAGAGACACTCTCTCTTGATCTCTAGCTGCTAGAGAAGATTCAGCATATTCTAGTTTTTGCAGTATAGCTGTACTCTGCATCACTGCCTCTTCATTTTGCTGTTGAAGCTTAGAGATAGTCTCCTCCAGTACCTCTATCTTTCTTTCCCTTTCTTTCAGAGTCACTTTTGTTTCTCGAAGACTTGCTTGATCAGCTTCAAGCATTTCCTCCTTTTCTTTGCACACCTCACATTGTTTTCTAAGTGATATAATTTCTTGCTCATGTTCCTTTAGAGCCACTTTAAGATGTTGCAGAATTTCCTTCTGCTGCTCAAAGTCTTTTTCTTGTTTTTGGAAAGTCTCAATCAGTTCCTTCTGAGATTCAATCATGAAATCCTTCTCTCTCAATATTGCCTTAGTGTATTCTAAGTCTTTATATAAGACATTAATTTGTTCTTCTGTTTTTTCCTCATGTTTCCTTGTTTGTTGCTTTTGGATGTCTAGGAGTTTGTCCTTTTCTTTTAAAGTTTCTAATGTCTGCTCCAGTTGATCATGGACAGTCTTCAACTTCATTTCCATGACTTCTTCAGCTTCCTGAATTTGTTTTTGCTGTGACTCAAGCTCCTGATCTTTTTTAGATAAAGAAAGGGTCATCTTTTCTATTTTACCATGAAGCTCTTGCAAGTACTCCTCTTGACGTTCCTTGTACTGCTGGAAGAGTCTCAACTGATCCCTCTGAGTGTCAGACTCACTCTCTCTGTCTCTAAGAACTGCCCCAAGGCGTTCAAGACTTGTGTGCAAAGATTTCACCTGTTCTCTCTCCATCTCCAGTTCTTTGATGTGCTGAGTCAGAGACATAAGCTCTAAATTTTTCTCCTGCAAGTTTCCTTTCATATGATCAAGATCCACTAGCAGACTTCTCACTTGTGATGTACCATGTTGTTCTAGAATCATTATTTTCCCTTCCTGGAATTTGATCTCCTGGTCTCTGTCTTCCAGGTCTTTGCTCATCCTGCTCACAGCAGTCCTCTGCGTTTCTCGCTGCTTCTCCAGCTCCCTGATCAGTTCTTGCTGGGATTTGATCTCCTGGTCTCTGTCTTCCAGGTCTTTGCTCATCCTGCTCACAGCAGTCCTCTGCATTTCTCGCTGCTTCTCCAGCTCCCTGATCAGTTCTTGCTGGGATTTGATCTCCTGGTCTCTGTCTTCCAGGTCTTTGCTCATCCTGCTCACAGCAGTCCTCTGCGTTTCTCGCTGCTTCTCCAGCTCCCTGATCAGTTCTTGCTGGGATTTGATCTCCTGGTCTCTGTCTTCCAGGTCTTTGCTCATCCTGCTCACAGCAGTCCTCTGCATTTCTCGCTGCTTCTCCAGCTCCCTGATCAGTTCTTGCTGGGATTTGATCTCCTGGTCTCTGTCTTCCAGGTCTTTGCTCATCCTGCTCACAGCAGTCCTCTGCGTTTCTTGCTGCTTCTCCAGCTCCCTGATCAGTTCTTGCTGGGATCTGATCTCCTGTTTTCTCTCCTCCAGGTCTTTGCTCATGTTGCTTACAGCAGTCCTCTGCATTTCGCGTTGCTTCTCCAGCTCCTGTATCAGTTCTTGCTGGGATCTGATCTCCTGGTCTCTGTCTTCCAGGTCTTTGGTCATCTTACTCACAGCAGTCCTCTGCACTTCTTGTTGCTTCTCCAGCTCACGTATCATTTCTTGCTGGGTTCTGATCTCCTGGTCTCTGTCTTCCAGGTCTTTGCTCATCTTGCTTGCAGCAATCATCTGTTTTTCTTGCTGCTTCTCTAGCTCCTTTATTTGTTCTTGCTGGGATTCTGTCTTCTCTTTTTTCTCTTTAATGTCCTTAATAATCTGATCTAGAGTCGTTTTATGCATTTCTTCCTGGTTTTCCAGTATTCTCATCTGTTCCTGGTATAACTTCATTTCTCCCTCTCTCTTTGATAGGATGGCATTCGTTTGAGTAAGATTCTCCTTCAAAGCTTTTACATCTCCTGCTTCTTTCTGTAGCATCTGGATTTTCTCCCACTGAGTTTGCACTTCTTCATTTTTTATTTTTAAGATAGACAATGTAGTTTGAAGTTCTTGTTCAAGGGAGTGATTCATTTCTGCTGCTGCATTTGCTCGTGTTTCAGAGGCTGTGACTGATTCCTGAAGAAGTTTTATCTCCCACATTAGTTTTTCTTCAACTGCTTGCAGTCTGTCCCGTTCATGCTGCAATACAGCAAGAAAAGGATTCAATAATTCCATTTATATATGTTTGGTTTTCATACTAGATTTGAACTCCCATTTTGGTGGCAGTCAAGGGCTGCAGTTTGTGCAGTAGAAAATTCTACCCGTTCAGTTAGCTTTCTTGTTTGAATTATATTTTCCATTTTCACTCAAAAAATGTTGAGAACTGTACTGTATTTAGCAAATTCTGTCTGTAACTGTGTTTTTTGTTTGTTTGTTTTTGAGTCATTGTAAATGGAGAAGTACGAAAATATTGGTCATATAAGAGCAGCTGCACTGGCCCAAATGTCTAGGCTACTATGCTGTATTTAATGCTGACTGTAAGTGCATACCCAGGGAAAAAAGCCTAAGATTAGGATAGGCTTAGATGATACTTCCCCCACAAACTCCAGCACTGTTTCAGCTTGCGAGGAATTTAACAGATTCCTCCTGACCCTATATAGACCCACTGTGTTGACAACACCTTTGGGCAAGAAGTTCAACAGATCTCCTCTGCTCTAAGAAAAATTATTTCCTGTCATTTGCAGTGTGGTTCTCACTAGCTGCAACATATGGCTTCTGTTCTGTGGGAAAAAAAAGTGACTGCCCTCCTCTTTCCTTGCTTCCCAGGGTATTGTAGAGCTTTCCTGTTTTACCCTTCAGGTTGAATCTTTTCCAGATTACTCAGCTAGTCCCATCTTCCTTGATGCCCTTTCAAGAACCTCTTCTAGCTCTAATATGTCCTTTTTGGGAGGAGGTGCCAGAACCACACCCAGGATTTAAAGTCCAGATTAAGCATAAATTAGTGGCACAATGATGTTCTATTAGGAAGAGAAGAGAGAACAATTCCAACATTTTTTTTTCTCACCCCCAGGGGAACCTCTACTGTGTAGCATCTTCATGGTACTGGAACCCCACTGTCTTTTCTTGAAGGAGTAACGATCGGATCACAGGTTGTCATTTTGTGTTTGAAATCAAGATTGGTTTCAAACAATTAAACCTTTCAATCCCTTTTCAACCCTCGCAGACACATATATATTTATCTGAATCAGCTGTTTTGTTTCTCGAATTTCTCTATTTTTCCCCCACAGTCAGCACTCAGCTGTGCAATGACGAATAGTTTTATTATTAACAGACTTTCTCTTCTCATCCCTTTTTACAGTTCTAGATATTTATGAACCTAAATATGTATTTGGACACTATCAAATAATTGCCCAAACTATGTAAATAAGTTTGAACAATGTAAATAAGTTTGAAAGTTACTTTGACTAAAGTTTCAAGTGCAAAAACATTCAGAACTGTGGAAAATAAACACCCTGAATTATAAGTAAGTTTTATGTGACTCCAGCATCTTTTCTTCCTTATTCAGAAGAATGCTATTGGAAAAATTAAAAAATAATCACTGGTGAAAATACTATTTTTTTGCTTTCATAGTGGTCTGTGTTCTCTCTACGGATTTTGTGATGTCAGTTCTCTCCCCCTTCTGGACTGTATTCTCTCATTCAAAGTATTGACTGCTAATTCAGCTACAGGGACTGGCAGGAAAGAAAAAGCCTGGGAAACGGGATAATGAATGGAGGGAAAGTAAAACATGAGAGACTTATTCAGCACGTGCGTAATTTGTATCTTTTCAGATTTGGACTAAACCTGTACAGCATCAACCAAAACCAACTCTCTACTGAAAAAGTTGTTCCTTAGAATTATTAATAGAAGACCAAAAAATTATGCAAGAAATTGCCCTTTATGGCATCTGCTAGCCTTACCAGCACATCCTTTCTTTGCTTCTCAGTGCTCTCAAGTTTCATTTCCAAAGATGCCACCTCTTGATGTAGAGTCATAGCTTCCTTTTTTAGAGCAGCAGCCTCTGCCTGCAAGGCAGCTTGTAGAGAGTTCTTCTTGTCTTCTGCCATCTGCCTCTCTGCAGCAGTAAAGGTCAAGGAGAAGGTGAAAAGCAAAGCAAAACCAAACTGATTTGTATCCTAGGGAGAAAACAACATTTTCCTATCTGTCTATGTTTTACAGTAGATGAGAGATTTAGCGTCCTAAAGAAAAAAGGTTGGGGGTGGGTGAGGGGGGAACAAGAAGCAAAAGTAAGGACTGACTATGACACAGTTAATTGACCAGGAAGGCATAAGAGGCTTTAGAAAATAGAACAGACACCAACATTGTGCTTTAAGATACACTTTAAGGTATTTGTCCAAAAGGATACTAGGGAAATACATTGTGCATTGACAGAGAAAAAAGAAAAGAAATATTCCGTGATACTAGGATAACAGCAGAGCAAGAACAATTGAGCATCACACCAGTAGTGACACCCGAAGCACACAGGATTAGACAGGAACTAAAACAAGCTAAAAGATAGAACTATAGGAATAGTTCCTGTCTAGCAGTTTAGTCTAAACAGGAAAAGAACTGACCAGTGGGACCAGCAGAATCCACCCAGTGGCAAAATTTAAAGTACGTAAGCTGTTACCATGTATGATAAGAAAATCAAACACTACAAATCTTCCAGAAATAGGGATGATCTAAGGCTGGAAAACTCTGCTGTAAGGAGTCTGAAAAATGATCAGCTATTCCATCTCACAGAAGTTACACAAAGAAATACTGAATAGTTAAAGGTATTACATGAGCAGGTGGCAGTATGCGAGGGAGACAACGAGCACGAGCAATGCCCACACTACCTGTTCCTGTAGTCTGAGACAAGGAAAACAAGACAAGGAGATGGAAAAGCAATTCTGATTTGGAGAGTGGGAAAATAACAGCAGAGAGAGGAGCAGAGATGCCTGTCCAGCTCTTATACAGAGAGAACAGTAGCCCTGGAGGGCTCTGTGAAGGCCTGGAGATTAGAGGAAGAGGTAATCAGTAGCATATGAAAAACAGTTTGTAGATAAATCCAAAGTGAACATGTTACCAAAGACATTAGTAAGAAGTAGCTAGGGGAGCAAGAAACTGTGTTCGCTCAGATACTAGGATGCAAAAGCATTAGATAACAGAAAACTAGGAAAAACAGCAGAAGAAAGGATGCATTGGCAATTACAATAACACAGTAGCTTAACACTGAACTGATGCTCTGTGAAATGGCAATTTAAGAGGAAAAGGAAGTCTGCAAAGATAAGGTTTTTAGCAGGTTGGGAATTTTAAACAGTGTATGGAGAAGGATGCTGTAAGGTATCAAGTCACACCTACTTTATAGTGATATATTACCTGAAAGGGATCACCTCTGAACAAATATCACCAGTCATAGCACTATATGCAGTGCCAGCCACTGGATCTTTTGTTATGAAAAGCATTCACTGGTAGTTCTATGGGCAAATCTCATGCTTGATTGCTTTTTCCCTCCTCCCATCTCCTGGCACTGCACTTTTCCTGTGTGAGACCAGAAATCCCTGCTCATGAGACAGGATTGGCTCAGTGGGTTGGAAAGGCAACGCTGTACCTTCCTGGCATCGAGTCAACTGCTTCTGTAGTTCTTGATTGCATGCACTGAAGTGGTCCCTCTCAGCTTGCCTCTTGCTCAGCTCCAGCTCAAGGTCCTGTATTTTCTTCCTGGCATCATTCTGGAGGAGGCAAGAAGAGCAATATGAGTTCACAGAGCCACTGGTGGAAGAAGACAAGGAGGTACAAAAGCTAAAGGCAGAAGTAACCAAGGTAGGAGGGGGCAGTTGGACATTAATGGTAAATGTAATCATGACCATCCGTTTCCCCCGTGGCAGCAAGCAAACCTGGCCTACAATTTACACCAGTTCTGGCACTGGCACTCTGCTTCTCAGCTCAGTTCAGCAGAAGGACAGGGTTTCTGCATGCACTACAGAGGCACATTACCAGATCTTGCCGAGTCTGCCTCAGGTCCTGACGCAGGTCTTCTATGGCTGCTGCCACTCCGTCCACTGTGAGCTCTACAGGGACTTCCCTGGCCTGAGAAACAGTTAGGCCCCAGACACGATCCTGTTCTGGAGAAAAAAGCCACTGTGTTTCAAGCTTTAATTTGGGGGTCCCACAAACAAGGCCTCTTTTTACATAGGAGAAGGTGGCAGCACCTCTGTTGTTGCCTTAGAGTTCACATTACAGCAAGACATGTCATAGGCTAACATTATTTTGCTGCCCACTAATGTAAGTGCTGCTCCATGGAAGAACGCACATACACTTCCATGACTATGGGCCTCTATTTCATTCTGGTGCTGGTTATTTCTCCACATACAAACAGGAACTTGTCTCTGTGCAGAGACCTCAGGCCTTCAAGACTTCCCAAGGCTTGAGTCAGTCTGAAGTGAAAGGATGAACCTATTAGGACTGCAAAGAAACACCCCTCCCTTTATCTGCTCTCCTATGTGCACTCCACAGTCTCCTCAACCTTCCCACACTTGCCTGAACTCCAAGTGACTAGGCCTCTGCTTGTATCAGTGCTGTCACACAGCATGTGGTGGAGAACCAATTGCAGTTTGTCCAATTGTGATTGGGCTTCACAATGGGCGCTGTTAGCCTGCTGGCACTCTGTAGCCAATGCCTTTGCTCTGTTCTCTGTGCTACAAAGCCTCAGATGAAGTTCAGCCATCTCAGCCTCCAGCACATGCAAAGAGTCTCTCAAGCACAGTTCGCCGGCTCGGGACTTCTCCAGATCCTGTAATAGCTGCTTCTCCCGAGCTGCCAGGCCAGCCTCCTTCTCCAGCACCACTTCCTGCAGTGACTGTACCTACGACACAGATGCACAGAGCCTCAGGGACAGTGATGCTACTGAGGCAGCAGAGCAGGAAGTAGGGGAAAAAATAAGGAATTACTTTAAGCAACAACCTCATTGGAAACAAAAGGCAAAAAAAAACAAGGATTCAGATTAAGTAAAACAGACAATAAGCTAGAAAATTATTCCAGTGTCTGGAGGTTAAGGGGCCAAAAGGAAGCTTCCCCATCCAGAAAGCAATAGCCCAACCATGATGCTTTCCAACCTCAGAACAGAAGCAGCACGTGTTTGAGTAGGTGGCTGGCAGGGTGAGGTGGCAGATCAAGCACCCCTGCATGGAGGTCAGGCTGCCAGAGATGCCTGGGAGTAGAAGCAAATAGAAGTCTGTCAGCATCCCTTATTGTGCATCCCCAAAATACCAGATGAACTGGCTGAGATGGAAGTGCCTTCCACAGACTGCAATAACTACTTCTGTCTCACCAGATAGAAACCAGCAATCTCTATATAGAGATAGAAACACCACCTAGGGACATTCCAACATAGATACTGAGAAATTCCAAAGGAGTCTTCTGCTCTTCCTCATAGATTTAATGGCTTGAACCATGAGAGAACAGGGTACAACACATGGAGAACATAGCAGATCCAGCCTTCACTTCAATGTGCAAAGTCTGCACAGAACACAGGAGCATGTGTTGTTGGAAGAGAAAAAAGGCTGGGCCTACAAGCTGAAAGTGGTATTCAATTTCCCTGGAGAAGAGAATGCTTTTGGATAGGGCACCTGGTTGTTGAGCTCTTGTATTTCTCTTTTGTGGTCTGAATGGAGCTGCTGGGCCTGTTGAATATCAGAAAGTAGTTTAGACACCTCGTTCTGCTGGGCAAGGTTGTTTTCTTCCAGGGTCTTGAGGCTCAGTTCCTTCTGTTCCAGAGACAGAGACAGCCTGAAAGAAAGAGAGGGTATGTAACTCATTACTACATTGTATAACATTTAAAAACCTCTAAGGACTTCCACCACCAAGGGGAAAATTACTGTCTCTGCTGAGGTTTATCTAAATAACTAGGCTGCTTGTTCAGTTCTAAGTCAGGCTGGCAATCACACCCGAGCATGTGTCCACTATGCTCATTTCCACAGAGGAAATCTGAATTATTGGCTAAGTTTCATATATTGTTTTGAAATGTGAATAAGAATATAGACAACGTAATATGGGTGCACAAATATTGAAACACTTAAACCAGAGATGTTAAAAGCCATAGTGATACCCACAGATACAATCCCATGTTCTACCATTCTGCAGTACAGGTGGTACCAAGGGGCAGTTTTACCCACCACTGGTTCTTCTCAACTTCAAGAATGCCACAGAAGAACATAAAAGGCTAAGAGCTCCAGGGAAGAGGAAAACATGCAAATTGTGAATGGGTTTATGGATAATGCATCTTTATAAATGTCTAGTATCCACAATATACCTTTTTATCTTTCTTATCTTCTTGTTTGTCTGTATGCACACCTCTATGCTGGGTGGCTCCATGCAGTGGAGCTCATGTTAATGGTCACAGATATACAACAAAGGGCTGGAGACCAAGAAACGGGCAATCAGAGAACTGTCTTACCACAGATTGCCTTCTGTCTCACCTCTGTGAAAGCTACAGCCTAAGAAACATATCCCTCATGCTAGCCATAATGTGCGCCCACACAGAGTATTTCTGAGATGTACAGACTGGGAGAAGAACTCATTGAGAGCAGCCCTGCAGAAAAGGACTTGGGGGTTCTGGTGGACAAAAAGCTTGACATGAGCCAGCAGTGTACACTTGTAGCCCAAAAGGCCAACTGCATCCTGGGCTGCATCAACAGAGGAGTGGGCAGCAGGTCGAGGGAGGTGATTGTGCCCCTCTAATCCGCCCTTGTGAGGCCCCACTTTGGAGTACTGCATCCAGCCCAAGAGACCCCAGCACAAGAAGGATGTTGATCTGTTAGAATTGGGTCCAGAGGAGGCCATGAAAATGATCAAGGGGCAGGAGCCCGTCTCCTATGAAGAAAGGCTGACAGAGCTGGGGCTGTTCAGCCTAAAGAAGAGAAGGCTCCACGGTGACCTCATTGTGGCTTTTCAGTACTTAAAGAGGACATAATAAAGATGGAGAGCAACTCTTTGTTTAATCAAATAATGACAGGACAAGGGGGAACGGTTTTAAACTATAAGAGGGGAGATTTAGATTAGAGGTTAGGAGGAAATTCTTCACTCAGAGGATGGTAAGGTACTGGAACAGGTTGCCCAGAGAGGTTGTGGATGCCCCATCCCTGCAGGTGTTCAAGAACATGTTAGATGAGGCTCTGGGCAACTTGATATAGTGGGTGGCAAGCCATTCTATGATTCTATGTACTAAGAAGTTACATCAAAAAGGATCCAAATGCAGTTAGCAATTCACTGGGCAGCATTCAAATATAAATTACTGAAACAAACATCTTTCAGTGGTAAAAAGGTAAATAGCAAAAGGAACAAATCCTACTAAACCATAAGAAAGGCAAGTTTGATATCTAGTATCTTTCATATTGCTTCTTCTAGGGATAAATAGGGATTGGGGATAAGATGCCGGAAGGGTGATCCTTCTAGACAATCCAGAAACCACTTCTGGTAGGATCTTCAGGTATATCCTTACAACAGTAACGTCCCAGAAAAACCTAGCATAGGAAGAGACTGGCCATAGGTGTCTTCATTTCCCCAGTCTTTCTAGCTGAGCCATTAGTTACTAAAAGCTGATTTCACATACAGGTAACGATGCAACAAGCAAGACATGAAAGAATCAACGGTTTGAAAGACTGGAACACCAAGGGTAATATTTCTTAATGCAAGACTCAAGTGGGGAGGGTCCTCAGGTCCTTCCACCAAGAAGACACTCAGATCATTGCTCCAGCAAACAACTTGGTGGAAGCTAAGATTAGTACTGTGGTGCAAATAGTGATACCATATAGCTTGCAAAGCCAAAATAAAGTATTGAAATGAAGACATTACAGAAGAAGAAGAAAAAAAATTGACTTATGAGACTCAAACAGAGGTTTTATTAATAAAGAGAAAATTTGTTTCCCAAGCTTGTACATGCTGGCAGGAACAGCAACTGAAAGCAAGGTGATATTTGGGGAGTTTCATAAGACTTGCCAGCACCCATATTAAGTTCAGCTAGGGAAATGAAGGCAGATACCAGAAGTGGTAACGGAGGTTTGGAGGAAATACTCAGATCCATATATAAGATGTAGGATCCCTCATAGCAGAAAAAAATGAGTACTCTGCCTTTTACTTATCTTCTTCAGTGAAGAGTTCTGTTGAAGATTAGCGGGACTTCACCAGATGAAGTAGCCTCCTTTCTCTTCTTTGTTGCACTCCTTGGACAATAACATCGGTAACTGTTAAGGCTAGAAGGGACCCTGCTTGAGCATCTCCAGATGCCTGTTAGGATATTTTGAAGAATGGGGTAACACATGGCAATGAAAAACGTGCTCATTTCTTGGGAGCCTCCAAGTTCCATGATGGCTTCTTCCAACCGGAAGTATAAGGATGGAAGACTAGTGCAGATCTTAAATATTTGTTTAAAGTGTAGTGAACCCAAGGTGGAGCTGGTGGATCTATTTAGCCCATTATACTGCAGCTTGTCCTGCCTCCTTTGTTGTGTTTTAGGCTTAAACCCCCAAAAGTTTAATTTACAGTATTTATATGCTGACATAATAAAAGAACACCTCCTTTTAAGGAAAAGACTAGTTCAAAAGCCACTGGCTTCAGAAAAAAAAGTGTAACTGGAAGAAAAAAAGAGCCATTTTCATATGCAAAAGTCTAAAAGAGGGAATTCATTAAATAGAACAGAGTCTTGCAGGCTTTCAATTACCTGGCTCTTTCACTCTCTAGGACCTTCAGTGAAGCCTCAAATTCTGCATTGTGACGCTCCACTTCTTCCCATCGACTCCTTTCCCCCTCCAAGGACTGCAGACACACTTGCAGCTTTTTGTTCTGATGTTCTACCTCTTCCCACTGGCTCCTCTCTTCAGCCAAAATCCTCTGGAGGTGCACAACCTCCAGTACCTTCTGCCTTGACAATTCCTGTGCCTCATTCAGATCCTGCTGAGCTTTGTGGCCAATTGCTTGCTGGGACTCTTGGGAAGCTGCTAGCTGAGATGTCAACTCTTCCACCTGAAGTAACACATAACAGCACTCAAAGACTACAGCTTGTCACTGTCAGCCATATCACGTACTATGAAGAAAGGGGAAGAACAGATTTAAATTTCATCATATCACGAAGTACCAAATTCACAATGGACACAACTGACTTGTATAAAAATCTAGAGGGGCATCATGTTTGTCTGATAAAAACCTTAAAAACCAAGGCTACCAGTAACAGACCAGAAAAAATCCATTCTGATGATTACTGGCAAACAGGCAAAAGGAGTAGCCCATCTGTTCGGGGCAGCAGCTGAGATTCAGGTGACTGGTAAGTCTCCTTTAGACCAGCTGAGATGGAGACCACAGTATGATGGCAGTCAGAGGAATTACTCCAACGGCCTGTTCTGCAACAGAAAAGCAAGAAGTGGAGACACGACCTGTATGATGACTAAAATAACTTTTGCTGTTTAAGTCACCTGTTTTTGTAGGTCATCCCTCTGTTGAAGAAGAATATTCAGTTCCTCTTTGATGGTTTTGATTTCTTCCTTATGCATATTCTCCACTGCCTTGATCTTACATCGAGTTTCTCGCAGCTCTGCTTGCAGCTTTTCTGTTATGCTCTGTAAATACAAATGGAAATCAAGTTACTGGGACCTGCCATCAGCTCCATGTTTTTCCTCTTTCTGTCTCGTTCACATTCATTCAGCCACTTTCTCCTTTTCTTCCCACCACTCCTTCCATTGCAACCCTTCCTTCCTTTTGCTGGCTTCTGGAGCTTACCATGCTCTGTGCTTTCAGTGTCTACAGTAGTTCTTGCCTCTTCAGTCCCAGGACTTGTGTTTCATTTCTTCTTACTGTCCTTCACTGCTTACCTGGCTCTATTACCAACTGCTTGTATTTTCTACCTGCCCTACTAGTGAGACTTACCTGCCCATACACTTGCTGCTCTTTCACCTCTTGCCTGAGTTGCTCAAGCTGTTGGCAGGCTTCTGTTAGCTCTCCCTGAGTTTGGAGTAGTGTCTCTAATAAAGCTTTCTTCTCACTCTCTTTTTCTAGCAGGACCTGTACAGAAAGAGAAAGGAAAAGACAGGTTTAATCTTCACAGAAAAAAATGCACATGGACTTCAAAGACTTGGAAGGCTGATAGGTTCACATGTTCTCAAAGCAACATGCTGCTGGTTTCCTAGGTCACTAGATGGCACAGATTCCTAAGTGAGTTTGGCAGTATAAACATCTGCGGTCCATCTGTGACTGAGCCTTCAGTAAACTCTTAACCGTCTAATAGGAATGTGTGTGACCTTTTCCTAGTGCTGGTGAGGGGTGAGGGTATTCTTCGTCTTCTGTTGTGTGTCCTGTTCGCCTTTTAATACAGACTCTTGCATCCACTTTGCAGTAGAGAACACGCAAGTCTGCCAGAAGGCCGAAGCTAGCAGCTCCTTCAGAAAACTCATGTATTCTAAGTGGGGCTTGGTGAAAATTACTTCAGTTTTAAGGATACGCTGCCACCTCTTACAGCTGATTCTGTCATTCCAGTACCTGCAGACACAACTATGGGTACAGCCATGCCTTGTCAATCTGCATAAGAAGGAATTTGGGTAGAACACAAGGAAGACTCTCAGCACACAATAGGATTGCTTAGGCACAGGAGTCTGGTCACAAAACAGTTACCCAGAAAGTGACTTCAAACACAGCCTGAAGGCCACCTCTGTTACACTACTTAGAAACATTTCATTCCCACTGCCAAACAGTCCTGCATGCCTTTCACTTCACCAAATTCAAAGTAGAAAACACCTCAAATACTTCAGGAAAAAAGAGACACTCGAGGCATGCTCTCACAGTCCAATATCCAGCTAACTCCCATAACTCCATCTTTTCTGTACACGTTGCTTCCTTCAGCTCACCACTGTGAGATATGATTATGGTGTTTATGCTATCTTCAGGTCTGCAATGGACTTCCTGTCTTTCTTAAACTTACACTCTGGTAGTCTCTTGCATTATAGACACTGTGCTTCATGGCACAAAAGTCTTATGGTTGCTAAGGCAACTCCTGTTTACAGAAGGGCATCCAACAGACATCTCTACCCAGATGTGCAATGTCAAGAGAAAAATTACCAATAAGGAGACCAGAAGAGTAAAAACATAAATTCTGCTTTCACACTCTTTACCTCTTGCTTAGCATTTTCAACTCTAGTTCGTTCCTCTTCTTGTTGAGCTTGCATGGTAGCAACTTTCTGCTTCATATCAAACAGCTTCTTCTCATGCTCACCTTCTGTCTCTGCTTTCTCCTTTTCCCAGTGCTCCAGCATCTCCTGCAGCTCTAAATGGTGCCCTTCCCGCTCATTTGCCTAATGAGTGAAGGAAAAGATTTCAAGATGAAGTCTCAGGTAACCTCATGAGAAACATGTGAATCTTCATCCCTCCCACAAGCCTCTACCTGAACAGCAAACAGCAGTCGCCTTGTGGCCTATCAAGGAACTTAAAAGGCGGGTCAGCAGGTGGAATAAAAGGAGATAACACCTTCCCCTCTCTGATGGCTGCCTGTTTCCTAACACCTTTGTTCTTAGCATTTCTCTCTGTTCTCATCTCCATTTTCAGAACTCCATTTTATTCAATAAAAAGATGCAGACTGACTGCAGGGTGAGAAAAAGGCCAGTATCCTGACGCTCTACTGACAAGGCAGACCATGGACTGAAGTACCAGGAACAAGGAGCTTGTCCCATATGCTTTAAACCCAAGGGTAATACCTCTGTCAACCATGAAAGGACAGAAAGAAAGGAACATAGGAACATAGTTTCTGCGATTGCATTTGGCAGGAACATTAGTAGTCTACTTCATGATAGGAGTCTGGTCAAGATCCTACCCCTTTGTTGTGAGGCTTTGGGTTGAGTTCACCCAACCTTCTGCTGAATTTGTCTTAGGGCCACACTGAATCAGTGACTGCATTTACTGTCCTGACATAGTCATGTGGGCCTTCACATACAAGACTTCAAGTATGAGCCACTGGCTCTGCTGTCTGACCTAGCAGCGTGTGGCCTATGACAAATGATTACTGCCATTTCTCAGGGTCAGGCTATAATTATGCTAAAGCCATCCCACAAAGATTGCTTGAAACCATATTGTTTCCTACCAGGTCTTGTAGGAGTTTGTTTATTTCCACTTCGTGATCAGTTTGATGAAGTTTGAGAGCATTGTTATACTGCTGTTCTGTCTGCAGGAGCTGTTGTGCCATGTTTTCCCGTTCCTGCTTCATTAAAGATCTCTCTGCTTCCAGCTCACTTTGAAGACACTTCACTTCCCCTGCAAACATGGCAAATGGCAAGAAATTCAGCACCTACAGAAACAATGGTTCTGATTTTGCTAGCCTTAAGCTATTTTAATTTCAGTGCAAAAGGGCTATGGCTGCGTCTCCTTCATTCCTCAGCACTGCACTGCAACCAGGTGAGAGTATCACCAGAGACAAAATACATGAGGCTCTCACCTTGCACCACTTCCTTAGCCTGGATGACTGTATGCAGTTGGATTTCAAGCTGACTCCTGCTGATCTCCAGCTGAGATATACGCTGCTGAGCCTCAAACAGGCTGGATTCCAGGGTCTCCTTCACTGACCTACATGTTGTAAATATAGAAAGAATGAGCTTCTTACTCCTAACATGCTCAGGGAGCTATTCCAGTAAGAAGTGGTTCATAATCCCCACACCTGAGTATGGAAAATGGGTTGTGTGGAAATTTATGAACATAAAACGTATTTCTGCCATTTCAAATAGCAAGGCAGGCCTCTCCAAGGGAATGCCCAGGTTTTACTTATGACCTAGCATAACACAGGAAGTAAAGTCTAATTTGATCTCAATAGCCAAACCTTAAATTGCTGTCATCTGATCTATGACACACAGGTAGCTGTGCCCCCAGAGTCTGTACCAGCAAGCAAAAATCCATCCGTCAGGGCTCACAGCCCTATCTCATCAGGGCTTCTGAATGACACACAGGATTTTGGAACCTGGAGCTGAAGTTACTTCCCTGCTCTAATACTGAGTCCTGTGTGCCAGTGTCTTACAATACACAGCATTGCTTCATTAGTACAGGGACACATTAGGATAACATCATTAAAGGTACAGCAATAAAACCCACAATAGCAACATTTCACTGCTTTATTGTACAATGGAGGACATATCTTCAAGCAAGAGGAACAAACACGTGTATCTGACTATGCCAATCTCTGGCAGTCCAAAGTAAATGTGCTACACTTTAAGGATAAATAGAAACCAGCCTTTGAAACAGAACAGAAAAGGTAGAGTCCAAAACTGTGACAGCAAAAGGCTCGAGACCATCATCTGGCAAGAGCAGTTGATGATTCTTCTTGGTAATGCTTTTATCTATTAACAAAGGCTCTTTATAACTAATTTCTCTCTTCTTTTTACTGATGCTGTCACTGAAAAATAAAAAGAGCTGAATGCTTAATAAAGACTCTGTAAGTACCTACTGCCAATCTCTGTTTTCATGACAACATATGGAACAGATATAATCAAGCAGTAAGTATCCTCCACTTCACCTACGCTGATAAAACCTGGAAAATCACATCAGCGTTACAGCCATTAGAAGAAAGCGAAGAGCTGTTTATAGACAGTTCAAGTTCAAAATTTATCATATTCCACCTTGCAGCTCTGGCTACACTCTCCTCTGGAAGTTTAGCCAGCAATAAAAGTTACGAACAAGCAGTACAGCCAAATTGACAAAATATTATTCAGCTGGATCAAATAAGAGAAGCTGGAGCTCAGAAAAAGCAGCAGCTCTCAAGAAACAGACTGAGCTGAAACAGTATTTATCAGCCTTGCCAACAACATACTCTGGAGTGGTCAAGTGTAAGTCATGATGCATGACAGACAATCTCCAAAATAACATTTATACAGCTTTGCAAGTTCAGGAGTCTTCTAAAAGCTACCTAGAACAGAGGACAAACTTTGTTTCTGAAAAGCAGAACTTGTCACGTTTGATCTTAGTAGCCTGATACAGTACAAGGACAATATCTTGTTCCTTCTCTGCATAACATCTCCGTGATATCCATCCCTAGAGGCCACGTGCTAAGGTGTACAGGACCCACACATCAGTGATAAGCAATTCCCAAAGACTGGCAAGGATTCAAAAGAAGCTTCCCCACTGCAGGCAGAACCAAACCCAGGTCCTGTACCACAGTTAATATGAGTTAGCTTAGAAGCAGAAAGTCCTCAAGATCTTCAGGAGAAGCCTCTAGCTTCACCCTATATGACAGTGTCCTACTCAGAATGCCTGTATATAGTACCCTTGAATCCTGAAGATCTCTGTTCAAATGTACAGAACAAGAAAACAAAAACAAAGAGAAGCCTCAGTCTCCATTAAATATCTAGATGCAAGCAGAGAGCATGGCACTGTTATTTCTCAATGCAGAGCGAAGGTACCTGATACTGAGGATTCAGATTGGCTTGCTTTAGACTTCACAGCCACGTGCAAGGTAGCACAAACATGAGCCCAAGGCTTTGTTAGATTTAGCTCTCAGAAAAATAACATTCAAACCATGATATACGGGTTGTTTTTTTTTCCCCTCAAGATTCTTCAATTTTCTGTCTATGGAAGGTCAGGCTGTCTGAAAAGCATACAGTTTGCAATAAATCCTTGTGTAATGATTACCACCTTTATAATTACAGACATTAAATAATGTCCTGTCTAGGGCCTCCTCCCTGCCTTTACCTGGCCTCTGCCAGCTGCTCTGAAAGGCCTTGTCTGTCCCGTTCCACAGCTGCCAGTCGCACTTCAAGGGCAGCCTTCTCATGCACCAGGAATTCCTTCTCTTTGGACACCTTGGCCAGTGCATCCTCTTGGCGAGAGGACTCTTGGCGCAACTGCTCCAAACCACTGCTAGCTGACTCTTGCTGGAGGTAAACCTGAAAGCAGGATAAAATACAGTTCTAGTCATTTCTCTGAAGATCTGCTCACAGCCAACCAGTGTCACTGCTGAATCAGTTAGAGCTCCTGTACTGCGGGATGAAAGCCTAAGAGCATCTGCTGTATACAGCACTAATACTTCGGGCTGCCGAAAGGCACTGGGACTTGGAAGTGTTGTGTAGGGCCATACTGGGTTGGCTGGGACCAGACAACTACTTGAGGACAAATGTACATACCCCAGACTATGTGTTTTCATGCAAAAATTCTGCATTTTCCAGAACTGCTACCTTGAAAACTAAAACTCTCTCAGAATCTGTATCAGTGCTGGAAATTTTCAGGTACGTTTGAGCAAAAGCAACTTTCCTCACTGAAGAGAGTTAAAATAAATATGGTTTCTCCTTCAAAAAAAAAAAGAATAAATGTAAAGCTGTTGGATGCAGTGAGGTGATGTTTGATAGGGAAACAGTCCTTCTGATGAGCATTGTCATTTAGTGATTTATGAAAGTCTGGCTGACATGGCCAAAAAAATGGTAGACTCTATACAGTAATTCATGTCAGTAATAATGTTTAATCATCTTACACAAATAAGTTGTCTAATATACCTTGCTGATAATCAATCTTGAAGATTAACCATGATTTTTAAGCTTTTATCTTCAACATAACACCTCTGCTTTGTACTTGACAAACAACTTACCCTATAGCCAAAGACTAAAACAGAACAGACCATGAGAAACAAGCTATTTTCCTCTCAGTTATCGCCAAATACCCAAGATTGTACATTACAAAACTGTCATTTAAATTATGAAAAACTCTCCTCCAGTGATATGATTCTCACAAGCTTTTTCTCTAATATATTGAAATCAGTTAGTCCAGAGAAAAGAATCTTGTCTGTTTACCTATTTCTTAAATTCTTCCTGAAAGCCTAAAGAGGCTCTAACAATTCAAACCTACAATTTATGTCTTGTCTTAAAATATAGTTTGAACAATAACAGCAAGATGTCATTCCCCTTTGTAGCAGTACAAGGCAGTAGATATTGACTTGCAGCTCTGTACTGCTTCCTAGGATTGAACATGAGAATGGAGTTCTGAAAGTTGTGGTCTTCACAACAAAAAGCATAAATGGAAACATACAGCCTGTTTTTTACCTCAGAAAAAGATGAAAAGCTACAATGTTTGCTTCTTTTGCCACAGATAACAGTAGTAGCCTCATTCAGGTGCACAGGCAACAAAAGTAATTTCTATGAAGTTTATCAAAAGCAAAAAACCAGGCCAAAACAGTTTAAAATATGCTGTAGAAGCAAAGGACAGATCAGTCCCTCAGAACTACAATCTCTGCAAGCCACCAAACCATTTCTAAAAGGAAGTAAACAGAGCTTTCTGACCTCCAGTACTACCAAGCATCTTGTTGACAAAAGCACTGAAATATCAAACAGACACAGCTTCCCTGAGCCAAGCAGCCAAATGCCTACCCAGGAGAACCAGGTTTTTTGTCTTACCTGGTTGAGTTTTTCCTGGGTTTCTTCCTTCTCCTCTGTCAGTATTCTCAGTTGCACCTGCAGCCCCTCCTGTTGCTCCTCTGCTTTCTTCAGCAGCTGCTCCAGGTGGGATTTCTCTGCGCAAAGCTCTTCATTTGTTCTTTTATAAGAGCTCATCTTCTCCTGTACAGAGATCTTTGCTCTCTCCATCTCATCCACTTTACCTGACAGAACTTCGGTCTCTTGTTCCAGCTACAGTCATGGAAGCAGAGAGGAAACAAAATACAGTAAGATTTACTCTGCATAAAATCTGGACAGAAAAATAACACTTGTCGATATTCAGACAGTCATCCTGTCTGAAGGCAAAGTCTGAAAAGAAACAGCAGCTGGAGACAATCACCTGGCGGAATTCTTGGAAACTCTGCTCACCTGCAACACAAGCTTGTTCAGTTGCACTTTATCCAATGCAAGAGCTTCATTAATACTGCTCATCTTTGCTGTGGCAACATGTAGATCAGCTATTTCAGAACTCTGCTTATTCTGAGCTCCTGTCAACTCTGCTACTGACTGCTCTGCCTGAAGAGACAAATGAACAACATGAAAACAAAGACAGGAATATCCCTGACTTTACGCAGCAACTCCAGATCCCCTTTGCATCTCTGACAAACCTGATGTACTCCCAGTTAAACCTTTCCAATAGGTACGTGGGGACTAAATCCACCACAGAATCTGTCTAGATCACAGCATTGTCCAAGAAGGATAACACCATTTTTCCCTGACTTCTACTGCCAGAAACAGCACCCGTGGTGGTCCTGCTATCAGAACCCCCTCTCCCACAAGTGCTACCTAGGAAAAAGTGGCCATACCTTTTCCAGTGCCATTGTAAGCTCATGTTTCTCTTGCTTCAGCAGATCCCTCTGAAGGTGTGATTCCTCCAGCATCTCTCTTGTGACTACCAACTCACTCTGTAATAATGAATGTTTTGCTTCAAGTGCAGCTAAGTCCTTCAGACTTGAGAACAGGAAAGGTAAACATATTTTTAGTGACAAAAATATTATCATTTCCAAAACAAAGACTACATACTACACCCCAGATACAGCAGTTTGAAGGATTTCCACCAACTTTCTATTTACACTTGAAGAATGCTGGGATTTTCTGACTAGAGCTGCGCCACTCTTTGTCATTGATGTAGGTGAAATGTTCATCAGTAAGAAAGTAAAAAAAGTTTTCAAAAATCATAGTACATTTCCAAAAAGTTTGGGAACTCTTATCCTAACAGCTTCCTGCCTGTTAGTTACCTCTCTCCTTTTTGATACAATGGATAGAAGACAGCAAAGTTCTTTGGATAAGATACTTTTTTTGGGTTTACATAATATTTCCCCAAACTGTTCTTACCTTCAGCAATGAAAGAGCTTGCAATCTATTTGGGGAGGGGATGTATATGCACCAATGATCATAGGATTATAGAGTGATCCAGGCTGGAAGGGACCCCGGGAGGTTTCCAGCCCAATCTTCAGCTCAAAGCAGGATCAGCTATGGGATCAGTCCAGGTTGCTCAAGGCTCTATCCAGCTGGATTTTTCAAATTCCCAGGGGTGGAACCTTCACAACATTTCTGAGCAACCTGTTCTACCGTGTGACTGTCATGTTTTGTTTTTTTTTTAAATTTATTTGTTTTTTCATTTAAATTCAGTCTGAATATCTGTTTCAGTTTATGCCTGTCATCAACTACTTTGGTCAGGTTTGGAAAGATTTTTTTAATGGGTCAGAAAGAAAGGACAAGGAGGCAGCTATGCTGTATGTCAGTAGGTACCCAGACCTGCCCATGTACTCCCTCAATTTTCTACACTACAGATGATAAGCACAAGAAATTCATTCCTTTGTTGTGGGCAAAGAGATCTCCTAAACTCTAGCAAATGCTCAGCCCTGCCCAGAGAAAGCTTTAACACTCACAGGAGGTCCTGGTCATGACATACTCTCTCCATTGCTTGTTGCTGCTCCAGCTTTTCCCCTTGGGCTGAATCTTCCTTCAGCCGCAGTTCAGTGTTACTTCGACGCAGACGCGAGGCTTCTTGCTCACTTTCATGTAGCTGTTGCTGTAGTTCTCTCCTGGTTTTCTCTAGGTTTGCACAATCACTGCACAGACAAGTTAAAAGAATGAGGAGACCTGCACAACCCTTGATCCCATTTTCACGATTCTAGGATGGAGTTGTGAGGAGCAAGATAAGGAGGGACTTGCTCTTCCCCTCACAAGATAACTGCAGAGGGAAGGAGAACTTAAGGCAGGCTTTGGCTTGCATTCAGTGAGAAGCAGTGGCTAGGGAGGCACCCAAAGAACAGAATTTAGAGAAGTGGTATGTTGGGAAGGATGCATCTTGTATTCCGACATTGCTCTACGTTTCCAAAGACAGCCTTAGAATAGCAGTAGAGCATGAAAAGCAGTGAGAGGAGGATGCTAAAGTGCTGAAGAGAGGCATATGAACAGTAGGGAAGGAGAGTTCTTTGACCATAACACCTTAGAACTCCCAGAGCTGGAAGCAGATTATCTATAAAACACAGGAGAAGGATGAAACACTCACCTTTTGAGTGATTCTACCAGGGACTGAAGGTGCTGCTGTTGACTGCTTGACATCTTACTTTCCTCTTCCAGTTGCTCAAGCCTTTGCTGCAGCTTTTTGCACTTTTCCTCCTGCTGTCTGTGCTGGTGCTGCAGGGAATTTATAGAGTCCTGCCTAGCAGAAAGCTCTTCTTTTAAGGCCTGTAAGGAATAGGGAGGAAAATAGCACAAACAAGCAATAATAAGTAGGGAAGATGGCTTCAGATACAGTAACTTGAGGACAAGCAAGCAGAGAGACAGCTCACCTGAAGGCAACAGCTGTGATGAGGGGGAGGAGATCAGGAGAGAAAAGCAGTGGAACACAGAGCTGGTGAGATTGGCAAGGCAACATAGTAGCAAGAGTAGGGTGGCTAGAAGGAAACTGGGTAAATAAACAAAAAGGTCTGAAGCCAGGTGAGGCATGAGCAGCTGAGACTGTGGCCAGTGATGATGACAACCAGAAATTCTCACCTGTGTTGCTCTTTGCCTCCTTGCCAGTGCTTCCTGAACCAATACAAAGGCATGGTCTGTATCAAGGGAGCTCAGACAAGAAAGGATGTTGATAGACTCTGGACGCTGGAAATTGTCAGTGCAGACAAGGCTGACCGTGCTGTCACTGTCATCTAACACCACCTGAAAGCCCACATCTAACCGTCACTCTTTGCTCAAACTATTTTATCTATTTCTCCTTCTTCCCCCACTTCACCCTAGAGTTGTTAAAGACTCAATTCAATCATTTCTTCAATGAGAAAAGAAGTATCATCCCAGCCACCACAAGAACTCCAGGGATTTCTGAACACAGCTACTATAAACAAGAAGAGAAGAAACAAATGTGAAGTGGTTGGAGGCTGCTTGAATGCCTGGTTTCTTAAAGCTCTTGGGAATGATTTTGGTCTCCTTCAGTTTCTCAGAACCACATATACAAGCACCAGATCAACACTGGAAATAGCAATGAAAAGAACCATTAACATCGCCCAGGGATGAAGACAGCTGATGAATACTGGAAAACAGTAATGAAATAGCTAATGTTTACAATTACTCTGAGCAGCAGCAAAAAAGGAAAAAATGACTAAAATAAGTAGAAAGAACTGACTTTGTGAGAGGCTGTCTAAAAGATCTGACGATTAAACCTCCTGTACAGGGTGAAGTTTTGAACTATGTTAAAGTTACCCCTAACCAGTTGGAACAGTTAAGATTCTGTGATGATAATGGTCAGTGAAGACAGAGTGAAGGAGCAAGGCTGGCAAGCACATTGATTGAGTCAGTGACCTTTTATAAAAGTCTGAAGAACAGCACAGTCATTGCTCTAGGAGGGTTTGGGAAGCCTCCAAGCAACACTGGAGTACAAATGTCAAGTAGCCAACTCAGAAAGCACAGTTCAAGAGAGACTTTAGCATAACAGTGAAGGCATAGGTACTGAAATTCCTAGGGACTCAGGTGAAGAGTCACAGGAGAGCCAACTCTGACATTTATGTCAGATTTTATATCAAAAAAAGTGGCACAAAAATGAAACAGCCAGTAGCAGTGAACGTACACAGTATACAACATGTGAGTCTATTCACTGTGCTTTTCTCTTTCCTTCATTAAGTACTTTTAAATCAAATTTACAAGGATGTGGACCCAACTTTGTACTCACCTCAGTTATATCTTTGATTAACTTTTGAAGGGCAAGATTCTCTTCTTTGGCATTTTTAGTCAATGAAGCTTCATATTCTACCTCTAATCGACTTGCTTCCTGAGAATAGAATAAGGAAAGAGTGGACAAGAGAAGCTCCACTCTGGAGCATTCCCATCTTCAGCAGTATTATCATGCTTATAAGCCTCAGCCCTAGTGATTCCAGTATATTACTTTCCATAATCTATTCAATTTCTTCTTTGCTAAAACTAAGAAGAGATAGATCAGCAACTCTACAGACAGGTAAGTTGTCAATTCCAAGTAACTTTTATCACTAGAGACTTAAAGTCAGGGGCAAAATTACACTGGTAAAACCTCCCTAAGGAAGGCACCCAACATGTCTGTAGCTCCCCTGCCATTGCCTGCACATGTGCCAAACATGTTCCTGATGTTTCTGCACAGTTAGCACCTTCACTACTCTTCCTCTTGAGGAAGCCACACCTCTTTGTGCTAAGGCTGGAAAACAAATGACTCAGACCAAGCAGACACTGGGCTATTTCCCAGATAAAGGTAAAACATACTAGAATCTCCACAGTGTCGTTAAGTGTTTTCATGGTCTTCTCCTTCTCCTCATTCTGCTTCTGAGACTGTATAAGCAAGGCTGAGAGCTCCATCACCCTGAGAAGAGAAGGTCCACGTGCCATTCCAAAAGCACACCATAAGCTGTTAAAGAGATAAGCAGCTCCCAAAAGCACAGCAGCAGAAGTTCAGCCCAGAAAATACAGCAAAGACAGATTTAATCTCTACATGTTAATGTACTGTATGTTGCAGAAAGGCACCACTCGGCCCAAAGGACTCTGCACTCAGTCTTCCAAGAAAATGTCACTACAGAGGTGCTACATTGCTCATGATAGTCCTGTGCAAATTCCTCCCAACAACTAGAGCACAGTCCCGGATAGCAAAAGGGCTGTACGAGAGACAGAGTGCTCTTTATACTGCTCTGAATTTCTCACCAAGAATCAGTTAACAGCAAATACATTACAATATGCAATCTCCCCCCAGTCTTCTTACCCAGAAGAGAAGGGCTTCTGCTAGATTCTCCTCCTGCCCACCTTTTTTTTTTCTTTGTTAAAGGCAATACTATGGTCAGAAATAAGGCTATAGAGAATGTATGTGTTTTCAACATGAACTCAGCCTATCTATGAACCTGTGAATCAGCAGTCACAAAAGATAACATTGGCAATAGAAAAGCTTAAAAATATTAACCTATCTTGAAGTTCCTTCTTCTCCAGGTCACCCTTGATTTGTAAACACATCACTTCCAAAGTCTTCTGGTTTATTTCCCTTTCCATTTGCTGCTGTGCCTGATCCTTTAGGACAGGTCTACCCAAAGTGATGGACTCCCAGAGCTGTATGCCAGAGTTTAGACGGAAGCAGTTTACAAGTATAGATCCAGAGAGCCTCATTTGCTCTGCCTTCAGCTCTGACAAATCTCTGAGGAAGAATAAAGAAAGAGCTAATGTTTGCACCACCATTTTTATCAGTCAGTCCACTTTTCAAGCACATAATTAGGCAACAGATTACATCTTTGCTAGGAACAAATCATTCATTTGATACTCTGGGATTAGGATCTGTCTTGATAGTTGTAGAATGAGTCTATTTCTTCCTCAGAGATAAGAAGAAATGTGTGGCATAGCCAGAAGATTTCAAGGACTTCTAATTACTCTTATTAATTGCTGCTCTTGTTGAATCTTATTAACATACTCTAATTACCAACACCATGAATAGATGTAAGGAATTTTGACAGGGTCCACAGCTTTTATACCTAGGATATCAGTGTTAAGTGACCTTTTGGTATCACCACTTAGACTGCTAAGAGGCTTATGAAAATATGCACGTAATAAGCATTTTGGAAAGGTGGCATAAGAATAATCTTTGAATGCTGTTAACAAAAAAAAGTACAAATTAAATAGTAAGTCAGGTATCCACTACACATTAAGGAAAGCTTATCAATGTATAAGAGAAATGTCTGACGTTAACCCAGGTTTGAAATTGCATGCTCACACCAGAAGAATGCAATATCAAGGTTACAATATTATTGCTTGCATAGAAATCAACTGTGAGAAAGAAACTTCAGAGAGACCAAGAACAAACAAAACAATAATAAAGAGGTACCAAACTAAGCAATATAAACTGGATAAATGGAGTAACAAGGTAGAAAAGTTATTTTTCTCTCAACAGTGTTGGTACAGGTATAAGTGAATACAAACTGGCCAGAGTAAATGTAAGCTGGACATAAAAAGAAAAAAATATATAATCATGAATGTTTCCTTCAGAATCAGTGAGATAAAAAACCCGGTGACATTTAAAGTAGATTTTAATCATTCTATAGAAAGGACTGCATTATTTGCTGTATGCATAGGTTTGGTGAGTCTGTTCTCTTCCATATGTATACATGTACCTATACATCTGAGTTTGGGCATATTAGCCCAAATATCAACATACTCAAGTTCATCTATTTAGGGCCTCTGCATTGCCCAAGCCCTTCAGTTTTATTTGAAAACCATCCTCAAACAAAATGAATCTGAAAGTAGCGTAAAGCACACATAATGGCATTGCTTCAGGATATCAAAGGACAAATCGTATCTTCAGCTGTAACTAAAGCAACATCAAGGTTCCAAAAGCAGATGTGAATGGAGGCTTACATTTTTTTCTCCAAGAGATGTAGTCTTAACTTCTTCTCACCTGTCAGTGGCGGTCTTCATTTCCACAAAATGACGGCGGAAGGTCACCACCTGACGCCACAGGCTCAGAAGACGGTTATGCTCACCCCTTAAGTAGCTGTCATAAAACTAAACACACAAAGACAGAAAGAAATGGCAGCCTTCCCTATTACTGTACAATTCTTCTAGATCTGAGAGAGTACAACCACCATCATCAAATCTTCTTTAATAAGAATTCCAACAGGGGCATCAAGGACTGAATAGGCACCACATAAACATCCACAGTAGACCTGTTACCTGAATTCAGAGATGGGAACATCCACACTTCTCCTGTTGTAGCGGATATCAACAAAGCATACTGATCAGAGATGTCTAACAGTCTTGGTGGAGGAAGACAAGAACAAGCCCCTCCAGTGTGAGATTTTCTCGTGACAGGCTATTGGTAAGAGATGCCTGTCTTCACCTTCTCTTAGCTACTCTGAATCTGAAAACACAGAGACCTCTCTGTGTTTCACTGCTGAGATTTAAGAAATGTTAAAAAAAAAAATTAAAAAAAAATAGGGACTTCATGCATGACTGCCCTACAGTGTTCAGCAACAGGCGCACTCCTCCATCCCACACCCATGTTCTGCTAGCCAGCACCAATACATTCTCAATAGAGCAACAACTTTTACACAATAAGTTGTCTATGTCAGCAATAAACTGTACTCTCATTCCAGTCTGTCATCATGTTGACATTCCTACGGCCTATCCTTACCTCACGTTCATTGCGCCATTCACTCTCCTTCAATTCCAGTTCCTTCCGGGCCCTCATCCAATCTGCCGTCAGTTTTCCAACATCTTCTTTAAGAGCTGAATTCACCTCATTTGCTTTATCCAGGTGCTCCCGCAGGAGAGTGTTCACTTCTGCCAGGTTCTCACACCTTAGAAAGGAAGAAACAGCAATGAGCTCATTGAACAACTGCTATCCACAAGCAACATCCTCACGATTTTCTATCTCCCTCAACACTGACTTTCTTGGTGAACTGAAAGATAGTAAAAGTGCTTTCTAGGAATAACTAAGACATCTCTGTCATGGCAAACTCTTTTTCTTCTTCTTACTTTAAGTCCTCATTTTCCATCTACAATTTCAGTCTCCCCTTCTTCTTCAATTTTGAAGATACCCACCATTAACGTCTTGCCTTCCCTCCGCTCTGTCACCCTGCATCCCACTGGAAGCACAATTGTCCTGACCACCTATCTACTTCCACTCACATCTGTAAGTTTCCATACCCTTCCCCTTGCAATATTGTTTGTACTTCTGCCCTCGCCTTTTTTTTTTTTTTTTTTAAGAGTCTCTCTGTCCTTGTCCAATACACTAGCACTTGCAGTAAAAAACCCACCTTGATGACACACTAAACTGCACACCACTGAACCAAGACCATATATGTAGGGGAAACAGCTTTAAATGACACTTTCAACTGAAAGAAACTTCTACAGCGTTCCCAAAGTGCAGTGCATATGTAGCCCTCAAAAAGGCTTTTAACTATGCTCATTGTAATGAGCATAAAGATCAAACACTGCAGTTTAATTACGTTTGGGCCACAGCCTAATATATGCCACTCGGGAATTATTTCATGAACAAAATCTGAAGACTGTTGCCCAGCAAACAAAAACAAAGTTCAGTTTCTGGATAAAAACAGGAGTTGTGCTTCCCTCACTTTGCAACATAGGTAACACAGCACACAGGTGTACTTTATACCTCACACCATTCATCTCTTGAGCAGAGGGAGAAAGAGAAGCACAGAAAAATGTGACAGAAGATGCCTGTGTTGCCAAATGTTCTGCTGAAAGACTTTGATATAAGCACAGGATATGTTATTCAGACAAAATACAAGTCCAAATCAAAAGGAAAACACCTGCCGCATGAAATCTTTAGGATGTTAGGGCTTGATTCCCAACATAAAGCAGGGCTTTACTAAGCAGATCACCTACGGAATAATAAGAAAATTCGGGCTGGAGATGGACCTTTGGAGGTCAATATGACCAACCCCCACTGAAAACAGAGCTATTCAGCACACATCACTATTAACTGCACCACAGAATGGACTGTGGACCTTTCTCCTTTCAAAATGGCCTGCCCAGCCACTTCCAAACTGACAGGTTTTCTCTTGCTTCCTTGAGCATCCAAGACACCAAGAATGCGCTATTGCTCCTCCTTTTTACCTTCGCTGCTCCTCTTCCAACTGGAGCAGTGCTTTTTCCAGGCTGTGATCCTCTGTGGGTTCCCATCTGTCTGAAAGGGATCCCTTAAGAAAGGAAAAGTTTAGTCAAATTCTTGCATTTCCTTCACTACAGTTATCATCCATTGCTTTCCCCTCCATTTGTTTGGTATCTCAGGAACTTGTGTCTTCTTCCAGGAATTAGTGTCACAAATACAGGGAGGAAGGGAAATACAAATACAAATACAGGGAGGAAGGGAGTCAGTAGTTCTCCTCATTTTCACACTCTCACAGCTATCTGTTCTCAGCTAATGATCACAAGTGCTCACTTAGACCTGAAGCTTGGAAATACATACTCTCTTACTCTTTGTTTCCTGGGTTTACTTTAGCCATGAAGCAAAAAGAAAAGCAGAGAGCCAGCATTCTTGCCTTCCAAGATGCTATATTTCAACCGATTCTTATTCAGAGACAGACATAATGTGACAGGCAGTATAGCCCTCTCCTGAGACTTAGTACAAATGTTACTCCAACTATAAAGCACTTTTTCACAAAATTAAAATCCTTCTTGATGGGTTTTTTTGGACCGGCATTTCTAGGACTATAGGGTGCTCTAAGAACGGCAACTGAACAAAATACTGAAGGTCAAAGTTACAGTGCTTCTTTAAATCCTCCTATCACGACAATCTTGTTTTCATCTGCTGTTGTTTTATGGGGCCTTTAATCTGAGTTAACAAGTGTTACATACCTGCCCACTCACCCCTCCAGCTTCAAGTTGCTGCTCCAACTCACGACACCAGGTCCGATACTGCAGCAACTAAGATGGATATATAGAATTAGGATAAGAGAAATTAAGCTTATAACAGACTCAGATCCTCCTGTGTTAGGTTTTCTCTAAGCCTTTCCAGACAGAGCCTAGTACATTTCACAGCACTGCTGACATAAAGAGAAGTCATTATCACATGGAAGCTTCACCTCATCTAATATTAAAAAAGTGAGAAAGGGTTTATTTTATGCATAGTATTATCTGCTCTTAGAGAGTGAGATGACAAGCAGAACAATGAGACCGACTTAAAACAGCCATGCCAGCCCCACTACATCCATCAGACTGAAGATTATCCTGTTTAAACCTCACCGAACCATGTCAAATCCAGAAGGAATTGCCAACACTAAAATCAATGTAAAATCCTAGTTAAACCATTTTTAATAACAGGTTTGGAAGAAAAAAAATTACAAAGCGGCTCAGCATGCCTCAAAAACAGTCAGGTTTCTGTTAACCAAATAATACTTCCTATATCACCAGTATCCTACACAGGTTCATCAACAAAAAATGCTATTTCTTGCTACACAGTAAAACAAATGGGAAGGAAAAGCTTTGGCAAGGAGTGAAAACGACTGCATAAATGGGCGGGACTTCAGAGCAGACAGGTCTGCAAACAGCAACAGACTGTGAAGGAGCAGCAGTCCTTCAGAAAACATTCAAATGCAAGTGACAGAAACTGAAAAGACTGAAAAGGGAACTCCTGTTCACTTCCTGGAGGAAGAAATGTGCTTTTATCATTTATTTGCTATTACCACTTGCTCTCCAAAGACATTTCCACACCATGTCAAATGCAGTCCAACCGTATAGGTTTTACCTTTCAAGCAGCAGGCTTCTTTATACCTGTACAACTAGAAACAGCCTTTCAAATTTGCGTCACTTTTCAATGTTTTGCAAAATAAAGTTAGTTCTGGTAACAGTCCTGCCCATGCGCCGCAGCCAAGCGCTTCAGCTGAGCAGCTTCCTACGCCGCAGCCTCCTTACAGGCGGGCGCTAAGAACACCCACACCGAAACAAACCCGCCAGCACCCCTCCGGCCACCGCAGGCAGCAGGCCGCAGGGCTTCGAGGGCGCTCGAAGAGAGGCCGGGCTGCTCTCTAGTAGCCGGGCCGCGGTTAAACGAGCTCAGGCCCGGCTGCCCGCCGGGCGCCGGCTCTCCCGGGAGCTGCCGTAAGCGGCGGGGTGGCGAAGCCCCGGCGGGAGGCTCGGGAGCGCGGCAGCGGGGCCAGGCCGGGCGGAGCAGGGCGGCTCCCGGGCCTCGCCCCAGCCCCGGGCTCGACGCCCTCGCGCCCGCGGAGGCCCCACCGCGACTCCCGCCTGGCCAGCGCAGCGCGGCCCGGCCCCGGGCAGCTCCCGGCGGGCGCTGCCGCCCTCCCCTCACCTTCTCCTGCAGCTTCCGCACCAGCACCGCTTGCCGGTGCTGCGCCTCCTCTGAGCTCTGCAGCCGGCGCCGTAGGGACGCCTGGCTCCGCGCCGCCTCCCCGTCCCCGGCCGCCATGCCCTGTTCGCCCGGCCCGGCCCGCCTCGGCTCCCGCCGCCGGGGCGGCTCCGCCCCGCCGCGGCCCCCCGCCCGCCGCCTGCCCGGGCCCCGGGCTGAGGCGGCCGCGGGGTGGCTGCCGCCGGGGCCGGAGGGGTCCCGCTCTCCCTGCCGGCAGCGGTTTGGGTGCGGGCACCGAGCTGAGCCGCGCCGGACGCTGCGTGAGCCGCGGGCAGGGCGGTCACCCAGAGAGCGGGCATCCGCGGCGGGTGCCGGCCGTGAGCGGAGGAGCGGCGGGAGCCGTGCGGCCCGAGCCGCGACACGCGCGGCCCTGGCTCCCCGGGCAGGGCCTGCCAGCAGCAGGGCAAGGCGCCTGGAAGCGCAGGAGGCACTGCCGAGCTGAGAACCTCTCCGAGCTTTCGCAGCAAAAGCAGACCCTTCAGATAGCAGTAAAGGCAGCCGCAGCGTCCGCACGAGTTTACGTGGAAGAAATTTTCACGTGCAGGTAGCAGCCAGCTGGAAGCAAGGCAGCATGCGAATGGACTTAAGTGAGGAAGCAGTCACCAGGTCATGGCTGCTACCTGTGATTTTACAGTTCCAGCTGCATCTCATTTTTCTGACATGACAGTTAAGGCTGTCTAGACAATCATCTTCAATACAGTGGAAACCTAAATAGTGAGGTGGATTCAGCCCCATGAATAGCTAGAGCATCATTAGAAATCCAGGCAAAACCAGAAATATTCAAAACTGGGTGAAGTGTCTCATGAAGCCATGGTTGCAAAAAAGGGTTTGAGGACATAGTAGCAGCTGGCTGAGGAGGCCTGCCCAGCTGAAGAACAACATTGGTATAAACAGTGGCAGGGAGCTGCCCGTGCTGTGCCTGTTCTTGTGTCAAAATGATGACGAAAACTAGTAGTGGCTCAGAAAACAACTGGGTTCTGAAAACTAGCTTCTCATGAAGTGGCAGAGGTTCATTTAAAATATAATTCCTTGTCAAATGAGACAAAAATAGAAAATAATGTGGGTTTTTTTTGTTCGATTTGCAGCTAGATGTGTTCAATCTACAAATAAGGTGCCCTTCTGTATACAGCAGTGCTGCCAGGGATGTGGATCATTTTATGCTGTCTCAACTTTTCTGTCTTTCTTAATGGAAGTGCTGCTCCGTAAGTGTTGCACTCCTGTCAGTGATGTGCAGAAGCGTGAAGATGGAGGCCTGTGGCCATGCCTCCCAGAAATGAGAAATACTGGCATGCAGATTCTGCCAGAAGCAGCATCCGGTTTAAATTATTTAAGGGATGGGAATAATTGGTAATATGTTTTGAGAGCTAAAGGAGTCCCCAGGGCTTAGCTCAAAGGAACTCACAACACCTCTGTCTCTGCAAGGGCTCACTCTCAAAGTCACAGCAAGCCTCTCGATGTCTCCAACCACATGCATGTCCCTCCCAGCTGTGCCAGGATGCGGCAGCTCCGAGCACTCCAAGGCTCCTGAGGAAAGGAGGCCAGGTGAAGGCTGAGACGGATCTGCCCATGTTTGTCAGCTCCATCCCCAACAGGGGCAACGGCAAAAGCATGCAGCCTGTCCCACTGTCCTGGTACCTGCTGTGGAAATGGGAGTTCTCCAGCCTTACTAGCAAAATGCTGTGGCCCCAGCTGAGCTCTTGCTGTGGGACTTGATTCCCAGTGGCCTGGGGTCCTTCTTCCTGTGGTGTTTCAGGTGAATTTCTTGCACAAGGCCTCCTGTGATTCTTTCTAGTTCATTATCTTCTTCTAAGACTAATTAGGTCCCAAGATTACTGTCTTTCGATTGATTCCAAGTGTCATCCAAAAATGCTGTTTCCTTTTTTGTGCTCTGCCTGGCTTTCTGAACTGACCACCTATGCATCATTGCAGCAAACAGGTTCTTTTTTATTGCTAGTGCTCTTGAAGCAGGATACGTGGGACACATCCAGTTCTGGGCTCCTCGCTACAAAGAAGACAGGGATCTCCTGGAAAGAGTCCAGCGGAGGGCCACAAAGATGATACGGGGCCTGGAGCATCTTCCCTATGAGGAAAGGCTGAGAGACCTGGGTCTGTTCAGCCTGGAGAAGAGAAGACTGAGGGGGGATCTTATCGATGTTTATAAATACCTAAAGTGTGGGAGACAGAGGGATTTGGCCAACCTCTTTTCAGTGGTTTGTGGGGACAGGACAAGGGGCAATGGCCACAAGATAGAGCACAGGAAGTTCCACACCAACATGCAAAAGAGCTTCTTGACAGTGAGGGTGACGGAGCACTGGACCAGGCTGCCCAGGGAGGTTGTGGAGTCTCCTTCTCTGGAGATATTCAAGGCCCGTCTGGACGCCTACATGGGCAGCCTGCTCTAAGGAACCTGCTTTGGCGGGGGGGTTGGACCTGATGATCTTTCAAGGTCCCTTCCAACCCCTACAATTCTGTGATTCTGTGATCCTTGTGGGTCCCTTCCTACTCAGGATATTCTATGATGCTGTGTAGTGGATAATACCCCTGGGCTTTTCTCTAGGTTTGTTCTTGTCCATAGCTTACCATTGTTCAAAGGCTATCCAAGTCTTGGTAACCAATGACACAATTCTTTCCTCGGACTGCAATTTCCTATTTATCATCGGGACATTTTAGGGCTTTTTAAAATTATGCCACAATTTCCTTTGTTATTACAAATTTTATTACTTTTGTTTTGCTCCAGCCCCAAACAAGTCTTTTTTTTTTTTTTTTTAATCTACAGCATCTCTGATTTTTCTGTAATTCTTTCCTTTCAAAAAAGAAAGACAGAGCTGTTGAATTCCTCCCCAAATTTAACTTTGCAGATTTTTAAAAGTCGCTCTTGAAAAATCTTTGGTGCAGAAATCCAAGTTCTCACAGAAACAGAATATTAGTTGGTTTCAATAAGCAAAAGCAATGTGTCAGCAAGTGGCTTAACTTTTGGAGTTTATTTGGATAAATCTGTGAAATGTTCCTTTGGCTCCCTGTTGCGATCCCTTCCTCCAGCCCATCCGGGATGTCCAGAGGGACTCTCAGAGCAGTCTGTTTGAGAAGCTGGCACAGCTTTTGTAGTCAGGCTCCTCAGAATTTGGTGAACAGGAGGCAACCCCATGGGGTGGGGACCCGAGCTGCCCTCCCTCTTCAAGTCCCTAGCACACTGAGAGGGGAGCTACCCTTACAGAACGGGCCATTGCAGGGCGGACGAGTGGGTGGTATGAACCCAGCTGCTCGAGTGATACACGTGTCCTTGGCCAGTGGTGAGAAATAATAGGCCTTGAGCAACGTCTTCCACCATCCTGTAGCTGGGCTAAAGCCTGCACCAGAGAGGGGTTTTCCATCTACATATTGAAGATACCAGGGAAGCTTGAGCTTAGCCTGAGCTAAGTGTGGTAGCCCCACGTTAGCAGAGGGCCACAGTCAGACACCCTGTTCCATGGGTGCTGTCTGAGGCCAAGATCCCCCTCTAGGAGCCATGGGGCTCTGTGCAGTGACCGAGCGCTTAGAGGGACAGCGTCTCAAGAGAGACTGTTTAAAAGATAGAGAATAGTTTGCACAGCTTTCTGCTTGCTTTTACTCTTTTATTTTATTTTTATTTTTTTCTGTGTTGGCCTGTCCAGTCTATTAAGACATCTAATTCCATGGTGAGATGAGAGCCTGGTTTGCCCCTGTTGTGTGCATTCTTTTACTCGCTGCTACTGGCAAAGTCAATTTTTTTCTTGTGTAATAAAATCCATAAATTGGTGGGTATATTCATCTCAGATATGCAAAGATTGTTGGAACATTTGATTGATTCTGCTTTTAATCAGATTTACTAAGAGACAAGGCCTATGTAATAACATTGTCATACCTTTAGCCCTTTCCTGTTCATCAGCCCAAATCATTTGTGTATCTGCAGATCTCAACCAAGTTTGACAGAGCAATAGAGATCTTATAAAAATTTAGTATCTTTAATGTTTGTGAAAACTGGAAGCTTGTTAGAATAAAGTGTGAACACAACATTTAGCTGTTTTTTCCCGTAGTGCAGAACTGATACTGCACACTGCATTTGCCTGCTGGAGTGGCATTGTGGGAAGGAGGAAAGGATGGCTTGGCTGGGAGGGCATGGGGACAGCGTAAAGGAATTGCTGGGGAATGGGTTTGTAGGATGTAACTCAGGGAAAAGCTGCTTTGTTTTGATAGGGAACATCAAAACTACTTCAGAGGAATGGCAATTAGGCCAAAATCAGGAGGGTGTTTTGTTTGTTCTACCTTATTTGGGACATCTATGTAATTACTGAATTTTTTCTACCCTTCAGTTCCTCCACCAAAATAAGGCAAAGCATTTTGAGCTCCTCATGTAGAAAGGGCTGTTGTTATTTATGGAAGTAATTTGGTGTTTCTGATACTAGTCAGGATGGGAAATGCTACAGCGTGTGCAAGTCAATCTAAAAATCTAAAGTGTTACATCTATTCCATTTATTCTTGCTTTAGGAATAAGACCAACTGGGGGGAAGAACTGGGCTAAGCATCAGTGCAGGGTGAGAGAAGGGTCCCATTAATCTCTGTTCAATCCAGCCCATGCCTCATTTCCCAAAGCCTCATTTAGAACAACAACAGCTTGTTTTCTGTCACTTATGAAAGACATGCATGCTTTGTGCTACCTTCTGTAAAGCTGAAAGCAGCAGGATACCTTTCCCCTGTAAATAACGCTGGTTTCTAACTCCTAGCCTTCCCCTGGCCTTGGGGCAGGTGGCTCTTGAAATTTTTGCATCTAATTTTAAAACAAAGGGTGGCATCCAGCTGCTTCTGGAGGACAGAGTGGGGTTTTGGTGTGTCCCTGGCTCCCCAAGCATCTCCAGGTGGCAGGAGCCTGGCTGCCTGCAGGGTGCACTGCTGGCACAGGCTTCTTCTCATACTGGGCTTATTAGGTTCTTTTCAAAGCATAACAATAAATATGCCAAAATACACTGAATGTGGGCATGGCCATTTTGCATTTATACAAAATTAAACTTTACCCTTGTTAAGTGCCTGTATTATTGGCTAAGTCATCGGAGGACAAAGTGAAGCTGCTGTTACAGTGCTCTGGAAAAAAAAAGAGCTAAATGAGTTATACTTAGAGATTTTAATGTATGTGTTGCAGTGGACTGTATGACAGATCTGTTGTTGATCTTGCAGTTTGTCCTGTTTAAACATGAAGTTCATCGAAGGCTAAGGTAGAGGTCGTATTGCCACTTGAAAAGGCATCCTCTGGAGTTTTGAGCCTGTGGAGTTGTTTCACATGAGGCAGAGTATGACTCATGCTAATGAAAAGGGCAAAGAAGATTTTTTTAAGAAATATATCGCAGTTAAATTAGTTTAGACAGCATGACATCAGAGAGTAATTAAATAGGTTTGTTGGAATTCCGTTTCCAATTCCTGAGTTCAGGTTTGTAAAAGATTTCTGAGCACCTGCAGGTCTCTGTGTGTGAAATATTTTCACTGGAAAGGATTCAAAACTTTAAAAAAACCTTTTAACACAGAGGCAGCATTACGCCATTCTTCCTTCTTGGAAAAAAAAAAAAAAACCCTCAGATTTAAACAGGACTCCTTCAAGTTTTCAGTCAGTTTTACAGAAGAAAACGAGGTGGTAAACTTTCTCTTTTCAAGAACAAGTTCTTTATAGCTGCTAACTGAAGTCAGGGGAGATCGTATCTGAGCACATGAGCATTTCCACTATGGGACTGGATACAAGTATTGAACAACGAGATTTGAAATGTTTTAATCTCAAACGAAAACCATTTTTGCTGACTTTGGTTTTTAATTTCTTTCATGTTTTCTTCTGCCAAACTGGAGGAACCTTTTCTGATTTTTTCTTTAGTGGCATTCAGAGGAAGACCAGAGGATGAAAATCCTGCACTTTCTCACTTTACTGCTTTGGCATTTGACTTGGCTGTCTCTGGATCTAGTTCCTGGAGCACTGAGTAATTCTGAAGCAGGCCAGAGTAATCCAGGATCTAAACTAGGTTTGTTAAAAACAGAAGGAAAAGAGAGGAGTCCCTCAGCTCGGGCAGGTACGCTGCGGACTGTGAACCATGGATACAGTACTGGGACCTCAAAGGCTAGGACTAAAAGCAGTGCTACTCAGGCTGGAGCTCTCTTGGCCAAGAATGATGAATCACAGAAGGTTCTCTCAAGAACAGCAGCCACGGAGGCAAAGGTAGGACATCTCCCAGGCAGACTTTCTGGAGTAAGGACAGTGACTCCAAAGGTTCAAAATCTTAGCAGCAAGGCAGCTTTGAAAAAAACTGGCACAAGCAGTACTGATACCGGTTCTTTCAAAACCAAAAAGACTAAAGAGCCTATAACCCAAAGGGAAACTAAGGAGACTTTCAGACATCCCCCTATAACGCCACATGAATACATGCTCTCTTTGTACAGGACTCTCTCAGATGCAGAAAGAAAAGGTGTTAATGGAAGTGTAAAACTGGAGGCTGGACTTGCCAATACAATAACCAGCTTTATAGACAAAGGACAAGGTAAGAAAGGAGCTCGTGTGTGTGTGTGTGTGTGTGTGTGTGTGTGGACAGAGAGGGATTTCTGAGTGTGTTCATACATATAGAGAGTGTTATTAGAAAATAATTGTACGTTGTTTAAGTCAAAAAGCTCTTTTTAATGTACATGAAATCATTCAGCTTTGCTGCAGATTTTGTCCTCATGCCTTATCTTGGAAATTCACCTAGAGACAGAACTAGATGGTTGTATGGCAGCCAAACAAAACATTAAGAAAATATTTTAGAAGCATGTTGTTGAAAATCCATCAGTCCTTGCATGTATAGGTGTTTAAAATTTTTACTTTTTTTGTCTTATGTTTTTTCCATAAGTAGCTCCTGGAAACTGGTAACATTAGATTTTATTGTTATGCTGAGAACAGGGCTATTCTGTGGGGAAAAAAAAAAAAAAAGTTTCAGTACTGAAGGTTCACCCAGATTTGTTCAAAGTAGAGTTGGGAGGAACTGCACCGTAGACCCAGGAGTCATTATTGTGTAGCTTTGGTGTATCTGTATTAGCTTGAAGCTCATGCTTTCAGGCACCACCAGCCTTCTAACCAGAGAAGCTCACAGCTAAGCACGGGATAATGAGAGTAAATAACTTCTGGAACTCCATAATTTGTAGTTCAACATTATGGTTCCAAACTTTTTTTGGAAGTTTGGACTAGTTTCTGCTTTCACACAAGAAATAACCAGGCTCCCAAAGAAAGATGTTCACCTGATCACTCCGGTTGGAGAATTAGCTCCATGCTGTTTCCAGTGACGTTAATAAGAACTTTGTCATGGACTTAAGGAAGCAACACAGGCTACAGCTAATAAGGTAATGGTGATGGAAGGCTCAGCCAGGACAGGATTTATCTGCCATTTAATTAAGAATAGCTTGGTCTCTAGGAAGGGATGACACGCTGCTCACAAGTGCTGCATTGCAGTCCTCAGCTTGCCACTGGAAAGCGTTGTTAATGTAACATCGATAGTGTTGGCTCAGCCATATTCCTCATTAGCGCTACTCCTGAGCTTAACTAAGCAAATATAGCATCAGGTAGCATCAGCAAAGGGAGGTATGTTTTTCTGCCCAATTTGAAAAAGTCGTGAATCATGTGGAGTTAAGTTAATAAGGCAATTATCCTTGTGTCTGGCAGTTCCTGGGGGATGTTGGTTTTAAAGGACTAATTCACTGTTGTATTGTTTAAGGGTACAGTTGCTCATATTTGGAGCCAGCATGAGGCCTGGGCTCCGCTGAAGTCCTGCTTCGGTAATTTATTTGGGATGTAAGTGGTGAATAGGCCCTGTGAGTGCTCAGCCCTTATAAAGAACTATTTTCCAATTGGCTAATTGCTACTTTAAAGCTAGAAAATTCCTGCTGGTAAAAGAAATGGCATTTCTACAGGGCAAACTCAGAAACTCATTTCCCTGTTGAGTCACTGAATATTTCTGGGTCCCTGCTCACAGCTGATCCCTTAGACAAAAATTGTTCTTTCTGTTTAGTGGGCTAATTAAGGGAAATTGTAGGCTTATGAGCAAACTTTTGGGACACCATGAAGAACTGAAAAAACAAGATTGGTCTGTGCTTGATATACATATTAAAATCTGTGTGCTTTTTTTTTAGATGAGCGAGCACCAACTATAAGAAAACAAAAATATATTTTTGATATTAGTGCATTAGAAAAAGATGGCTTGCTGGGAGCAGAGCTTCGAATATTGAGGAAAAAACCTTCTGATACTTGGAAGTCTCATTCTTCTGGAAAAACTTCCCAAGTGAAATTATTTAGTTGCTCTACCAACAGACAAGCAGCAACACTCCTGGACTCTCGTACTGTCAGTATCACAGATACACCAAAATGGGAAGTGTTTGACATCTGGAAGCTTTTTAGGAACTTTAAAAACTTGGTTAATTTGTGTTTTGAACTGGAAACTTTTGACAGGGGGAGAGCTGTTGATCTCAGGACTGTGGGATTTAATAGAACCGGAAGACAGGTCAATGAAAAGGCTCTCTTCTTGGTATTTGGGAGGACAAAAAAAAGAGACTTATTTTTCAATGAAATCAAAGCTAGATCTGGCCAAGACGACAAAACCGTTTATGAGTACTTATTCAATCAGAGGCGGAAGAGAAGAGCTCCTTTAGCAACACGTCAAGGGAAGAGGCCCAGTAAGAATCCGAAGGCAAGGTGTAGCAGAAAAGCCCTCCATGTGAATTTTAAGGATATGGGCTGGGATGACTGGATAATAGCCCCCCTAGAATACGAAGCGTATCACTGCGAAGGTCTTTGTGAATTCCCCCTTCGATCCCATCTGGAACCCACCAATCACGCAGTTATCCAAACTTTAATGAACTCAATGGACCCTGAATCAACGCCCCCAACTTGCTGCGTCCCAACCAGACTGAGTCCTATCAGCATTCTTTTCATTGACTCTGCAAACAATGTGGTCTACAAGCAGTATGAGGACATGGTGGTGGAGTCGTGTGGCTGTAGGTAGCAGAACAGTTGCTCAAGTGAATATGTTATGTGAATATGTTATGAAAGGTTATATGACACACCAAATGTAACCTCTGCTCAAACAAGGTTAACTTAATTTCTTACCCCTAGGGTAAGTATGTTTACAAAGATGTAGCAACAAATCCAGTGATTCTGTATATCTCTCCACCATGGGCATATTTTAGAATATTTGGATGCTATCATGCAGCCCAATATAAAGCCTTGTTTTGGCAACACAAGACTGGTTCTTACTAAAGTCTGTGTCAGAGAAGATGAGACCTTTGTGCCTCTATGTCACCTGCTTTTACCCTAGAAGCAGTGTGTAAAGATGGTATCAGTGAGCTGTGGATATGATGTTTGCTCCTTTGAACAATGTTCTTGAGGCTGAATTTACACATGTCCCATGTGCATTATCCATTAAGAAATGTAAGAAAAAAGTACTGATATCCAAAAGAGAAGGTTGTGTTCTGGCATGCTCCCATCTTGGTGTAAATAGTTACACTGTAATATGATTTCTTTCTGATTAGCTCTTAAAACTATGCATATATAAAATGAAATAATTAAATATAATATGCTGATTTAGTTTTAAGTTGTACATGGAGATAGGTGAAGCAGGAGGTGTTTGTTTCCATGTACGTTTTCCTCCAAGCTACATATCTTTCTTAAGTATCCACCTTTCCATTATTATGTAGCAAGATATATTACTCTGTATAAGGTCCACGTTGTTCTCAAATGCTCATAGTAAAAGTGTTCAATTATGGCATAAGATGTAATAAATTATTGACACAGTGCTATGTTTTGTCCAGCTGTCCAACTCTGCATAATTATAATACTGTTAAGAATTTGTTTTTAATGTTTTTATACAATAAATGCAAGTGAAAGGGATTTTTCAGTATAGCAGAATACTAGTGGTGTGCGTAACATGTTCATGTATTTTGGTTGCCTCTAACTGCTGCTGCAGAAAGAGACTGTGGAAACATTGGAAGAACAATCTGAAAATGTGTCGTGTTTTGATCTAGTGTGGAATGACACTATCACTTGATGTATCTGGTGCAAGAATGCGTCATGCAGTTGATTGCAAAAGAGCTCTGTTATCCTTTTATTCAACCCCAAAATGACTGTGTTTGCATATCTCCTATATCTATTCTAGACATGGATTATAAATTTATTCTGGGATTATTCTTTATATGTTTCCATCTACAAAACCAGATGCCAGACATTTGACCGTAGAAGGATCAGACAGGTCATGAGAACCATCAGAAATGATTGAAGTCTTTGTCCTGCACATCATCTCTGGCATTGGCAGTGGCAGGGAGGTGAATATGGCCCCCAAAGTCATCCTGCATTGACCCCAGACTGAACAAGGTCTAACTCACACTAGCAGCAAACTGTCCTAACCACCCAGTCAATAGCCATAGAGAAACAGTGGCAAAAAGTTCTGCCCTTCCTCCTGCTCTCTCTAGGCTGCTGAGCCCGTAACCAGCTTAAAATACCTGGTTCCAGACATGTGGGGCTCCCCTGGGCAGGCAGGCCAGTCACGTACCACAGCCTACAGTGGGGTGATACAGTAAAAAAGCGCTGCAGGAAGCATCCATATGTGCAATCTCTTTGCAGTAGCTTAGCACGGTGATTTCTGCCTGCAGGACTAGATATTACTCAGCCCAGGCCATTCAATAACACAACATGAGGTGGGTCAGAATGCTGGAGGGAGAGCGACTAAATATCAGGGTAATATGCATTTCAAATGATGAGCGCTTGAAGCTGCTCAGTAACACGTGCATGAGAAATTCTGGCAGCTTACAGATCTGGTTTGTGGCTCAGGGCTGTCCCTAGGGCTCCTGGGGTGAACGCTTCCCAGGTCCTGGTCTTCTCCTCCCAGCTGAGTTTCAGACCAGGACAATGGCTTCTGGCCCAGCCCTGACTGCCAATCACTCTACTGGCTTTCGAGTTATCATATGAATTGCGAAACCAGGAGTTTTAATCGTAAGCTTTACTACAAGCTTATCTAGACATGTCTTACCATTGTCACAGTAGGAGAGAAAACTTTCTCCTGCCCAGTCCAGAATCAAGAGGGTGTCTCAGACTCTTTTTTGCCAATTCTACTCAAGCATTTCTCGTCTTTCTCCTGGCTGTTTCCTGGGTGACTAGCCTGCGGCTTTTAAGGCTCCTTTCTCTAGCACTGAGCACAGCTGCCTTCTGGAGAGGTTGGTTAGATGACCGTGAGAAAGGGTTGTCTCCTTCCTCCTTGGTGTGAAAGAGTGCTGCTCCCCATGCGTGTGTCCATTTGCAAGTTCCTAGTGAAATCTCTGTTCCCGCATATGATGGACACAGCTGTGCCATTCAATCTATTAACAGCACAGGTGCATCCCTTCCTGGCTCAGGGCAATCAGTTTAAAACAGCAAATACTGCCTATGTAAATTCACTTGAAGCAAACCTAAGAGACAAGTTAACACTTGGAATTGTAGCTAAGCACCATCTTTCTAAAAGGCACTTTGCTTCAGTTCCAGCTGGATTCATGAGATGCAGCTTCCTTTGAAGGATGGTAGCATTTGTGTTATTCATGACGCACAATACTTTGGAAATCTGAGGAGGAAAATTGCTTGGCGTTTCAGGCTGCAGAGTTATGGTCAACCTGATGATCCTGGTGAGGCTGGCCATGATAAAGCATTTTAGAAACCTACTTATCACTTAGTATCACTTGTTCCCTGCCCTTGTATGAATTTCTCAATACATTAATAGAACAAGAGAAAGATTCAGATACGTGGTAATTAAATTGAGTGTATCAGCATCTAAATGGAAAAAAAAAACCTAAGATTTTACAATTATCTCAAAGCAAATAGTGTGAACCAAACAATAACTAAAACAAACACAAATGTGTAAAGGCCTAAAAAAGCGCCCTTTGGTACTGGTTCAAAAACCAAAATTCTGGTAAGCAATAATTATACTTTGAAAGGAGAAACCAACCAAACAAACAAAAACTAATTGGTCTTTAATACCATTTTAAACAAATCTGAAGCTACAGACACTTAAATGCTATAATTAGAATGGAATATTACCACATCAAAATTGCCAGATTTTGGGTTTGGCCCAGACAGAAGTGATTTCAGCCTGAGTGTTTGGACCAGGTGGTGACCCAACATCCACCTTGCTCAGCTGGTAGCTCAGGTGACCTCCAGAAGGGGAAGTCCTGTCAGGTTTGGTCCAGCTCAAAGTGAAGAGTTTGTAACAGTGGGCTTGGTAGACAGCAGGATGAAGACAGTTATTTTCACTTTTATCTCTCAAATTGAGTATTGGTATATAATGCTGTTCGTTGTGATACCCAGAGTATCCTTTTGCATTTACAGTACTGAAAATGTTTGATAACTCCAGGAATTCTGGTTCAATGCTATTTTATTCTGGAGTGGTCTACTGACTTTCAGCATGGTATAAACATATGCTAGCCTATCAGTGCTTTATCACTGTATTGTTTGAGCCATTGGGATCATCTGGTACAGACTTCTGTCTCTGTAATTAATCATAAAATACTGAATGGTTATGATCACATAGATCTACAGTGTTGAAAGGACTGAACTCTTTCACTGCTCTTCTCAAAGAAGTTTCTGTTATTCTTAAATCACATGAAATTTCAACAGCAACATAAAGAGGCAGCCACAGTGAGCTGTCCTTTATATATCTATACATGTATATATATATAATCTGAATTCCATGTATCCATTCATTTTCTGCTCACAAACCATTTCAAATCTTGTCAAGTTTTCACATGGGAATAATCTGAGTTATCTGGAGTGAGACCAGAAACTTGTATTGAAACTTCACAAGCCATGTGAAGGTGGCCATTACATGTTTTCATTATCACAGACAAGCCTAGAAGTACAACCCAGGTGGACTTGTTCAGACCTCATGGCTCTCTGAAAGCAGACGTCCAGGGACTGGGCACCACCTGGGACTGACACACAGCAAAAAAAATGGAAAGAAACAGAGGAACTTGGAATTGCACAAGTTCGGCCCTGCTTTCTTTAGCGTGGTCATTATACAATGTGCAAAGATAGACACCCTAAATTATTGTTACGGTTTTCTTCCCATGGGTGAGTTGGTGTTAGCAACTGGATGGTAGAAATGCACAGAAACCTGATCTGTAAAGTAATACAGGTTAAAAGTTCAGCTTTCCACCTTTATGATGGCAGGTTTCACTCTCTCACTGAGAATGCCTCATTTATATTTACTTTTTAGGGTCATTATCTGTCCCACGAGAGTCTTTGTGAAGGTCCAAATTTCAAATAAACAGTACACTATAAGACAGGTATGTGTGGATAATTTTTGTTGTATTTGGCTAAAATATGGGTACTAAGCTGAATAGGTAAACATAAAAGTATGCCATTTAAAACAATGCATTCCCATTAGTGTTTGAATATGTGCCTAAACTCCATGTACACTTTTACATGGTTATGTCATTTCCTGTGTAAAATGTGCTTGTTTATACAGCAGCCATATGAAAGATGCAGTAACCCGCTATGTGGGCTATTTGAAGCTTTCTTTAAGAAACATAAAAACCCCTTGACCCTTGTATAATAAAAGGTGTTAAAAGATACTGCTTTTATAACATCTTAGCCAAGACTAATAAGAATGTACAAAGCAAACAATTTTTTTTTTTACTTCATAGTCCTGGACAATCACGTGTTATTTTATGAATTTACTATTGCTGTTGGGTAGTAAAGTGATATTTAAAAATAAAATTGCACAAGCTTTCATTGCTTCTCAACAAATTTAATAAAGAAGGAAATCTCAACATTTTTTGAAAAACAATAAATACAGTGCAATAAATATACTTTGCTGACTGCTCAGAATAGTCCATTTATCGTCATCTCAAGTTTTTTGATGTCCTTATTTTGCTTTTTTTTTTTTTTTTTTTTCTGCAGAATTAGTTTCAATTTTCTGCAATGACCAAGTTAGCTGAAGTAATGCAGCTGGATTCAGTTTTCCCTGGTATCATTTTGAAGGGCGCAGCTGTCAAGAGAAGTGACTCCGTTAGCAGTAATCAATTGGCTGACTCTCTGCTAGGGGACAGGAAATGTCTTTTTTGCTGGTTTTCTCTAGGAGTCTGCTCACTATAATATCTTGTGCCAGGCTTTGCCATTCAGGAATCAGTGCTGAGCAGACTCTGCCTGTTGTGCTGCCAGATAAATGCCATTACAATGAGTGTTATGCTTCTGTATATTCAGAAAGTGTCTGCTTGTTTTTGACATGATGCCACTTATTATTGGAATAAAGTTAGGAACATTTTCGAAATTGATAAAATCAGCCACATTTCATTTTTGCTTGTGCAAATGGCTTCAAAACATTGATCATTCTCCAGAAATACTGAAAGAAACACAGCTTGGGTCCTCCACAGGATTAGAGAAGGGAGTCTATATCTTCATGGGAGCAATCTTTTCTGTGAAGGTGCAATAAGACTCATAAATTTTAGATGGTAAAGAAGTCCTTAGCTCATATTGTTAGCGATCAGATTACAGGAACCCAGAGAGAGGGGAGAAAAGGCTAATGGCAGTGCGGGGAGAAGTGCATGCCACAGGCGGTGCTCCAAAGAAACACCCAAGGGAACGTGGCTTGGGAGGAAGGAGTTGGGGAGAACTGGCTTTCAGGGGGAGGCAGCAGTTGCAGAGTGGTGGCGGACTGGAGTAGCTGAGGACTGGGCGATGGACGGAAAATAAAGATGGACTGAATACAGGATCATGGAGTGAATGCATACCCAAATGGAGCAAGAGCTGGGTTGCAGTGCTGCTGGTGGAAATAGGAGGGTCCACAAGCCAAACAGTGGAACAAACTTTTTTTTTTTTTTTTTTTTTTTTTCGCTGAGGGCTTAGTGTGAGTAATTAGTGTGAGTAATTCTTCTTTCTTCTTTCCACTTGCCTCTGGTTTTCAGGGCTTTGCTCAGAGATTTGGCCCAGAAGCTGCTGAAGACTTAAAGCAGGAGGAAGCTGCTGAAACCCAGCAAAGTCAAATGGCTTCTGACAGTGGCCCTGTGCAGCCAGAAGCATTGGTAGCTTTAGCATGAGTACCGACTGTGGCCATGTGTGCTGCTGGGGGAGGTCCAAAGGAACAGAGCTGAGAAACCTGAGTCTGAATGATGAGGCACTTTCATTTATGAGGTTTTTCAGATGGATCATGAGTCTCACTGATGGGCCACAGGCAGGCAGGCAGGCTGTCTTCTCTAAGCCATGTGCAGCTTTAAGGTTAAAAAGACTGACTGTGCAGCTCTGGATGGTTACCTCAAATGTCTTAACTTCAGCCTTCGGGTGTTTTTCACAACAGCCCTTGGCTTCAGCTGATTCAGAGCACTAAAGCAAGTGGCTTTCCTGACAGTCCAAGGGGAGACACTGGTTCCAGAGGAGGGAACGGAAGCATCCAAGCTGGGAGCTGTTGAGAGGCACCCAGGCCCAGTGCCCCCTACACTTGCTTCTCCTCTCCAAGGCCTGGCACCTGCAGGCCAGGACCTGTCCCCTTTCCTGCTGTGCTTGTGGCTGCTGGGAGGCACAAGGTGGGGGGGACTCCACGTCCCCAATTGTGCGGCTGCATTTGGACTCCACGTGGGAAATTCCTGCCCATGCCCGACAAGAGGAAGCCAAACAGCATCCCCAGGAGGGCTGAGGTAGATGTCTACCCCTGCAAGCCTTGCAGGGAGAGCACCCTTTGGGGAATAGGTGAGCTGACCAAGCCTGTGATGCCAGTAACACAGAGGAAGGACTTGGGCTAAATACTTCCGCATTCAATGGGGTCCTTTAGCTGCCGGGACCTTAGGTAAATGGCTGTGTTGTAGAAAGATGAATATTTTAAGTACACTGTGAGAACAGCTGCTGGAAGAGTCCAACAGGCAAGAAATACTGAGCGCAGGGAAGGAGAGAGGGGAGAAAGAAAGGACACGAGTGCCCCATATTTGGGCTCTGGGCATGCACCCAAACTACTATGCCTTTGCAAGAATGTATTTGCAAGAAGCTGTCACTGCCATCAGTGATGATACGTGGCCACAGTGTTTTTACAGATCCTCGAATCATAGCCTGGTGTCCAAGCTTGGTCAAGGCCGAGGTGTTTGCTTGGACATCTAGTAGCTACAGTCCATGGATTTTCACTTCACCTCATCCTTACTAGAACTTGAACCTCCTTGGGGTGAGTTAGTCATGGAAGATGAGTCCCAAATGTATGTAAAAATATTAAAGAAATGGGACAAGTTCATTGATTGCTGCGTTCACCTGGGGTCCTCAGCACAATAAAGACATGGAAGTATTAGAACAAGACCGGAGGAGGCCACAAGGATGATCAGAGGGTTGGAGCACCTCTTCTATGAAGACAGGCTGAGGGTGTTGGAGTTGTTCAGCCTGGAGAAGAGAAGGCTTCGGGGAGACATTACAGTGGCCTTCCAATACCTCTAGGGGGCCTACAGTAAACCTGGGGAAGGATTCTGTCAGGGAGCGTAGTGATAGGACCAGGGGAAGAGGCCTTAAATTAAAAGAGGGTAGGTTTAGATTAGATTTAAGGAAGAAATTCTTTACTCTGAGGGTGGTGAGGCACTGGAACAGGTTCCCGAGAGAACCTGTGGATGCCCCATCCCTGGAGGTGTTGGGTGGCCAAGCTGGATGGGGCCTTGGCCAACCTGATCTAGGGGGTGGCATCCCTGCCTATGGCAGGGGTGTTGGAGTTAGAAGATCTCTAAGGTAAGGTCCCTTCCAACCCAAATCATTCTGTGATTCTATGATTCTATCACTTCATTTTTATTTTTTTTCCCCCTAGGGATTATTAGGTGATTATAATCGGATCAATGAGTTCCAGAAAATGTAAGAGACTAGCTGGAGATTTTCTGAGGTATACAAACTTTAAAAATAGGTTGATTCTTTGGAGTACTAAGAAAAAAGACCTGCTATTTATTTCAAAATATAAATACAGTGAAGCTATCTGTTTCTCAAACCATTGTAATACATTGGTAAGAGAGAAATGCCATATGAAATAATTCACTTCTCGCAACAGTAATGAAATATTCCCCATGCCAGTAAGATAAGAAAGTGATGAGGACCATGTGCTGGTGCTGTCTGAGTTTTACAACATTTAACCTGCCCCAATAAGCCTACTGATTTTTAATAAATCTTGGAATTCTGGGGAAATTCCAGAGGTTTGGGAGGCTCTGGAGAAAAGGAATTTAATTCAGTACTATAAAGGGTCACTGTGTTGACCTAGCAATTATAAGCAAATTATGGGTCTGTTGATACTGACTGAATCTTGCAATATGATTGAAGGGTGATAGTTTAATTCATAGGCAGGAAGAACAATTAAGATCATTTAGTTGGATGAGCTGCACACCCAAGGTAAAACTTTTACCTAGGGACTCTGCATCTCTGAGAATATCAGCTCAGTTTTTACAGACATCAAGGTGGCAAATGCGATGTTAGCAATGACTGGGAGAGAAATAGAGAACAAATGAGAAAACAATATGGAGGCACTCTAGGGATATACATGGCTCTTGAACACTGTGATATAGTAGAGCTGGAAGAAGGCAATGAGAACGATTGGAGGTATGAAACAACTTCTGTATGAGGAGTAATTAGATAGACTGGAGCTCTTCAGCAAGGGGTGACTGGGGCAAGAAAGAAAAGTGATGAGGGCTAAGAATGTGAACCAGGAGTGTTTGCTCCCAAACAAGAACCATGGTGCACCAAATGAAACCAGTTTGGGACAGGGTTGAAACAGAGATACTGATTCCTACAGCATGCCCAGCTGCACAACTCCTGACTATATGCTGTTTTGTATGTTACATATCTACATATGTTAAATCAATCAATCAATAAATAAATGAACTGACAGACTTAAGTTCATGTAAGAAAACTCCATGAAAAGCTGGTAGACACAAGGACCTGTGACTTTCTGAGCCATTGGTAGCTGAGAAGCTGTGCCAGGAAAACCTCACTGCACATTCCTCCTGTCCTTGTTATCCCCTTTAGCGATCTGCTGTCACCCATTGGACACAGGCTAGATGCAACCATGGGCTCACTTCACAAAACCATTCTTATGTTCTGTATGAAGCCCCAAATTTCCAGTGGACTAGTACAGTACAGCCTCCTGGTTTAACCCATTGCATAGGACTTATGGCACCTTGGCCACTGTCCTGTTAGAGAACCATGGCTTTCTGATGTGGTCTCTTTTTCCCACCAATTTGTTTTTAAAAGGAAGTCTATTTTTAAAGTTCATTGGAATTAAATGATGTTACATAATAGCTGGGTATTACATATATGGAAAGAGAGATCCAGAATTGATCTAAAGACCAGAAGTATTAAAAAAGCTCACCACAGTAAGCTCTAAGCTAATACTGTGAATATTAGCACTTCATTTTTTAAATAAGCAGCTTATTTCTACCCACTGTCCAGTTTTCACTTCGAATCAGTGAATTGGATTATTTGTCTGCTATACTAAAAACTTATTCCTATGGGCATTGTTCTACCTACGCAGATTGTGATCTCCTCTCCTCTCCTCTCCTCTCCTCTCCTCTCCTCTCCTCTCCTTCTTCTTTCTTTCTTTCTTTTTTTTCTTTTTTTTTTCTTTCTTGTTTCTTCTTTCTTGTTTCTTGTTTTTTTCCTTTTTTTCTTGATGGAAGACATAGATCAACTTGGTTATGCTTTTGCTGTGCTCCTTCTATACCAGATTCTTTCTCCTTTTGTTTGTTTGTTTGGTTGGTTGGTTGGTTGGTTTGGGTTAGAATTTTTCCATTTCTCCAAATACTTTTTGCACCAGATCTTTCATTTAACATTTGGTTAACAGTAACAGTCTCATCAATGACACAGAAACAACACTAACTGTACTTTTACTGGATTTTGACCTTCATTATCATCCAGGGTTTGGCTTTCCCTCTCTGCTTTGGTACCACATTAGGAGCTCATACTCAGCCTTCTATTATGACCTCCACTGCTCTCCATAATCACTGCTTTCAGATGAAAATATTTCCATTTTACAAGTTGAATCACAAGATGATAGACATACCCATAATGAATCACAAGACTGATTCATACGGGTTTTGTTATCCTGTCAGCTCTAGGAGGCGTGCACTTTCTGAGAGCTGAAGGAGGCTCACACCTCTCGCTGCTACTCCATAGGGTGCTTCTGTCACCTGCTCACAGCCACTTACACCCAGAGGCCCACCGGTGCCCCTCTCTCCCTGGACAATGCCAGCTGTCTCAAGGAGACTTCAGCTCTGGACGTCAGGCTCTTTTTTGCACTGTGGCCTCCAGTGTAGACAACACCAACATTGCTCAGCTCCCCAGCCCAGCAGGAGTGATGGGAGGCATAACAAGGACTCCCACTTGTCTCTGTTGAGATACAGGTAATACATTGACACCATGGGAGTCATCCCATTGCGTGGTCCCTCTGGGACTCTCTGGAGCAGCAGGGCCACTTGCTACCACAGGGGAAGACCACCTTGTGCCCTATTCACAGACTGTGGCCAACTCCTGCAGCTTTCGTTGGGAGCCATGTGAAGGGAGGGAAGAGGAAAGAGGGAATTACTGCTGGAAGGTGGTGGGTTGAGGGATGGTGGGGACATTTCCTGGTGAAAACTGTTCAGCCTTTGCTAGTAGGGACTGACAGCACGCCTCTGATAGATTATCCTGGATAGCCAAGCCTTACCCCATATTATATGGTTTTAATCACAAGCATAAATGTACTCGGTATAAAACAGAAGGTCAGGAAGGTTTAAGACATGGTATATGAGAAAACATTTTCCAGATTTCAGCTTCCTCCAAGGTAATATGCAAGTGTAATTAAAACAGAACCTGGAAATATAGAGTACAGTACCCTATTGAAAGTGTGTTGTATGAGCTGAACTCCCTTCATTGATAGTTTTCCAAAACACACAGCTGCAATAATCTTTATCCAGGAGAAGGGAATAAATTAAGTCTGAACACCTCTGCATATAGTACAGTACAGTGTATGGCACTGCACCCCATATAACCTCTTAGCAGCAATGGAAAGCTGAAGGAGGCGCATGTGGAAAACCTCTCTGACCAGCAAACATTTTCTTCAGAAAGCATACAGATGGGAAGAAAAGTTCATGAAGTAGAGGCGGTTTAAGTACTGGGATGTCTTGTTTCTGAAGCTGTCTGCTCAAGACGTTGAGACTCCACAATGGCAGGGTGCCAAAGCACACTTCAAGCTTGACAGGTGGGGAGGGAAACATCCTGGGCTTGCCCCAGCAAACAGTGACTACTGATGGCAAGTTAAAGTGAACAAATAGGAGTTTATCATATTTAACAGTAGCAGCAGCCACTAGGATATATAAGCTTGGAAAAAGTAATCAGGTCTGACTTCTACTTCCCCTGAACAGTTCAGTCATGGAGTTCAGATGTTGCTTGCTAGGCTTCACCAAACCCAGTGAGTGCCCCAGTGAGGAGCCTGTTCTGCTCCAGGTCTGCTTTTACTGCTGCAGCGCTTGCACAGGAGAGGGGTAGCTCCCTCTTGGAGACCAGAGCAAGGACCACTTTGCACCTGTGGCCAAGGAATTCCAGATCAGGCAATTGATCTCCATACTTGCCAAACCTTGCAAGATCCATAATACATCGTTGGGATTATACTTTTACTGAAAATTTCTCTTCTTTTTGTATGCTTTTTTAAATAGCTTGAGAAGCAGGAGTAGCAAATGTATTCACACCGACCCCCCAAACTGATTCAGTCTTACAGAGAGGACTAAGCATCTTTACTTTGTTAATAATACAATTAGCTTCCATTTAAATTCCTGTATCAGCTTGTAATGTCATCCCAAAGCTGAACTCTACGCATGCAATGGAGAAAGATTGTGTGAAAGCAAAGTATGACAAATCCGTTATAAATTACCAGTTCAACCCTACAAATGCCGTTTTCCTTCAGCACAGAGCCTGAGCTAGAAACCCAGTGGAACTTGGCTTTCCCAATGCTGAGTCAGGTGGCCCCTCACTTCATTTCTGGGACTGGGAGTTCTGGAAGAGCAGTGCAAAGACATCCAAGTGAGCTCTGGAAGAAGCCAGTCCACATACACCAGGGCTCCAAAGGCCTGTTATCACTGATTTGTACTCCAAGTCCTAAAAGGGTGCATTAGACAGGATGCAGTGCCAGACCTGCACTGGCTCCGTTGGTACATACAAGGCCCTTTCAGAACCTGGAGCAGTGGGAAAGTACGCTGCAAAGACAGTCAAATAGCTGAGGGGCCAGCTGGCAGTCTTGCAGCATTGGCACTGAACCAGAGTTAATAAGACCTGCTGGACCTGAACAGAGTTTTTGAAATTGGGTTTCTCTTTATCATGATCTCCAGGGTGTCCTGGAATACCCATGGAGAATATTTTCCCTCTTGTTATCTGGAGTATCCCAGCCGCACTTGTCCCAGATAACACAGAGAGATTCTGTTTCCCTATATATTCATGAGATTTCCTTTGACTTTTCTCCTGTGGAAGCAGGAGCAGGCTGTTAAGAAGGAAAATCAATATAATTTTAAATTCTGCACTTAGACAGGAACTTCAGACTGAGCAGAGAAAAGACTGAAGTTGAGATCTGTACTTTTGCCCTAGTGCAGAGTATGTTTGTGTTTTGGAAACAGGGAGTTCTCCCCAGGAATGTTGGGCTAACAATTGCTTTATGTTAATTTTGATTCTTCCTGTGATCAAGAGGAGAAAAATAGAAGTTGTTGTCTTGGAATTCCATATATTTAGACTATTTCAATAAGGTTGATTTACCCGTGTAGTTATTTTTCAAAAGATAAAAATATACAACTACATAAAAATGATCAGTGAAAAGGAAAAAAAATCATGTTCTATGCTAACATTTGAAATAAAATCTGATGCTAACAGGAAATTAGGAGGACAGAAACATCAAAATATTTTTGAATGCATTTGTTTAAAAGCTATATATCATTCCTCGTTCATTAAGTCAAAGAACAAACAAAACTAGTACTGACCACAGAACCCGCTTGGGAGAGGTTAAATACATATCTAAACTCAAGATCTCAGCAGCCCAAAGACCTCTGTGCAATGTACGGAGAGCCTGTGGGGTCTTTTGAAAATGAACAAAAATACAGAGAAAAAAATAGATAAAGGTTGTTTCCTGTTGTGTTACATACAGAAAGGCTGGCTGACTGCAGAGCGGTCTGCATAGAGCATCATCACTGCTGGAGAGGAGGAAACATAGCAAGTGAAAAATAGCAAAGGAGGTCATTGAGGTGGCTGTCTCCGAAGTCCAAAAAGTGGAAATTTCAGGAAAGATTCAGTCTGGAGATTCCAGCTTAGCAGATCAGACAGTGCTCACTGTACTAAATTCCCACGTGCAGCCCCTTTGCCTTTTCAGCACTGTATTGCTCACTCTGAAAGACATAAGCATTCTGCAAGGCAGAGTATGACGCAGAGGTCACACAGGACCTGGATCACTGGGTCACCATAAAATGTCTTGTGTTTTTCACAGTATGGCCTTCACATACCTGCTTGTACTTCTTATTTCTGATGGCACTATAACAAGCTATTCAAAACCAAACCAAAACAAACCCTGTGTCATTCTCTGAGGAAATATGTGCATATCCACTAGCAGAGTGAAGAAAACCCAAGTAGTTTGTAAAGGTTGTATAGGAAATAAACTTGCAGAGCTGCATTAAGAAGCCTTCTTAACAACTCTACAGAGCTTCTCACAGCAAATACCTTGAGGTCAATTTCTCAAAGTATTAGCCAAACTCTGCTCTGACCTAATAATTTAAGGAACTTGACATCAAAGGGAGAGCAGGGCTCACACTGTGCATCTTTTTGGTAAGTATGAGAAAACTTTCACAGTGAAAGATTGGAATGAGCTTCATGTGGAAACTGGAAATCCCCTCACTGAAATTTTTAAGTGCAGGTAAGAGAAATATGCACCAGAGTGATCTATATTTACTACAGCCTTGGACGTGGAGGATGCTCTAGGTGATCTTTTTAGCTACAAACCTACGGGATTTGCAAAAGTTTGTAATTAATTGTGCCAACCAAGGAAGAACATAACAATACAGAATCGAAGTCTCAGACTCTACCATGGCCTAGCACACCTAAGAGAGAGCACATATTTTAAAACTAATAAATCATCTAAGCATCATTGCTGGTCTGGAACATTTCTTCATATTAAAAGGTTTCTCAAAATTGAAGTTTTCGGGGTAGTTAAATACCCAGTTTAGACAAGGCAATATTCTGAGTCTGGGATTGAATTACTGGGCAAAAAACAGAGCCTTTGTCCTGCTCTTCTCATAGAGAACAGCCAGCACCCCAGGCCAGGGTACTTCTGTGCAATGCTACCCATCTTCAAGCTTTGAAGATTTTAATCTGAATTAATTTGAGCAACCTGATTTAGTGGGAAGTGTCCCTGCCCATGGTAGGAGGGTTGGAACTGGATGATCTTTAAGGTCCCTTCCAACCCAAACCATTCTGTGATTCTGCGATTCCATGAATTTTTCACATCGATGGCAGTCATCACAATTGTGTGTATTGGGCTTACATGATAGGTTTCTGGTAGCAAGGGGGGCTGCAGGGGTGGCCTCTGTGAGTAGAGCCCAGGAGCTGCCCCATATTAGAAAAGAGCCAACTCCATCCAGCTCCAACAGGGCCCCGCCACTGGCCAAAGTGAATGATGCTGCTGCATCTCTGGAGAGGATATTGAAGAAAGGAAAAAAACTGCTGCACAACAGCAGCTGGGAGAGAGGAGCAAGGAAACGCAGAGAGAACCAGCCCTGCAGCCAGCCACCAGGGTCAGAGCAGGAGGGCAGGAGGTGCTCCAGGCACAGAGCAGAAGTTCCTCGGCAGCCTGTGGAGAGGCCCCTGGTGGAGCAGGCTGTCGCCCTGCAGCCCATGGGTCCCACATGGAGCAGATCTCCACGCTGCAGCCCGTGGAGAGGAGCGCATGCAGGAGCAGGGGAGCTGGTGGGAGCTGCTGCCCATGGGGGAACCATGCTGGAGCAGTTTGCTCCTGAATGATGCACCCTGTGGTACAGAGCCATACTTGGAGCAGTTCTTGAAGACCAGCTGCCTGTGGGAAACCCATGCAGGATCAGTTTGGGAAGGATGGCATCCTGTGGAAGGGACCCCATGTTGGAGCAGGGGCAGAGAGTGACCGTGAAGGAGTACTGGAGACAAAGCGTTAGGACTGACCACAGCCCCATTCCCCATTCTCTTGGACTACCTGGGGGGAGGAGATAGAATAGGGTAGAAGGGCGGGGGGGGGGGGGGGGGGGGGAGCTGGGAAGGTGTTTTTAGTTTGTGTTGAGTTCTCACTGCTCTGTTCTGTTAGCAGTTAGCAATCAATGTACATTAATCTCCCTTATGCTGAGTCTGTTTTGCCCATTTGAGTTCAGCTGCCCATCAGTATGAAAACACCATATTATGCTAGAGGCCTCTGCTCCTCTTCCAGTCTTTCTTGTGGCATTTTATATGACTATTTAGCAGTTCACTGAGTCAGAAAGTCAGTTTCTGTTCTGATAAATTTTAATAACAGGTGTCCAGGTCTCCCAGTTGATAATAGTCAACCATTCTCCCCTTGCAACTCTTCTTTTCTTACAAACTCTGCAAATAGACCGCCTGCAATTAAATGGAGCTGCGGTCCTGACAAACAGTGAAGTCAGTAGAAGGCGACCTGAGACTGGATCAAAACAGCAGCAAGATAAAAATTCCTACAGTGGCTTTCATGGGCTAAATCAAATCAAAATTGTTAAAAAGAAATGCTAGGCACAACTTGGATCTGTGAATTCTTTCAAAGGGCTTATCTTTTTAAATCCACTCAACTTTGGTGTAGTATCTCAACACCAAATAACTTCCTATGTGCTTGTAATTCACACCCTTCGCTGCCAGCTCTCTCCTGATTCTGTGCTGCAAAAATCACAGGCCTCTCGAAATGGCCTCCTGGGGAAACAGGGTTTCCCTGTGTTGGGGGAACAGGCTTCAGGGTGACCACTACAGCTTCTCCCCTTGTTCCCTCTATTACCTGCAGGAACAGAATCACTACTGGCGCCTTCTCAGACAGACTACTGACAGCAGCAGCAGTTGGGATGGAGGTTTCACATGGTTTGACAACACAGCTAAGCTGACCGATTAGCTGGCTACTGCCAGAACAGCCTGTCTGCTCTCCTCACCCTGTCCCCAGCCATGCATTCCTGGCATTCCTCTGATCCCGTGGAGGGGTGGTTCAGGTAGCTAATTTCACAGAAAATTAATCCTACTAAAAACAACAAAAAAGACAGTTTTCTGGTAGTCTAACTCCTCATTGGCTCAGCATTCATTAGATGAATGCTAGCGCTAGCTCAGCCAGGAGCAGAACCTTTCCTTTCAGCTACAAGTAACTTTATCTGCTTAGTTATATTAAACTGTATCCTTATTTCATCCACCAGCCCCATCAAACCAGACATGCAGGAGCAAGGAGAGGCCTCTACCAGCCCCGTCTTGACACGTGGATTATCACTGCATCTATCTGAACGGATGCAGCATGTAGGACTGCATAACATGGCCCCAATCACTGGAGTAAAGAAGCAACCATTTCTGTGGTCACCAGGCTTTTGTCACCCCCAGTGTTCCAAAGAGCAGCGGAGAATGGTCTCTCCATCCTCCTTTTGCTTGTTTTCTGCACCCCACTTCTCTGCCTTTAGTACTGAACAGTCCCACACCTCTTCTTGGTCAAGCTTTGAAAATGACAAATACCAGCTATTTGGAGGATGCCTCTGCCTGTCCCCAAACTGAGTCTTCTTTCCTGTTCAGTCACCTGGTTGCCAGCACATGTAGGGGGCATTGTCAGCAGCACTGAATGAAAGAACACCAGCAGTTAAATGGGAACTTCACTGCTCTGCCACTGGGACTTCTTGGTGCTGTTTGAAAATGCTCGCCCAGGAGCAGCTCCACACTGAGGACTCACTATGACTGAGGTAAGACTCATGTGGTCATGGAGCTGCCCACCAAGCAGAGCTGAATGGTAGGAACTTGAGGACAACAAGGATTCTGTACACAAAGAGGAGTAAGTTGCCAGTGCTTTGACCAAGGAAATCCCTGTAGAACTGAATTTAAAATTCAGATCCAGCAACTGTTCTGTCTCCACAGACCCTTCAGAGGCAGTCTGGTGTGCTGCTCTGTGCTTGAGATAGCTGTGTTCTGCTATATTGCCATGAAAAGGGATTAGTGCTACATGGAGAATGAAATAACAGAGAAAGGCAGAGGAATCTTAGATTAAGACAATAATTTTCTGTTACTGAAACGTGTCAAAATCCTCCTATGCATCATTAGGTAAGACTGAACCAAACCTAGGTTGCTATCAAAAACTGTCATACTCAGTGTATTTCTCAGACACACAGCTCCTAGTTGGAAAGTGTCCACTGCTGTGGACAAACTGCTGCACACCGAGACTCCTCTGCCACTGATGGTAAGTCTTTTCTCTGTATAATTACATGGTGTAGGGATCCTGGAGCTTCACCACTTTCAGTGACTCTAGCTCCCTAATGGCAAAGAGGAGGCTTCAGAAATGGATATGCATTCTCCTCTTCCGCCTTCTCACACACACACAAGAAAAGCTGCTGTTATGAATGGCATTCAACATTGCTTTGAGTCTAATACACAGAGGACAGCTAAGCAAATGGCAGCAGAGCTAGCCCTGACCTTCCTCCCTAGACCTGGCAACAGGCAGAAGAACCAAATGAAATGGTGCACATCCCTGTGATCTACAGTCCCCTGCATCGTTCAACATCTGACACTGCATCAGAACAACTTGTTCACTAAGCACAGTCAGATACAGTTAAGTTGGATGTATTTCAACATATAGCTGCAGCGAGTCAGAACACCTCAGAAAAACTGGCTGCGTGCGCAGGGATCTGGGATGCCTGTGGAAAGGAAGCCCAGGCAGGTGTCTCCATTGGCCCTGGGAGAGCTGACATTTAAGAATATAGGAAAGAATTCTAAGGACTACTGTGGAGTTTCTGAGCCATTAAAGCAGCTGCTACTGCCCTCTTGAGAAGCTGACATCCCAATAAATACGCCGGGAAAGAGGGGAGCAGAATGTTATAGCTCCCCAAGCCCTTTAAGCCAGCACTGCTGCTGAAAAGCGCAGCCTCCCTCTTCCCCAGCTGCTCTTGCTCACATCTGCACCAGCCTCCCTTGTACCAGCACTAACATTTGTGAGGTGATGCGGATGTGATCCAGAACGGGACTACCCCGGCGAAACAAGGCGGCTCGTTCTGTCCCACCGGGCCGGTGCCAAGCAGGGGCAGCGGGGGAGGCGCGCTGGGGGCAGGCGGGATCGCTGCTGACACCACGGGGGGGGGGGGGAAGGGGCTCGAAGTGCTCCGCCATGTTCTGCGGGAAGACAGCCAGCAGATTTCCCCCCCCCCCCCCCCCCATCCTCCTCCTCCTCCTCCTCCTCCTCCTCCTCCTGCTGCTTCCCCTCCCCGGCCGGAGGCGGCCCCGGGGCGGAAGGGACGGGGCTTCCCCGCCGGAAGCGTCGTGAAGGGCCATGGCGGCGCTGGTGCGGGCCGTGGTGAGTGGCAATGGCGGTGGGCGGCGGGCGGCGGCGGCGGCCGGGGCTGGCCCCCCCCACTCCACCCCCGCCGCCCTCCTTCCCGCCCCGCCCCTCCCTGAGGCATGGCGGCGCTGGGAGGGGGCTGAGCGGCCCCTGCGGCCCCGCTGCCCCGCGCGGCTCTGCCGCGGTCCGACCTTACCGGAGCGGGGCTGGTGCCTGCCTGCCTGCCGGCGGGGCTCGCCGCGGTGGCCGCGGGGTTGGTGCGCCCGGCGGCTCGCTGCTGCTCGCCTCGCAGCGCTCAAACCCGGGGCGAGGAGGGGGCCGGCTCGGGATGGGGAGGCTTCCTCTGGGTTTGTGCTTCCACAGGACCTGTGCAGGGCTTTCGCGTTCTGGGCTTGGGCTTTATATTTGAGGATTTATTTTTATTTTTTTTTTCTCCGGTAGCTTTCCTGTTTCTTTGGACACGGTGTCTGTGCCCAGGGGGATGAGGGTTCCCATTTCTGGAGATTCCTGTCTCACTTTGGAGGTGTTATAAAGGTTCCAATTTCCGTGTCAGGTGGAGGAGATTGGGTTCCTGTGAATGAGAGCGGATTACTAATCACTCAGCTCCTTTGTTTCTCATCCACGTGTGTATTTTTAGTCTATTGGCTTTTGAAGTCTCTGCAGCAGGTTACCAGATTTCAGCTTTGAGTTTGGAGGTTGGTGCCAGGATCTGATTCCCTGCCCCAATGCAGATATGGGCATAGCCAACACTGCTAGCTGGAGACCAATGCTGGAGGAAAATGGAAAGCCCTTAATCAGAGAGCTTGTGAAATTAATCCACCTAATTTTTAGAACTGATGTCTCAGGGTGTGGTTTTGCAGGCATGGTGAGCCCTGCCCTTTCATCTGTCCAGCTGAAAGCAGCTGAGAGCAAACGTGCCTGAGAGGAACTGGAATGCAGTGAGCATGAGCTCATGCCTTCCTTCTGCCATTGCTGTGCTCTGTCCTTACTCACATCTCTGTGCTGTTGCCTACCTCTTTGTGCCCCAGTGTTTTTCTTGACCCCTATGCTCTGAACGCCAAAGCAGCAGCAGAACTGGCAGAATATAAAGTTAGTTTTCTGCCGTAATGAGTTGAAGAGGCAATCACTAGCAAAAGTGGAGGGGGAAGCCAGGCGGAAGGGGAGCTGAGCGCTAGAGGAGCAGTGAGTCACCGGGGGTTCAGCTGTCTGAGGACCTGTACCCCAGGGTGCTACTGGCAATGCCAGGCTGCGTGCACAGAGGGGGCAGGACTCATCTCCCAGGCCTCCCTAACCCTGGCTCTTCTCCCGGCTGCTTCTGGCATTCACATGGCAAAGTAAGTTGGTTCAGTTCTTCAGCCTAGCCAGAAGAATTTCTCTTTGGATGAGAGAAGATTTAGTTGGCTGCAATTTTTGTGGTCTGAAGAGCCTCATTTTGTGATTATGGGAGAAGCACTGGAGCATTAGTAAGGATGGGAGGATGCAGCTGGGAGGCTGGGGAGTTCTAACAGCAAGCAACATGCTTCAGCTCAAGCTTTATAGTATCGTAGCATTGCTGATCCATGGTGTTTCCTAGTATCTGCTTTTGCGTTAGGATTTAATAGTTTACTAATCAAATGAAAATAAGTCTTCATACTTTCAACACCTCTTCCTTGTATTGAAAATGGGAAAGGACAGTTTTGTTTTCCTCTGATCTTCAAGCCTCCTTAGGTGCTCGTGGTGTATGTTATAGTCCTGATTATTGTTTGACTATTTCAGTTAATAGTGCTGTTATGATACAACTGTCTTTTACCTAAGAGATCCTGATGAATGTTTGTGTGCTACCTAAGGTTTTTCTAAAGGTTGCCAGGAGGATTTAGATGACCGTGGGTATTTTTTTTCATCTGAATCCTGACAAGACAGCTAGCTGCAGGAGGTGCTTATGCTGCCTGCAGACTATTGCTGAGAAATTTTGTTTGATTTATGCTTGGTACGTTTTTTTTCAGCCTTTTTGTAAATAAAGAGTACTACTTGTAATTTAAATGGAAGGTGATGTTCTTCAGTGATATTAGCTTAGGAAAGATCCCTTAACTCTATGTTTCCCCCTTTCTGTTGCTCTGCCACTTCCTGCTTTTGCTTTTTTTCAAATCTCTTCTTATCACATCTTTAAGTTTATCACCTCTCTGTGTATGCTTGTCTTGTGATGTCGTATGTCTCTGTCCAGTTTTGTTACAGGAGTGCTTTTCAACAGTTATAAACCCCAAAAGAGGTTTATAACTGGTTTAATGTTATAAGAGGTTTAAGCTTATTTAAGCTTAAAGATCTATTGCAATCAAAGTATGTTTTCTTATTACCAAGAATAAGCCTCAAAAGATCTGTTAGACACAATGGAGTCTTTTACTCGTTCTTTATCAATTAAAAAAAAGGTGAATTTTCTTTCTGGCTTTTAGTGTTAGTTAAACTGTTTGTATCAGAGCACTGGATTGCTTCAAGAATTGTTTTCTGTTACTCAGCTGAAATGTCTTTTTGAATAGAAACATATCAGCTTCATATCGGTCCTTGCTGGGTACTTAGGCTACAGAGAAAAAGCAGAAACTAAGTGATCTTCCATAGCTAAAGTAGAAGAGGAAAGGTGTAGTACTAAATAGTAAAGTTAGTGAGTACTAATCACATTTGCAAAGGAAACACATTTTTTCCCTCGCAGTTTGTAGAAACCCAAATCAATTCCCTCAATGGCTCAAGAGTGCGATGCCGGGGCAGCCTGAGGAAGCAGTGCGCTGCACCTGGCAAACAGCAAAATCTCTGCAGGGAAGGGGGAACAGGGACTGGTTCTCTGTTTCTCCTAGCTTTTGGGCAATCTGCTGCTCTCATGGTTGCCTTTCACTGGCACCACTCAGCCAAGATTGGCCGTGTCCCCCCCACCTTGGTATTCGTGTATATTGTTAAGATTTCCCTGCTGTGTCTTTCCTCAAAGCTAAATAGTCCCAACTCTCTCAGCTTTTCCTCACATGTTGGGTGCTTAAATCCATTAATCATCTTTTGGGCCTGTTAAAAAAAAAAAAATAAAAAAGCTATCTTTAATAGAGAAAAGTCTGTTCTTTCTAATAATATATATCTTGTTTCCCGTATTAATGTAGAGCATTAAAAATAATTATATTTGCTGAAATTTATTGGGACAACATACACTTTTGAAATACTAGAATTATTAATAATGCTTCAGTAAGACAAAGATGCGTAAAAGCTGAGTACTGGTTGAGGGCTTTTTAAAGATCTCACTCAGTCAACTCAATATGTAAGTATCTGAATTTATTCTACTAGATATAAAAACTGTGGTGTAGTTTTATGATGTAGACAGCCCACCACTTCCTTTGACTAATCTGTTTCTCTTATCAAACTCAGGTTGCATTACTTTACTGTAAGGCAAGATTTTTTTTTTGTAATCAGAATTTAGATTTCTGTCAAATGCAAGTTTGGAGCTTAATCCGAGGGTTGTTGTATAAATGAGTAAATCTGTGGAAGCAGGATGACAGTTAAACTGTTTTTGTATTAGGATCCTCTTCTTCATTGCTACTCTTTCTGTTCCAGAGCTGCCGGACTGGAGTAACTCAATGGATAGCAGTATGCAGTGGATTATTACAGACAGCCGTGGTCCAAGGCCAGTGTAGAAGGATGCTCCATGGTATTTTCCAGGTAGGATGTCGCAGTATATTAAAGTGTGTAAACACTGGGATGAGTTTGAATCTGGAATAGTTTTTCAGTAAAGAGGCTTCCAGAAGCGGTGTCTTCACTTCGCTGTGTATTGCTGAAATATCGAGGCAACTTAAAAGCTTTCTGCTGCTGAAGGAGTGAGCTCCCACTCTTTATCACACAGTTGTCTTTCTGTATTCAGAATACAGAAATCCTAATGTAGGTGTCATTTTTCCAAAGCAGCTATTTACAAACAAGTCACATTTGCAGATAATTGCCAGCATTTTATTTTATAGAACATTTTTCTGCAGTACAGTAGCCTTGGACTTTCTAGTATTGATGGTATGTTTACCTAGCACAGCACAACATTGAGGAATATTATTTCAGTGTGAAAGCACTGCTTTGCAATGTTACTTCCAGTTTTATACAAGCATACCTAGTATCAGATTGTGTCTATAGTAAATCAACAAGAGGATCGCTTAATAGCAGCCAATTATAGAGGTTAAAATGCATATATGGGAATGCAATACAAAATACAAATGGGAATAGACGCAGGTTATCTGAGCAGAAATAGGGTATGTCTCTGGGTGTTTCCTTCATGCATGCAAGGTAACCAGAGGAGATTAATCCTCTTTTCTCTTTTCCTGTATATTACAGCTGGTAGAGCCAGGACTTACAGAATTAGAAATTTCTAAGCTCTTTGGCTTTGATGTCTATCCTCAGATAAGACATTCCAGTCCTGGAAAAATCACTTTTGCTTTTGTGATATTAATAAAGCACCGGTCCACATAAAGTAGCATATAGCGTTGAGAGTAGTGAGGGAAATTAGCAGTTGTGAAGTTGACTGATAAAGTTAGACTTGACTCTGAGCCACATGTTAGGATTTAGAGGCTTCTGGGAATGGCTACACTGAACAAAACAGCATATTTGCTTTGTCTGAATTTATTCATAAATAGTTTGCTACTAACTTGGGCAAGCTGTGGAGATATGATAGATATGCTTTCCAGTGCAACGCTTCTTACTTAGAGATTCCACTCACTCCTGCATGATACGTTTTGTTATTATGCAGTAGCTGTGTAATGCAAATCATGTGCCATGTAGAGGTTACAGTGACAGCTATTACCCTGTAATTTGTTTTGCTCAAGTCTTGGCCATAAAGGCAGCTCAATGGACTATAAAGGTGTAGATAAAAATGCCATAAGCTCTGTTTCTCTGCAAGGCCAGGAAAAATAATTATTCTTTATTAAGAGGCAAAAAGTGTAGTTAAAAATAGTTTGTGAGCAAAATCAAAGCAGGTTAGCTGTGGTTTTTGAGAGTGGAGCGTTCTGCCGGTCCATTCCATTAGTACGTTTTCAGAAAACTAGTAAATCTGTAAAGTGGAGCATTAAGCATGGGCAGCCATTTTATTTGTAGCAGTTATGATATAAATTTGTGCTTTTTGTTCTTCAGGATTATACCAAATTGGCTTGGAAGCGAAGTGAGGATAATTGGTGTAAAGTTAAGTATTTACTAGTCAATGGTCTCTTCAATTTTTCTTTTTCTTTTTTTGTTCTGTCATTTTTACTAGAGACAGGAGACTGGCCAGTTCCAACTGTCTAAAGCCTGTGGTGGATTTATTCAAGCCAATGGAACCATTAAACAGCTAAATAGAACATTTTACAATACGAATAAGGTTAGAAGAATTTTATGTTTTTATTGTCAGAGGGCACATTGTGTTGTACAGATACAGGTAATGAAATGCTTTTGAAAGCACGTAGGAGATGATTCATCTTTTACATGAAATATTTTAGTATAGCATTAACAATGGATCCAATAATTTGAAAAAAAAATGCTCTGTTGCTTTCCAGAAAATGAACTGCTAGTATAGGAGAGTCAAGTCACGGTTGCTTTTTTGGGAAATGAGCCCAATGAGGAAAGAAGCAAAGTTGAGTAGTTATTGGGATGGGGGTCAGTGGCAGATGTTCCCTTCTTACCTTCAAAGAAGGAAGAACAGAAGTTGGCCATACATATTAGAAGTGACAAGATGTTTCCAGATTCCTTATCTTGGGGATAGTGTGTAACAAACAGTTTTGCTATCTGCTTAACACTGACATTTGTCATGTAGTCTACTAATAATGACTAATTATTGTCATACTTTCTCCTGTTCTTCTGTACTGTTTTGTTAATTTGTGGTGTCCACATCTCTTACATTTATTGTCTTTTGTCTTAGAATAGAAGTTTTCCAGAGCATGAATTATTAGTTTAGCACTTAATCTAAGAGAGTCAGTGTTTCTCATTTAATAAATGTTCTGATCCTGCTCTTGCTATTTCAGTATGAAGAGAATGGCAAAATGGAATATAAGTAAGAAAAATGAGAGGACAGAGGGAAGAGGAAAGTTGACAGGGAACACCAATTTTTTTTGTATTTTATGTCAAAATTAAGAGGATGTATGTTATTGTACCTTATTGTGCCTTATATGTACAGATGTACCTTATTAACGTTTATAAATATGTTAAGGGCGAGTGTCAGGAAGATGGAGCCAGGCTCTTCTCGGTGGCACCCAATGGTAGGACAAGGAGCAATGGGTGTAAGTTGGAACATAGGAGGTTCTGCTTAAATATGAGAAGAAACTTCTTTGCGGTGAGGGTGACATAGCACTGGAACAGGCTGCCCAGGGGGGTTGTGGAGTCTCCTTCTCTGGAGAGGAACCCACCTGGACGCGTTCCTGTGTGACCTGATCTAGGTGTTCCTGCTCCGGGAGGGGGATTGGACTTGATGATCTTTCATGGTCCTTCCAATCCCTAATATTCTGTGATTCTGTTTTGAGCACTGAATTTCAGGTATTGAGCAAGAAAGTCAGCCTGAGGCTTATGTGCCTTTCAGTGTTTTGATGAGCTAATTTTAATTGAATGGGACTTCCAAAAGTTTTGTTTTCTGTGTTTGATTTTATATACACTTATATGACTTTTTAATTGCATTTGGCTGCAGTCATAGCATTGGCAAGATGAACTGCACGTCTCTGTCCATACATCAAACCAAGCATTCACTGCTTAAATCCCCTCTGTGTTTCCTGAGGTAGTCCAGTCAGACATCTGAATGAAGTAAGCATCACGGCATTTCATAGTAAAAAGCCATTTTCCAGTCTTTTTTCCTTTCTTTTTTGGGGATGAGCTAACAGTTGAATCAAAATAATTTTGGCTTTTAACTTAACTTCCTCTGCATAATGAAAAGTCCATAGTGAGGGGGACTTCATAATGCATTTATAGACAAGAGGTGTGTAGTAAAATTAGTCTGCCTAGATTCACTAAGAGTTTAGTAGCATTTTAATTCACCTGGAGAAGGTGGAAGTCGATTTAGTGAGTTCAGTGTGACAGTGGTTAGTCGGACTAAAGTTCTGTATTGAACGCATCCTATCATTGCCTGGCTGGAGGGGGGCTTATGAAGTTATCTTACGACATAAGGTTAGGTGTCATTTTTAGTGTAGAGAAGAGTATTGCGTGGAATAATCTTGAAGAACAGAGTACTAAAGCTTGGATTAAATCTTCATGTACACATTCATAAACTCGCTGCATCCATCATGTGTTGTAGATGCTGTTGTTTTGCATTGATGGCAGTGGACTTGGTGAACAGGTTTAGTAGCCATTAGGTTTAAAGGATCTGAGGTCCTGGACAGTGTGATGCTGTCTAACTAGGTGACTGATAGTAAAATGGCATTGAGCAAGTTTGTTTTTAGTTACCTGAATACTAGGCGTCATGGAGGTCAAGACATTAATAGCCATCTGTGGATTGCACGAGTGCAAATCATTTTATCTCGAATGCTAATGATAGTGTGTACTCTCTGGATATACATGGGGGTTGATTATGGCTCTAAGCTACATTTTTTGTAGCTTTGCAGTTAATTTTTATTGAAGTACAGCAACTTGTGCTGGATATGTGTCAGTATTTTAATATTTGGTTATCATTCATGCCATTTCAAAAACTAGTAGTGCTAGGAAAGCTATAGAGAATACAAAAAGAATAATGAGAAATCTGAAAAGCCTTCTATATGAGAAGAGGCTGTTTTAGGACTCATCTAAATCATGGCCTGATAACTGATGGACCTATACATAATACTGGTCTGTAAAATTCATAAAAGGTACTGAGAAAGGGCATAGGAAATGGCTGTTTGCAGCTTCTTGTAGTTAAATCGGAGGCTTCCAATGAAATCCCAAGGTTGGGTTTAAAAGAGTCTCAAGGGAATTGATTTTACATAACGAAGCTGTGAAAGTCATGTACCACAGTTCTGTGTATTATGGAGGTTAGATGGTTTTAAAAACTCTTTTGGAGTGCTGAATTTGTAGCTGCCAAGAATGAATGTGTGCATACGTTTCCTAGAACAGGAGTGATCATTAAAAGCTGGGCAGATATACCACAGGAACCTGCAGTGTATGTGACTATTTCTCTGCCCTTTTAAGTGTCTCTTCCAAGCATCTGCAGCTGGTCCTTGTTGGAGATGGGGTACTTCTCTGAGTGGTCTGGCCATGTATGGGAGTTCTTATGTGGCTAAATTGCTTCCCTACTAAGAAAATTCTTTTCTTAGTATGTTCACATCTTAGAAGGAAGTGCTTAAAGTGAAATTCCAGTGAGTTAAAGCAATTTAACATTTCCTTGGTCATGGAAGTTTCTCAGATGATGATGGCTCTCAGCTGCATTTCTCACGTATATGTACGAGATACATTTGCAGTAGATTTTGGTTAGAATGGTTAAAAGTAATTTATTTATAACATAATATCTATACTGCATACTTCATTGATTAGAAATTATTTGCTGGAGTACAAATGATAATTCCTGTTGGCTGATTAGTACTGCTAGGATGTTTTAGCCAGAATGCCACAAAGATTTCTTATCAGCCTAGTGCTGTATAGTTAATCTGGAGGAAAACGTTTATCTTCGTGCTTGCAAACACTGCAAATCAGTGAAGAATAAATTACTCCTCTGATGTAGATTTTCCACGAGTAAAACTGAGAAAAACTGCAATGGGAATAAGAATTTGGAGGAGCTTTCTAGTAAGATTTCTGTAAGCTTTTCAGTGTCTTCATGTATCTTCATTAATTTTAAGATGGAGCTGATCGCTTTTTATCATACGTAATTACTCCAGAATGCAGTATGACAGTGAGAGTAAGACAGGATGTGAAAGGGTCAACTGTTTGTTTACTATCCGTTTACTACCCATTTACTGTCAATTTACTATTTGTTATTTACTATGTGTTTGTGATTTGTTTGCTTGTTTTATCTGCCTGAGTAAAGGACAGTCATCCAGAAAAAATATGGTAATTTAGAGTAAGAGCAATATTTCAGAAAGCAGACTTCTGTACAGTCTGAGCCTGAGCTCCCAGTGGGATGCTCTTATTGGAACAGACATATAATGCTTGCATTTATATACAGAAGAATGTCAAGGAAGAGACAGTATACTGTTTTGCAGATAAAACCTAAATATGTATTTGTTTTGTTGAGCAGAGAAAGTAAACAGAAAATCTGAAGTTCTCTGTTAAACTTCTAGCTTGTCAAACTAAAATAGTCAGATCCAATTGCTGAGACTGATGTATATGGTAATCTTTCTATTTTACAGCATCTCTCTGCAAAAGATTCCTTGCAGACAGAAGAGAAAGTGGGTCCTTTCACAAGGATAATAGAAGCAATGGGTTTCACAGGACCTCTGAAGTATAGCAGATGGGTAAAGCATTTATTTAGTATCTTGGTTAATACTTTCAGCTTTCTTAAAAAGCAAAAACAAAGAAAAGCAGAAAAACTCACAACCATTTTTTCTTGCAATAGGAACAATATTTATATGGAACAATTCTAATTATTACCCAAGTATATCATTGTTTTGTAATGTGGGGGATATAATAATATAAGCTGGAACCTGCTTCAGTCTGTGTTGTCATCTTTGACCTAAGTAGGAACATTGCATTTGCTTTGTAGAGTCTTTAAGCCTTCTTGAATTTCTTCAGATAGCCTATTTTCCTCTTTGTTTGTGCACCAAAGAACACAATAACCACCTTACTATCTTAAAAGTCAGTCCAACATCTGCACAGACCAGCATCTTGTCTCTGGTAATGACCAGTACCAGTTATCTAGAAAGAATTTAGTTACAGTAAAAGCATATAATGATACTTTTCTCATGTACTTCTCCAGCTTACAGCAATTGCCTGTTTCAGGATTTCTTGAACGAAAGTAGGCATTTTTCTGTAGTACTATTGATGAATTTTTATTCCATAAATCTATGCAGTTGCACTTTGAGCTCTTGTAAGCTTATAACATCCACAGCGTTCTATATCAAGGAGTTCCATAGCTCAAGTATCTGCTGTGGGAAGAGGTACAGTTGTTTTCAATTGATGTTTTTTAATTTTGTTGTTTTTTTTTTTAAAAAAAAGGTGATTATTCTTTCCTTGGGGTGTATGTTAACTTTTTCCCTTTCACTTGTGTCTTTATAATCTTATATATGCCATGTTAGCTGAACTTTTTGCTGAACTGAAGAGACCTTTCTCTTTCTGTTATTGAAACAAGTTTCATGTGTTGATTTTCGTTGGCCTTCTTTGCATCTTCCCTTGTTCTGTGTTTCTGTGACAGGAGGGTCTCTGAAATGGACAGTAGTGAGATGTTACTGCTGTTTCAGTAGTAGCTGCCTAAGGCAGAGTCACAAATAGGTCCTTCTCTTCGGTGTTTGTAAAATAGTCCTTTTATAAAGCAGTTGTTAACAGTGACTAAATGAGAGCAGTTCTGTAGGGGACCTTCAGTTCCTTCTGCACAATGGAAAAAGATGGATGCAATTCCGAATTTTGCTGTGAACCGGGACACAGGAAAAGGTGACATGACTGGGAAGGGCTGAGCCCAACTGTGCAGATGTTAAAAACTTAGAAGGTGCTTTGAATATCTGCAAGGCAGAATGGACTTCCTCTGAGACTGATCTGAAACTGTTGCTTATTGCATCTTGCCCCTCAGAAATAAAATATAAAGAAAAGATAACTGGCAGTTAAGGGGGTGAGGTATTTTGCTTGAAAACCAGTTGCTTATATCATATGGTGATAAACATCATGAGAGGGTAGTTTCTCTCCCATGTGTTTGTGTACATATTGTTGTAATAAAGATTCTTGTTAGCTGCAAGTGTTGATTCAGAGCTCTGCTTAATTGCTACTCTTTACTGCCTGCTTTTGGCTAGGGAACTTTGGTTTGGAGAGAGTTATTTTGTGGTTAGGGCCCAGGAGACCTGAGTTCATTTTTGGCCTTGCCAGTGCTCTCTGTGAGATCTTAGGGAAGTTTTCTTAATATTTCTGTTTTTTTCTTTCTTCTCCCTTCCCCCTTACCTCTTCTACACACCAAAACCTCCATGATTAAATTTCACCAGTTTCTCCTGTGTTACTTGCCTTATTTAAGGGCTGGATTGCAGGAACTGTTCTTTACAGTATGTTTTTAATGTCTAATAACCCTTAGTCTGGAGCAGTGACTTTCACAGGGGAGATCTCTACTCCCAGGTCAGGCAGTGTTTTTTTTTTTTTTAAATGGAAACCTTCAGAACTCCGGTAAATGGTGTAAATTATTTTACTGCAAGAATTTTAGACGTATACTCAATTGTTGAGAAAGCTTCTAATCCTTTGTTTTTGACAGAACCCTGTGATTACTGAATAAAAATTAATGGCCTCTGTGTTTCCACAGCAGATCAATTGTAACTTTCCTATCTTTCCTTTGGGTGGAGGAGCCAAAAGAAATAATACTTCAGTAGTTTGAAGGGCCAGTTGATAGGCGTAGAGTGCTCATCTATAATATATTGATCACCAAGACAATCCCTAGTAGATACCAATAAAAAGAAAAAAAAAACAAACAACAAAACACAATGCTGATCCCTGGCTTAGGCAAGTATGGGAGTAGGCTCTGGAGTTTTCAAGTTTTTTTTATTTTTTTTATTTTTCTCCTCCCATGATGTTGGTAGACAGGAATAGCTGGCAGTTATTCTCTTTCAGAACTTTGTCGTCTGTTATTGTGCTTTTTGAAGCTTCAGCGCGTCTGTCTTGGTTATAGATGATGCACTGACATTTTTGTGGTGGAATAGCAAGCCATGAACAAAATTAAAAAAAAAAAGTTCTGAAGCACCTGAAATATACCTCACATCATTCATCACACGGGATTGCTTTCTTGCTTTTGAAGCTTTGTTGGTGAATTCTCATTTTTGTGGGGAAAAAACAAGAGATTTTTTTAGTACACCTGGTATATCACTACTTAAAAAATAAAACATACAGAACACTCATGTATACATCAACAGGTAAAAATACTGGATGAATCTAGGAGTTGTGCATTGGGATCTTTGGAGCTTCTGTAGGGAAAGCTATTTCATTTATTTTTCTGCAATGCTAGTTTTATACTAAACTAGATTTGGAAGGGTATTCAAGCAGCCACTTAGCCATTTTTTTGCCTCGAGGCAAGATGAATTATAGTTGTGTAATTCCTGGGAGATAATTTATTGTGCTCTTGAAAATCTCAGCTGATTGTGATTCTCAAAAGAAGTCTTTTCAGAAAAATACAGCATATGTATTTAACAAAAACAGTAGTGTTCTTATGATGAATGCTTGTATTCATCATGTAATCAAGTATTGTCTTTTCTTTTTCTTTAGAAAATTAAGGTAGCAGCTTTGCGCATGTACACATGCTGTGTGGAGAAAACTGACTATGAGGAATTCTTTAACAGTAAGTTGTGTATTTGAAGATGCTAGAAATTGGATCATAACCCTGGTGAGAGGAGAACTGATGAAAAATAATTAGATATATTTGTCTATAAATAAGACAACAGTAAGACTTGCCATATGCTAACAGTGCACAGCCAACTGGAAGCTGACTATGCTATGTTATTACTTTAAGTTCTGAAGGGGCAAAGGTTCAAGGGCATGCTCTGGCTTCTGGAATTGTTACATTTTGTCCCCTGCAATGGAGAATAAGAACATGGTGGGATAGGTAAAACCAGAATATCCTGGAATTTGAAGGACGTTGCCTTTTCTATTACGAAGGGTGGGATAAGCTAAGAATCCAAATGTCTCTTTTTTACCCTGGTCTGATGGTCTCTGTCTTACCCAGTCCCGTGACTAGTGAGAAAGTCCGGTGTAACCAGGATACAGGTAGGAGAGAACCATCCCCCTCCACTGATGCACAGCTTTTTTTAATGATACAGGATCAGTTAGATTTCAGGGTCCTACTTGTCTCTCTTCCTTGTATCTGGTTAAGTCAGGACACATCTCCTGACTAGTTGGTGTGACTAGAACCAAGACACGCAAGTCCCTCCTTTAAGTATATAAGAATTTTAGCTTGAATTGTGATGACTCTTCCTTGTTGCACAGTTTTGTTTTTTTTTTTTAGCTATCAGTGAAAAAATCTGTTGCCGCTTTTGTTAGTATCAAATACAGATTGGTGAATGGGGAGATCTATGATTCATTTAAGTAAATTTCAAATAATTATTTTATTCTTATGTGAATTATTTCCTATGTCAGTGTGATTACGGTTGTACTAGGTGACCTTAGAGGTCTTTTCGAATCTTAATGATTCTATGATTCAGCTGATATTAAACTTGCTGCCTGGACCTGACACGTTAGCTGGCTTCCTGATCTACCAAATGCTTTCTTAAGGCTTTAACAACGTACTGGCATAGGTGGGAGCTGCTGCTGCTTCCTCAAGAGATCAGCTGAAGGTGCATCTTTGTGTTTTCATCTAGTGCAGAACTTACTGAGGGTGGTTTGGCACATGGTATTGCTGCTGCAAGATTTTCCAATGGTTTTCAAAAGGTTTTCCAAAACTGTGATGTGGTTTCACTGGTTGTAGGGAGAACTCTATAAGCAGTAGGATTCATCACTGATGATCAAAAAATTAGAACCTCATCTTTTCTGCACACACACCTCTCCCCAGCTGTGTGTCCTCTCAGACTTTCTCAGCTAAATAGTCTTGTCATACGTACCTCTCAGATATAAGTTTTGCTATTTTTAGCTGTTGTTTCACTATCTCTGTTTAAGAGATTAATTGTAAAAAGATTTATAAATGTTGCCCTAGATTAAAGGATTTTCAAAACCTGTCTAGGAAAGAGGTATTGTGTTTTTTGTTTGCTACAGATTTTCTGTCTCCGTACTGGGCAAAATGACTTCAATTGTATTCTTGGTACTGTCTTACCATTTTAAAGAGAAGAATTCCCAGAGCTCCTCCTCTCTTCAAGCATATCACAAACAGCAGGTGGTCTTTCCCTCCTTTTTCTCCAGAATGTCATAGTGGTTCCTTTTGTCTTTTTGCTCTACAGTACAACTTGCAGCCAGTCAAGTTCTAAATTTACACCCAGGGAAATCTCTGCTTGCATTCATATGAGACCTTTTTAATGTAAGGAAATAGTTCTGTTGACACTGACTGTATGATGTACCTGTTGGGGTAAGAATGCCTGTGATGTTGGTGTCTGTGATGGTTGTTCCAAAGAAACCATTAATATCTAATATAGACAGATGTAAGAGGTTTCTGTTACTTCTGTCTCCTGCAGCTGTTTGGGGAATTGGCTCTAAAACCTAATAGGCATGTGATCTGTGTTTAGAAATTAATTCCCCTAAAAGATAAACTGGATGGTGGACAGGAACCTTTTACAATGTTTGTTTGTTTATTTTTTAACCAATGAAGAGCTTTAGGTTGTAGTTCCACGGGCAGATGAGTTGAAAGAGTGGCCAAAAGGAAAAGGCTCACTTCTCCATCTTCCTTTCTCTGCTCTGCATAGGCTTTCTGCCTGTGTTCTAGTCTGTTCAATTACCATGTCCTCTGATGAAGTGTTTAGGTCATTGAAAGGAACTAGCCTGTTTTTTTGCTGCCTTCCTGTTTTGCTGTGTTATTGAATTAGTGACACACAGAAGGGACTGATGGCCAGAGGCTGTGGCATAAAATAGGTGGTGAGGAGTGTGTGATTCAGAGATGGGAACATGGCATACAAGATATCCAACTTAGTTCAAGTCGTCCTGTTTTAATCAAACTATATCAGTTAGGAACAGGTTTTTCCTTTTTGAGTTGGTCCTTTTACAAGTAAAGGGGGCAACACCTAAGCCAGAACTACGGCTTATTCTCAAAAGAACAGTCTGGGGGACTAGTAGGAACAGGAAGCAGCTACCTCTTAGCTCTGTCTCTTGGTGATGTAGCAAACACAGGTGTGCCTGAGACCATGCTGATGTGGGTGCTGCATACCCACACGATGAACTGCACTGCTCAAGACCCCTATGAATGGTAATGCTGCTGCGTGGGACTCAGATCAGGTCTGCCTGCACTAAAGCTGACTGTATGCAGACCTAGTGGTGTGGTTATGTTTTGCTGCCCCCAGCACTTCTGGCTGTAGTTGCATGGTTGAGATATCCAAGTGAACTGAACAGTCAGCTCAGGTCTCTGGAGATCTTATTAGCTTTTTCTCTGTAGTTTGTGAAAGCTGTTAACCTACTGAGCTGGCCTTGAAAACAGTACACCCATGCATGTGTAAAACCATTTGCGGGCTGATTAACCCTGTGTGATCAGAACTGGTGTGTCACAGAGTTGTCTTCAGTGTTTCTGGATCTGCTTTTGTGATGTGGTTACCTCATGGCTTGAATAATAACTGTGGTGTGACCTTGTGGAAGTCATACTGGTATGTAGATTTTGTGAGGTGGTTCTCTGACAGGTGACTTAGGTTGGCTGGATTTCATAGTGTCGAGGACTAGAACAATGACACAAAATGCATGCTTTATAGGCTATCTCACTGTCTCGGTGCGTTTCTGCTGATACCTTATGCATTTTTCTGAGAGATTCTCTAATGCATTATGAGCACCGTCTACTGCCCTTCTCTCCATTGTGCTGTGGAACAGCAGTTCCCAAAACACTATGGATACAAGGTACATGAAGCTTCTGTAGCATATAAAGGAGGTGTTCTAACTGAGGGTCTCCAGTATTATACTGAAGTTAACTTTAGTATGTGTGCCATTCTGCTCTCTTGTTGTCCATGGATGATTATAAAGTAAAATTTTGGGAACTCTGCTTTAGGGCTGACATCCCAAATATCTGCTACACTGTGTTGCTTATATGGAAAGTGAGGCTGTTTTAGAATTTCAGCTGTCCTTTGTATAAAGGAGAACAGAGAAGTAGTAGAGGGAATAGTAAGATTACTGGTGCAAAACTTTCTGTGCATAAAGCTTGTAGAGTTTGTGTAGTTCTAACAATGTAGGAAGTCGCTATTTGTGAGGAGAACACCTCATGCTTACCCTTATATTTGAAAGACCAGAAGAGCTTTTAATATCAGGTAGGTGATACTGAGAGCTGAGTTGGAGTTTGATGAGCATGGAGTGTAGGGTTACCTTGAATTTATCTTCATCTGTTAATAGTGTTAACTGCCCCGTTGTTATGCAGCTGCAGTAACAAAGAGCTGGCCCTATTTCAGATAGTTCTTAGTAGGGTCTACCAAGAAGCACAAAAGAGATGGTGTTTACCTACAGTGCTTTGGATTCTTCTGGCTTCGGAAACCCAGCAGGCATCCTATTGGCACCTGCTGCTGTCTCAGTCATGCTCTGAGTGGAACGCTGATGTAGTGCACCTATTTTTTTTTTCAGGGTGTGGGGATGCTATCCAATTGTGTTCCTCCTAAAATTGTGATAGTTGCAAAGATGATCTATCATGAAAAATTCTACATTCAAGTTTGCTTCCCCTACCTGATGAATTTTAAGTGCAGAATATGACTGGAGAAGGAGGTATGTCCTCATAATCATGGGCATTCATGTCTCTTACGTGCACAGGTGTGAACAGGAGGTATTCTGTAGGCAGAATAGATTTATTCCCTAGCTGATACTATCGCAGTAATTTCATAGGTAATTACACTTTGTGATATTTTTTTTCTGCATCTAACTATATTCTGAAGGGAATAATTTTCTGTTGAATTATAGGATGCATATTTCTGCCATGTTAGTTTCCTGGAATGAGGTCTTTCAAAACCCCAAATTTTATAAGTACCTTCTTTTAAAAAAGCTGATAACTAAGGGGAAGCTTGTTGCTTTAAATAAACCATCCCTCCTTTAAGTTTAGGATGCAGTCAGTCTTAATATTGAAGTTAAAAAAATGAATTATGAAAATAGAAGTGCAACACTTGGAAAGCTAGTGGAAAAAATTCTTCCCTCCTGGTTATTGAATAGGTGTTTACAAACTCTCAGTATTTCCAGTAGTGGAGATGTGAGCTTTGCTTTCCAATGAAGAGTTAATTTTTGTGGTAGGAGACTGGTAAGTGGAAATTGATTTCAGAAACCTCTCTCTTTTGAACTAAGTGTTTCACTCTGTGTCTTACCTGTGGAACCCTCATTTGATTAATGCAAGTGTTACGTACTCTCTCTCTGATTAGAGATGCCTTAGCATGTCTTTATGTCAAAGTAGTCATTTCTAGGCTCTTGAACTATTCCTAATAGGAATGAGACAGCCAGAAAGGGAGAAGGGTGAGGAAAACCTCTGTTTAATCTCCAAACGTAGACTGCTAGTGTCTTTACACCCTCTTAGAGGTGGTGTGGGTGATAAATGGGTATTGGTGCTGAAGTTTGGCACCTCCTATGCCCTGGTGGAGTTATCTCTTTGAGGAGGGAGCAATAGTGATTGTTTGTTGTGGTGGATGCCTGACCGTGGTTGGTATGTAAAAAGAAAGAGGCTGTAAAAATATTGCTTCATCCAGGTGAGCCTCCTTGGTAGTACTTGAGAGCCAGGAAGTATAGGAGTTGGGAAAGAATACATTCCAGTACAGAAGAAGATAAGGCTGGCTTCCTCAGGGCATATCTGACAGGAGAGTCTGTTTTTGAATACTCTGGCCTTCTTAAAACTAGATTTGAATAGTTCAGAAGACAAGGTGAAGTGCTTGGTAGGCGAAGGTGGCTGTGTTGAATCCTTCTCATGAGGTACTGCTGTTTAAAAACTTCTTCAGGAGACAGATGTGGAAATAGCTTCCCACAAGGAAGCTTTAAGATTGAGAGGAGCTGAAGGACTTAATGTGCACATAACCCATAGGTCCATGCTTTTCAAACACGAGGAAGAGGAGTATGTTGTGGCCTATAGACTACATTTCCGGCCCCACAGCCTCATGACATTGTACAAATTCAGAGTGTGAACATGCCTGTGGAAACCTCTATAGCCCAGTGGCTATTGTAGAAGAACTGAGTATGGAAGTTGTTTCCGTGGTTGGTTGTTTTTAATAATCCTAATGGCTAGAAGCAAGGTATGCCCCAGAGTGTAGTGGGTTCTGCAGCCATGTAGCAAGTTATGACAGCTGAGTCAGAGCTAGCATGGTGTCCTGCCTCCAGTAGGAGGCAACAGCACTTGATAAAGGAGGAGTGTAAGAATTGAGCAAAGCATCCATTGTTACTACCTTGTTATTCTCTACTGCTTTGGGACGTTAGAAGCCACATATTTTTCTTCTTAACTCTCCATTACGGATTTTTTTCTAATGTAAATTTTATCAGAGTTCTACACATACGAAATCTTTTGGAATCTGCAGTGTCCCGTGACTGCATGTTCTAAATTTTAAGCACATGTTTGACAGTAAATGATGTTTGCTTCCAATATGTATTTACTACGTAGAGCTAGAAATTAAATTACTAAAATGTATTTGGCTTTTGGTGGAGTGAATTTGTGTTAGATGGGGGGAAATAAAAGATGAAATTCATATTAATATTTAGTTTTGTTTCCATCAAGGGTGCCAAATGCCTGATACTTTGAATTCCTGGTTCCTTGTAGCACAGCTTCATGTCTGGTAAGTGGAACTTAAATAGTAATGTAACTATTCTTAGGAAATAGAATGATATGTACCTTACTGGGGGGAAAAAAGTAGGATATATGGTTATTGATAACAATGTTTATATTCAATTTACTAAATACTGAATTTTAGTAGTTTTCTACTAAAGAGCAAAAAGACCCATGGAGAAGCTAACATCTTTTAAATCTCTGAATTTCTAGGTAGTGGAATGATCTGTGCCATGAGTTTTCTAAAAGCCTTGCCTAGCCTGTGTGGAAAAATCTTATTTGGGTGTTTTAGGAAAAGTTTAAATTTATGTAGAAGTGTTTTAAATTGTGAGAATTTGTGGTGGTTGAAGTTGCTGCTTGTCAGAAGCATTTAGCAAATTATAGCGCTGGCATTTATTCTTGCACCTCTGAAATGTGCATACAGGTTGGTGAATGCCAGTTTGGCTGTATGTAAAAATATTTAACACCTTACACGTTAAGTGTTTTGCCACCTTTTTCATTTGTGAAAATAGCCAAAAAAAATCAGTTCTTCATCTAATATTACCTACTCATAAAGGTCAGAGGTGCACAAGGGAGTACAGTTTCATGAAAGACCTGGCACTTAAAAAAAATTACTGAAGTACGTAGACTTACACTCAGCTATCCAAAGGCTGAAAGGAAGTTTGTACTGAAATAGTTGCCTTATGCACAGGCCCCTTATTTCCTTGCCTCCTTTTTTTCCCCTTCCCTCTTTTTAATTTCCTGTCTCCTCAGTGTATTGAAAGTGGGGCAGCTCATTTCACCAAGCAATGAGTAAATTAGCAGAACCATTGAATCAGTTAATGAAATCAGTGGAATCAATTAATGGATTACCCTTGAAACTTGCAGTTTATTTCTTACAGTTTCCTGTGAAAGGGACATTAATAATTGAATCAGTAAGGCAATCGTGTTTTGATATTCGGAAAACTACTGCAATAAATTTCAAAATCAAACCATTTGTAAATACCTGGGGAAAAACGAAGAGGGGTAACATGAATCTTCAAAGAACTCTTTTTTTCACAACACCTTGATTTTGCATTGACAGGAAAATGTACCTTGTGCCAGCATCATGGTCAAAATGTATAATCTTCTCTCATGACTGACAGGTGTGAAAATAAATAAGGCAACTATGGTAGAGGAACTATGATAGAGAAGGAACTAATACTGGATAGAGAACTTCTAAAATCACAGCTACATAAGAGAAAGCCAAGAATTTGAGCCTGTGGTGCTAAGGAGACAGCTAATGATGGAAATTGAAGTTCTTTTATGCTTAAGGTATGGTCGACATGTTGACAGCAAGGTACTACACAACCAGGAAGAAACTAAATCTGTGCTTCATTCGACAACAATGAAAATGTGAATCTGGAGGATAGTATTGGGCTAATTTTTAATAAGAGGTTCATTTTTCCAATGTTTTTATGCCTGGCTTCTCCATGTTTCTGGCAGCTTGACCTAATGAATACTGTCATTCTGTACTGCAAATGGGAGATCTCGTTTGATGTTCCAGGATGCAGAGAAGCCCATGATAGGCCTGCTGACTACCTGAGCTATCGGAAAAGGCTGAAAGTTTTGCTTGTGGCTAGCTCAGTGACCAGGATCATGCCATGATATGGCAAGATTGTCCTTTTTTAAATCAGTTTTGACCTCAGTAAAGAGGGAGCAGAACATTGAGGATTCTGCTAACTCTTACATGTTTAAGGGTGTCCTCCCTCTGTCTGGAGACTCTAACGCCTCTGCCTTTCTTGCTGGTCCTTTTGTCTCAGAGGCTGGAAACCTCCCTGACATGGTGGCCAATAACCCGACTGTAGATTCTGATCATCTGTTGAAATGTTTCTGTTCCCTCTTGTAAAGTAGTCTAGATTACTCATTTCTTCCCTCTTCACCTTCAGAGATTTACTTCCATCTGATTTAGAGTGTCTTCTGGAGCTGGAGAAGATGAGATTTTTTTTTTTTCCCAGGTTTGGTTAAAAAAAACAAAACAAAACAAAACAAAAAACACTCTATTTGTGCTGTTGTTGCCCATCGTGTTCCATTTAACTGTTCTGTGTTTTTTTGGATCCCACCTTTTATAAACTTAAGGTGCTTGTTAGAGCATACCTCCTTGCATTACAGTTTCAGGTGAGTTCACTGTTTGAATCTCTGGCTCTTATTTCCTCCTCTTGTCTGTGAACAAAATTTTCCTACTTATCTGCAGCCAGAAAGGAGGGAGAAATTCAGGTCCTTATGTTTAGCTTCTGCTTTTACTAGCTTATTTAAAACTAATGTTCCTTTAGATACACTCTGGTTCCTTCCAATGCAGTGCTAAAATTATACTTTAGAAAATCAACCTAATACTATTCTGAGTGTCATGGCTTTATAGGCTATTTCAGTTACTTCACACCTTTGATGTCAGGAGGACTTTCTTTATGCTCAGAAGCCCAGACCTTTTAGGAAATCTCATTCTTTTCATTACTACTACATTTAGCTTTTCCCATTCAGTGGCAGTCTAAATGGAGTATTGGCTGTGTCCAAAGCAGTTTCTAAACTTCTGAAGTGATGACTTTGGTAAGAAATATCTCATCTACATGATACATCCTGCATAACCTAGAACTCCCTTCATGTTTTATCCAAGTGTGGTGCCATCCCTGAAACATTTAGGATCAAGATAGAGTGGTGCTACAACTCCTTTTCTGAAAGACTCCAAGGTCTGTTGCAAGACTTCATCTGAGTATTGCGTTCCATAAGGAAAACTGCAGTTGTGAAAGTGTTGATCAGTTTGAGAGAGTCCAGAGGAGAACAAGAACCATCAAGTTTGTAGAAAAGTGTTCTTGCAGGGAAATAATTATCAGATTTGCATAGAAAGGAGTGAGGTTACTGTACTATTTTGAGATTTGCTGCTTCAGAAGGAAGGGAATAATCTGTCTATGGTTCATCCTAGGAGAACAGGAAGAAAGGGACTTAAAATTGCACCGAGAGTCTTTCTTGAAAGACATTTTAAGAACAAGTTTATCTGGAATGTCTTAGGCATTTAGTTGATCCTGTCTTACCATGAGGGAATGGGCTAAATGACCTAAGCAGAGGCACGAGGAGGGAAGATGACTATGCAGCCAGGCTCAGATCTGTTAGCTTGTGTCCTATCAAAAAACTATACATGGCTATAAATACAGTAGTTAGTGAACTTGATAGGCTGAAGCAAAGGATAACATGCAAACATGCTAAAGAATAATGAGCAAGAGTTCAGAATTCTGCTTCTTACCATTATTCTAAGCTACCATTGGTCATAAAGTATATCATGACATATAGCTGAAATCTATTCAGGAGCTTCCTTCTCCAGTATCCAAGTTGCTGGCCATTCACAAATGATCTGGGTTAAACAGAATAAAACAACAGCTTTCCAAAATTCTTGTTGATACTTCTGTTGTTAAGCCAGAGTAATTTCTCTGATCTAGTGTAACACAACCCTAGAAATTGTTGTTCTGGAACAACTGAGGAAGCCAGAATGACTGGCTATGCAAGGGATAGTATGAAGCTCTGAGTGGGCTTTAACCATGGAAGCATATCATCGCACCTTGATTGCGTAGTACTGAGCCACATCACAACAGTTGAATGGGGTAATGACAATTGCTGCTTCTGGTGTTTAAGCCAGTCAGTGGGCTCTACAGGAATACCGATGGAAACAGTCATAGCTGAGGCTCTTGTGGGAAACTGCTACTTCTTGCCTAAGATAGATAGAGGTGAAGGTGCTCCTCTTCCTTTTCAGGCATCCTTTCATATATTTTTCTTCTAACATAACCTCTCTGCATGCATAAATTATCCAGCAAATGTTAGGTAGATAGATTTCTAAAGACAGTTTGGAATAATCCTGCTTTCGTGCTTTGATGAAGATGAGTCAGTATTTGAGTAAACTGCAGAGCAGATTCAGTAGTGAAATGATAAAATGTTTCACACTGTGTTGATCCAGTTAGAAGGTTTATAGTCTTCAAAGAGTGTGTGTCTTTTTTAAACCTCAGACAGCAGGTGTAGTAACAAACTACCAAATTTTCAAATAAACTGCAGATTTCCATGATCTCGCTTGTGGTGCTGCAGAACAGCTCTATGACAGCACTGTGCATCCAAGCACAGAGAAACCTTTTAGGCTTCAAGGGTAGCTGGTTTGAACTCAGAACACTACTCCATTCCTGCTCATCAGTGACCAGTTGTTAACTGCTAGTCTGTGAACTACTCTCTCCTCTTGGTTTGCCATGCTAAGGCGGACTGGATGGGAACCAGTGTTTATGCCTGCGGGGATTCTTGCCAAGCCACTCTTTTTTTTTTTTTTTTCTTGCTATGCTTGTGTATTGAGTGAGAGAAGCATAAAAATACTTTTCTTAACCCAGAGTTAGACTTCTAAACTTAGTCTTTAACTCTTTAACTTAAGAGTGAGCAAAAAATTTTGGATACAATAACTAATTAACATTTTCATACAAGTCAATTATATAAATACACAAGAGGAACAAAGGGTTTTGAAACTGGTGAAAGTAAGAAAGAAGTTTTAAGCTTGCTGTGTGTTTGACTTGCGGCAGGATAGACAGTTATCCTGAGGTCTGGACCATTGGTTTAGCAGAAAGCTTTGCCATTTTTCTGAGGGCAAGATGCTAACAGATTCACTTTTTGCTACCATCTTAAATGCATTTAGTTGTTGGGACAGTGGTGCTATTAGACTGAAATGGGGTTGTCACTGCCACAATATAAACCTTGGGAATCCTTACATGGCCCCGTTTCCTGAAACGGGAATTGCCACTCATCCCAGTGTTTCCTTCACTGTTGCCTGTTCCCTTTTCTACCCACCCTCTACCCAGGTTCTCTGTCACCGTGGTGGTTTTACTCGGGTGGGCAGCTGAGTTCTACCACGGCTGCTCTCTCACTCCCCCTCCTCAAAGGGAAAGGGGGAGAAAATACGATGCAAGGGCTCAGGGGTTGAGATAAGGACGGGGAGATTGCTTAACAATTATCGTGATGGGCAAATCAGACTCAGAGTAGGGAGGTAGTAAGATTTATTGCCTATTACTAACAAGCTAGAGAAGTGAGGAACAAAGGAAGAAACCAAAAATGCCTTCCCCCTATCCACTCTCTTCCACCTCCTTCCCCCAAGTGGTGCGAGGGAATGGGGGTTGTGGTCAGTCTACAGTGCTTCATCTCCACCACTCCTTCTTGGTCACTCTCTTCCCCTGTGCCATGTGGTCCCTCCCACGGGATGCCATCCTTTCCGAACTGATCCGGTGTGGGCTTCCCACAGGCAGCAGCTCTTCAAGGACTGCTCCAGATATGGGCCCATACCACGGGGTCCATCCATCAGGAGCACACTGCTCCAACCTCGGTCCCCCATGGGCAGCAGCTCCTGCCAGGTCACCTGCTCCTGCGTGGTCCCCTCTCCATGGGCTGCATCTCCAGCCTGGAATCTGCTCCAGTGGGGGTCCACCACAGGCTGCAGCCTCCGTCAGTGCAGGTCCACCTGCTCTACTGTGGTACTCCATGGGCAGCAGGGGGCAGCCTGCTTCACCATGATCCTCACCATTGGCCGCAGGGGACTTCTGCTTTGGTGCCTGGAGCGCCTCTCCCCCTCCTTCTTCACTGACCTTGGTGCCTCCTCTCTCTCTCCCAGCTGCTGTGTAGCAGTGTTTTTTTTTTTCCCTTTCTTAAATATGCTCTCACAGAGGCGCAAACAACGTTGCTTATTGGCTTGGCTCTGGTCAGCAGCGGGACCCTTATCTAGCATGTGGCAGCTTCTAGATTCTTCTCACAGAAGCCACCCCTATAGCCCCATGCTACCAAAACTTAGCCATGTAAACCCACTACAGTCACTCCACCGTTTGATCACAGGTCTACGTGACATGCCTCAGTCCCTCTCTCTGGTCTTCTGACCTCATTCTGTTAGGATTGTGTTATGTTGAAGCCAGACCCATGGAGCCTCTCATGGTTGCTGTCATTTTCAAAAGCCTCCGTCTAGGAATCAGAGTCTGGCCCAAAGGCTATTCTTTTATTGTTGGTGTGTCAGTTGAATGACCCCTGTATGGGACTTATATGTATGGTTCTATTCAGAAAAAAAGAATAGAGAAACAATGTAGGTTTTGGTGCCTTCAGTTTGCTTTGACTCTGTGACTCATCTCTGGCAATAAATTTTTCTATCTTTGCAGGTTAAAACAAAGTTTTCTTTACTAATCAGCACATCACATAGAATCCATCATAAAGATTGGCATCTGCCCTTTTACAGGTCAGCCCAACAGACAAGTTTCAAATGTTTATGATTTTCTCTGAGCTGGCATTCACAGAGCACCAAATACTTCTAATGCCTGAAGGGAAGCCCAGATCTTATCTCCACTAAAGAAATGAACAGATGCATAAATCATTTTTTACCTCTTAACTCTTGTGGTACCTTCACTATTGGTGATATGTGGCTGCTTCAAAGTGGCCTGCAGTAGCTCTGCTCTGTTGCTTTTACAAAAGTTGTGAGAAAAAGCTTTTATGTGAGCAGTTCCTAAGCTGTAGCATGTCTCTGTGCAAAGCTGTGACTTATTTTAGCTTCGATGTTTGAGCTTCACTACATCCACAGTAACTCAGTCAACACAAACAGGCTCTTCTAACCTGCAAAACGGGAGCCGAGCTGACTGGTAAAGTGGAGAACGTGGGGCTGGTGATGGGACTTGTCTCTTAGGTTAGTGAGGGAATAGCCTGTATTTCAGTTCATGTTGTTTACAAATGTAGGAGGAAATAAATTTGTTGTGGTGGTGGTTTATTTTTTAGACTGAATAGCAGCAATGAAGTTCAAATGGCTTTAATGCGTGTTATAACTTTAAAAAAAAAAAGTGAAACAACCCAACCTGGTACTCACAGTAAGATCACAGAATCATCTAGGTTGGAAGAGGCCTCCGAGATCACCTAGTCTAACCTCTGACCTAACACTAACAAGTCAATCACTAAACCATATCACTAAGCTCTACATCTAAATATCTTTTAAAGACCTGCAGGGATGGTGACTCAGCCTCTTCCCTGGGCAGTCCATTCCAATGCCTAACAACCCTTTCGGTAAAGAAGTTCTTCCTAATAGCCAACCTAAACCTCCCCTGGCGCAACTTTAGCCCATTCCCCCTCATCCTATCACCAGGCACGTGGGAGAACAGACCAATCCCCACCTCGCTACAGCCTCCTTTAAGGTACCTACAGAGTGTGGTAAGGTCGCCCCTGAGCCTCCTCTTCTCCAGGCTGAACAACCCCAGCTCCCTCAGCTGCTTCTCATCAGACTTGTTCTCCAGACCCCCCACCAGCTTTGTTGCCCTTCTCTGGACTCTCTCGAGTGCCTCGATGTCCTTCTTGTAGTGAGGGGCCCAAAACTGAACACAGTACTCGAGGTGCGGCCTCACCAGAGCCGAGTACAGGGGGACAATCACTTCCCCAGTCCTGCTGGCCACCACAGCCAGGTTGCTGTTGGCCTTCTTGGCCACCTGAGCACACTGCTGGCTCATATTCAGTTGACTATCAACCAATACTACCAGGTCCTTCTCTGCCAGGCAGCTTTCCAACCACTCATCTCCCAGCCTGTAGCGCTGCTTGGGGTTGTTGTGCCCCAGGCGCAGGACCCGGCACTTGGCCTTGTTGAACTTCATACAGTTGGCCTCAGCCCATCGGTCCAGCCTATCCAGATCCTCCTGCAGAGCCTTCCTACCCTTGAGCAGATTGGCACACGCCCCTAACTTGGTGTCGTCTGCAAACTTACTGAGGGTGCACTCGATCCCCTCATCCAGATCATTGATAAAGCTATTAAAGAGAACTGGCCCCAGTACCGAGCCCTGGGGGACTCCACTAGTGACCAGAATTCAACTGGATTTAACTCCATTAACCACAACTCTTTGGGACCGGCTACCCAGCCAGTTTCTAACCCAACGAAGCGTACGCCAGTCCAAGCCATGAGCAGCCAGTTTCTTGAGGAAAGTGCTGTGGGAAACGGTATCAAAAGCCTTACTAAAGTCAAGGTAGACCACATCCACAGCCTTTCCCTCATCCACTAAGTGCATCACTTTGTCATAGGAGATCAGGTTCGTCAAGGAGGACCTGCCTTTCATAAACCCGTGCTGACTGGGCCTGATCGCCTGGTTGCCCTGCAAGTGCTGCGTGATGGCACTCAAGATCCTACAACACACAAACTTGTGATTTCTTCTAGCATGTATTGCATGTAGGGGTTTTACCAAGTGGTTGGATGTGTATCCTAAGTTGATACTCTGTAGTTGAAATAATTTAGGACATTGCTAAAGAGAGTTTGGGTGAAGTCTGTAACTTGCTTTTGCAGCTTGGCTAGGACAGACTCTTCCAGCATTTTAGTATACCAGGCTGAATTAACATCTGGCTTGTAGCCTAGGATTAGACAAGACATTTGTTCCTACTCCAAAAAGTGATATGTTCTTAAGCCTGTGGAATTTAGGTTGCAGTAGTGTTTAACTAGATTACAGTACTGTCAGCCAAAGTAGAGTCTGCTGTCACTCTTCCATAGCTGGATTGGCCATAATCCAGCAGATACAGCTCTTGAGAAAAGAATAGACAAGTTTAGGATATTTAAAAATAAAACTTTGTTCCTGATCACAAAAGCACATACTCTAAGGAGAATCTTAAATAAGCTGAAATAGATTTAATTTATTCTTTAAATTTGAAGAAAAATTGGAAGCTATGAATATGATGTTTATGTTCTTGCAGGATGTGTCTGGTACGAATGAAGCAAGAGGGTCGTGCCGGAAAATACATGTGTCGCTATATAGTTCATTGCATGTGGGAGGATGTTCAACAGCGTGGTAAGGTGATGGGGGTAAGTTATCTTTGGTGTTGATAATCTTGATTATTTTGATGAGTCATCTCTTCCAATGCTTTTGTAACTTCACATGTCTTGAAAGCATTTTTAAGAATAAATTTGTAGCTACGTATGTAGTTCTTTATTAGCTTAAGCTGGTACATGTAGCCTTAATCTTGGTCACTCATTTCTGCAGCTGCACTGGCTATTGTATTGAGCCCCTGACGTTATTTTGGAAACCATATCATGGCCTGGATGAAGATACTGATTTGTCTGTAAATAATTAATTTTCCACATGGTTTGCTACCTGATTGCACAAACAGGGATGCTGCTGTAATAGGATGAGCATTTGTGGATAGGAATTAAGCAGCTGGGGTAGGGAGAAACCTGACTGATGCCAAACTTAAGTTGCAGCTATAAGTCATTCCAGAAGAGCTTTGAGTTTTCTCTGTATCCAGGATGGTGAGTAAAAGGAAGGCTAAAGGACAAGGTTTTGGTAACTGCACATGACTATTAAATAGTCATTAGTTTACTTTTCATTCTGGATTCTTAGTGTATCTAGTCTTCAACGCAAAAGAAACATTTTAAGTGTAGTTCTAATGATAGTTGATTTCTAAGTTTGAAGGAAGAACAGGGTTGGCTCTTTTTGCCGGTGCCACGAGCAAAGTTATGCTAGTTGTAATGGTCATTTCTGGCCTTAAAGTGCTTTTCTTCATCCTTGTGTCAGTGACAGTCTTCAGACAAGGCACTGCAGAAGCAGTGGACATAGGACAACACACAATTTGTTGGACAACATAGGACAACTCTCAGCCCCAATTTGACAGTGGTGACAGTAGACCTGGGGGTGTTGAGGATGCTTATCTTCAGGGTGCTTCTAGTGAAAGAACAGGACTAGGAAAGATCTGTGGTGTGGAAAAAGAAGTAAAGAATGGTTAAATAAATAAATACAGCTTTGTCTGTGGTGAAAATAAACTGTTCAAGAAGTGACAGTTTTCATATAGCAATAGTGTCATATTGTCAAGTTTAGTTCTCAGCCAAATACCCAAGGGAGAGACAGGAAGAGTGTACCTCTTTGTGACAAACAAGCGACTTAACCAGTGAGTTAGGATTTGGTATGAGACCCCAACAGTAATTCAAGAAGTTTCTTTCTGATGATCTTTTATTTTGCGTGTGGTCTTGGAAAGTGTTGATTTTGGTTATTCTATTGGCAATTTTTTTCTATTTATTGGGAACTTCTTATCTTTACTATGTTACAGGTTGCTTTTTAAGACAGGTCTAAATTTAGGTATCTTCGATTTTTTGCTACATTAATGGGCAAGACAAAACCTCCAATACAGGAATGTCTAATGTCGTGGTCAGATGCCATGAAGTAGTGTGAGCGAGCCTGGGCAAATCAGATGATAGCTAGTACAGGGTATTCTTAATGTAGAGTTTGTTCTCGAGATCTTCCAGTGTTTTTTCATTCTAGGAGACAGAGAATGATGTAAATATTGATGTAACAGGTTTCAGACTGTTGCTTTTGTGCAGTGCAGATTGGACATGAGCACTTCACTGAAAAGAGGAACTGAATGCCATTACGGAAAAGTTTTGAAGGCCAGATGGCAAACATCTCACATTATTAAGTAGCTGTTCTAAAATCTCTACTTATTTCAAACATTGCAAATTATTAACAAGCAATTCTAAACTCTCTGTATTTGATTGTATTTCTCAAGTATTATGTTTTCAGTTTTTCATTGTCCTGTGCTTTCAGCCTTGACTTCCTGTTTATCATAATCTTGTCTAAGAAAAGCACCAGAGAAAAAGACTGAATGAAATAGCTTATACATTTTTGGCCTATTCCCATGCCTGCTATGTCATAGCAGCTGTTTCATGTTTCTTTAGGAACTGAAGATGGTTCAGATCCTTGTCCTAGGTGTAAATTTAAGGTTGCTCCTTTTTAAAAACAAACAAACAAAACCACGTTACCCCTCCTCAGCTGCCCCCCCCCTCCTCCTCTCATCTCTTCAGGGTTCTTTGAACTCCATCAGGGCACAGAGAGAATACTACTTTTGGACAGGAAGCTATTTCTCTGTTCCTTTTTGACGATGCTGTTTTTATTTATATGAACTAAACTCAAATGTCATCTTTTAGTTTTCCTTATATGATTTGGGAGTTGGACCCGATGATCCCTTGAGGTCCCTTCCAACCCCTACAATTCTGTGATTCTGTGTGATTCTGTGATTTGAAGCAGCAGCAAACAGCAAAGAGAAGCAAAGCTGTTTGCTACCCTTACAAGTATGTAGAAAGCAAAAGCGAAGCATGGTGTAAGTTAGAGCTGTATCGAGGCTTTTAAGTAGTCTTTGAGGAAAAAAAAAAAGATAGGGCTTACTGTCCCTTCTCTGTGAAGGGAAGCACAGGGCTTCCATTTCTGCAAACTGAATTATTCCTCTGCTCTCAAAATTCCCCCCAGATGTTGAAAATTGAAAGCTTCCTTATATGTTTTTATCTAATCTGGAGCCTCAGATGTTAATATATGCTTATTTTAATTGTATGTTTGCTGTATGATGCAACTATAAAGAGATCGTATGTTGTTTAAATGCCATTCATTCCTTGCTTTGGCAAGCTAGGCATCTTTTCAGTTTGTCCTTGAATTAAAATTTCACAATCTTTGTAATGATGATCATGCAATGTAATAATAAATATGCTTAGACTGTAATAATAAGATTCCTACAATATGTTTTACATTATCAAGATATGCTTTTGGCTGTAACCTAGTCTTAACATAGCTTTTACGTAGCAATAGCTGATGCTTAAAGAAAGCATGTACACATTTAAAGGTTTGATCCCACAAACAGCTACATCTGTGTGTATATTTAGTACAATTTAGCTGCACAGAAGCCCATTGATTTTAATGAGACTCCTAGTGAGAGAAGGTGGACTCTTGAGGTAACAGCTAACTAGAATAGGCACTAAGAAAGCAGAGTGAGCTGTACTAGGTTGTAGACTTGGAAATCAGGACAGTGCTCTGCCCCATCCTGTTTGTGAAGGAACACAGCTTTCATAATTGTTCAGCGTTTTTTCTTTCATCCTTTAATTATTCCTAATCTTTCAGTCATTAGTTTGTCAAGTTTTTCTCTTTAGTATTTAGTAGTCTCTACTCTTCTGGTAGTATTTATTGTCTGTTGGATAAAAATAGTTTATGCATTGATGTTTGTAGAGGTTAGCTGTTCCCTTTCTCCTTATCCTCACTTTTTTTTTTTCCTCTGTGCTAGTGATCTTAGCCTACTGTCCCATTTTGCCCATCCCTCTGCACAGGTAAGTCTCCTTTCACCCATGCTTTCTCGTCCTTCCTCACTTTTTTCCACTTCACATTCATGTACGCTCAATGAACTTCTCACATCTCAGCTTTAGGAGTGGTAAGTGATAAGTAAAGGACACTTACACTGGGTGCTAGGTTCTAATTATTAATCTTGATGTATGTATCCCTAGCCTTTCATCTTAAACGAAGTTGAGGTAATTCTTTACCTTCTCTCTTACAATCTGACAAAGCATTTGTGAGCCAGTTGAGAAATATGTATAAAAGCTATTTATTTTAAAGCAGTTTAGTCCTGCAGTCAGTATATATTCAACCTTCAAAAGAAGATAGTTGAATATGTCAAGAGAAGAATAGTAGATGAAGGGAAAAGATTATGACATTAGTGTTTCACTGCTGGTGCTTTCAGATTTCATAATCTGAGCCTTTCTCAGAAGTAAGTCAAATGAAAAGAAACTTTTCCTGAATTCTTTTAGGGCACTAAGATATCTGCAGAGCTCCCAAAAGGAGCAATGGAAATTCTATACCCTGCTTTTCTGTCATGCAGGGTATCAGTGGTCAATATTAACCCCCAATTGGTACATTCCTGTACTGCGGTACAAGTGACAGAGGACCTGTATGAAATTTGCAGGTTGGATGCAGTTAGATTAACTTGGTGACAGACAAAGCTGCAGTTCTTCAGCTTGTTTTCATATCTAGCAAGAATTACAACATTTGATGCAGAAAATTGGTATTATATTCCTGAATTGATATGGATAGTTTATTGAAATATGCCATCTGCTCTTAAGTGTATAAGTTCATTGGAGCTGAAAGTGATAGAATGCAAGGCATTTTAACTGCTAATTTACATCAGCTCCAACTCCAAATGGAGTTTGTATTATTTCAAAAACTGGTTGTTAAAATTGCTGAAATCTAAATCTCAGCTACAAAGTTTTGGGACCTGTTAGCCTGAGCTCCTTCAGCACTCCTGAATGTCGGCAAGAGTCAGAAACCAAAACTTGACACAGCTGTAAAAACACACAGAGAGCCTGTGGCCTCAGCAAATTCTACTGGTGCAGGCATATTTCAGATATAAATTTTACTCTGCTGTCCCTTGTACTAATGAAGTCAGTTTCTTTTGGTGGATTTGCAGCCAGGTGTGTCCAGTTCTGTGGCTAACCAGTGCTCTTTACTTAATTTTTCCACTAGTGACATTTCTATCAAACTTTAAAAACAAACAGAAAAATTGGCTTGATGCAATGGCTCAAAGTGTTAATAGTAACATTAGGCTGGGTAAAAGACTTCTTTCGATCCTGCTTTGCCAGAGATCTCCACCTTGTGGCTTGCAGTGAATAGATTTATACTGTCCAAACTGGCAGCTGCTTAATCGTTTTATAAGGGTAATTCAATCAGAAATTTACTAGAAATTGCTGCTGTTTGTCTTCGAATCAGAGTTCTTCAGCAACCTGAATATTAACCTTACTGATCTGAGTATTGTTTCACTAACTGGGTGTGTATAAAAGCAGTTGTTGCAAGTTTGAATGTATTTTAATATGCTTAGATGAAGCTGCAGACCTGATCAGAAGGATTTGTGGATGCTGGAGTTCCCTGGAATGGAATTTCAGACGGTAATCTGACAATAGAGATGTGATTCTTAAAACTAAAACAAGAACAACAAACACAACAAAAGGCAACCCCCCCTACTACTTCTGGATGCAGATTGCATGCAGTTTTAGAAAGAGGCATCGCTCTTCACTTAAATGCATGTATATTGTTGTAAGCTCGTTTTAGCAGTGATAGTCTTGTGTGTTGTGGTAGCATTGTGCTTCTGAAATAAGTTTTTTTTCAGTGCAGAAGAACAATTCATTTTTGACTGTATGTGTTCTAAAAGCTACAAAAGAGATGAGAATAGGAGAGGCTGTCAAGCCCAGTATGCCCAAACATGTTTTAATTTATCTTAATCCCACTTTCCTGTTTTCCCACCAGACCACTCAGACCCCTGCCACCCCTGCCCCCCCTGCTTTTTTTTCCAGGAACACATCTAGGTGTCTTTTGAATTCATTTATTGGCTCTGCTGCTCATAGCACAATACAGTCTTTGTTATACTTTTAGCTAGAGTTGTTTATATACAGTGACCATAATTTGTTCTCAGTTACATTAGTGTACATCTTAAGTAACACCATCAGAATCAATAACATGGTTCACATCAATGTAGCTGAGAGCAGAATTTAGCTCTGTAAATTTGAACACAATTTTGGCTTAATACTCTTTGTACAATTAAAAGAATTTAGAAGATTAAAATGCCATTTTGCCGTACACTAGCAAAAAAAAAAAAAAAAAAGAAAAGCAGAGCCAGAACTTAGGTTTACATCCTACATTATTGAACTTTCCTAAACTTGATACAGTTCAGTTAAAGTTGTTATTTTTGTGGAGAATTAAGTCTGACGCTTACCTAAGGACTCAGAAATCACAGTCAGAGTGAGACCAGTAAGGTTCTAGTTCTAGAATGCCTTTCAGAGATGAGAGGACATGGTGTAAAATTGATAAAAATTTCAAGATTGAATGCAGTCTTTGTATGAATTGAACTACTGCAGTTGATTGACCTACAGTGGGAAGCTACTACACTTAAAGACTCACGGGGGTCCCTTTCAGGCTTGTCTTTAAAATCTCGTGGAAAGTCATGGAGTCAATTTGGGATGCACAGAACAGAAACAACATTATCATGGGAGAACAGGGGAGATCTGGCGCAGAAGGAAAGTGTGTGTAGTATTCTGGCAGCATAGCAGATGCGGTAGTTGAGATGAGGGAAGTATACTGAAGCAAAAGATGTAGAGAAGCTAGTAATTTTTTTTTCAGAAAAACTCTGAGACAGAAGATAGAGGAGAGCTTTTAGTACAGTTGAAAAAGTTAAAATAAAAATCTAAGGCTAAAGAGGAAAAGTTTTAGTTTCAAATGGTCTGTGTGTTTTAAAATATGTAACTTCACTATGACATTTTACGGAGAAATATGTTAAGATATCGATGATTATTTTAAGAAAAAAAAACAACCTTCTCAAAGTATTGAGATTCAAAATCGCTGTATACATTTTTGTGCTTTTTTGTTCAATAGGATAACAAGCCTTGTATGACATGTTTTAATTAAATTTAGTGTATTAAGAACATCATAAAAAAATGATGTTTGAATTATCCAGAGGTAGTTAATCTAATCTGAAGATTAACTGGGCTGTGGATGCAAAGGCCTTGTGAGATTAGGTCCAATACAGCTCTTTAAAATCAAAGCAATATCACATAGGCACTTCTACTTCCTCAGTGTTTGCTAATTAAAAAAAAAAACACATGATCTTTTCCTCAGAGCATGAAAGCCAAGCTGCATCAGTTCCGTGCACCACTTGTGGGTCCAATAATGCTTGTGTTCACTTGATTTTCTTTGTTACAAGGGTTCTTCATCCCCTGTTCTTCAGGATTAGAATCATGGATTATACACTTATTGACAGTTCTTCAATCCCATTTAAGACGATGATGGTTCTTCTCTCTATTAAGAAACTAATCCACATGTAGAAGCTTAAGCACAATACTGATTCTCTAGGTAGAGAAGCCATGTATGTATAACACGCTTGTGTTTAGAACATAAAATACTGTGGGCCTGAAGATCCTTTGTGCGAAGGATACATGTTCCTGGGCACAAAGGAAACGTGTTACTTATGGTCATACACAGTGAATTAAAAATATTCCCTTTGGGTCGTTAGAGTGTTTTTGAAATCACAGTTGCAGGGTCTGTTTCTTTAGCAGTATGAGAGTAGGGCTTTGAGATTAACATAATAGACAGAAAACAAGTCCTGTAGGAAATGGGATTGTTGTTGCTGTTTTAGCAAGATAAAGCAGTCCATTAAGGGTCTTGGAGCTGAAGCAATGCTGTGAGCATGGAAAGAGAGAGGGGCCCATCAAACCTGCGCCTGAGGACAGGGTGGGTTGACCTTTGGGAGCTGCAGGTTCCTCTCCGTTGCCTTGAGAGGAACCCAACCTGACTAGTTTAAACCGGACACTTAACTTCTGTCTACCTTGTGGTCAAATATACTCCAGGGAGGATGTTTAACAGCCTATAAAGTTTTTGGTAAAAAAATTTACATCTAGCTATCAATACTATATTTTGGGTAGGAAAGCATGATGGGGTCACACCATATCCTAGGAGCTGTGTGATTCAGAGGGGAGAATGAAACATATTTTATTTGTTGCATGTTGAGTGTGCATGAATAAAATTTCATAATGATTATCATCTATGCAGCAGAGTAGATTTTTTTTTTTTAAAAAAACCAACCTTTTGGAGATATTTTCCACCTAGATGTACTCTGATGTCTTGAATATAGTGGCCTGAAAATGCTAATTTTTTAGCTAGTGTCATTGAAGTTTTAATAGGTAAGCCAGAAATGCATGTTTAGGGTCAAGTTCAATATGATGGAAATTAAGAAACTGGTTTTAAAGATAGCTTTGTCTTGTTCTTAGAAGCTTTGCATGTGGTTGAAGCATTGCTTTTCCTTCATCAGTAGGATGTGAATTTTGATTGGTTTGCCTAAATTCACCTTCTGAATGTCACCAAGAAGTGGTTTCAGAACACCATATTCAAAATTAGAATCTAATTCTTATGGTATGAAGTCTATATCCACATAATAGAAACAGAAATACAAGCAAAAAAGGAATAGAAGCATCAACTCTTGATCCTTTCTCAAAGAGCTCCAAAGTTCTCAGTGAGTTTCCAGTAGTCTGTCACTTCATAAATGCAAAAGAGCACCAGGTACAGCTTTCAGAGTAAATTTAGTATAATTTGATTATGGAAATCTTATTAACTTAAGTGTGCAGGAAGATGTATGTGTGTGCAATATTACCTTGAAAATACCTGGACCATGAAGAGGTCTGGAACAAATAGTAAGCATGGTGATGAGAGCTTAATGGGGTCTTTCTCGTGTTAACTTTTTATTGTAGTTGTTCTGGATTTGCCATGGATACCTGGTGTTGAAATCAAGGTATAATATATGCTTGGGTTCTTTGCAGTTGACCTGCCCCAGTTTGCTCTAAGGTCTGGCATAAAAAAAAAATCCATTTAAATTTCCCAGATGTACTGGATTCTGTTGCCCTAAGGTAGTGTTCTTCATCTATTTTGTGCCTTCCTCTGGTGCCCGCAAAAACTACACTGGAAGCTGCCATGTGCCTTTTCTAGAAATACCTTTTTCATTATTCCCCACATATACCTGTGTGACCCACATGCCAAAATTGATTTTACCGTGCTGTGGTTGTAGGTGTTAACTGCTGCCTCATGTTCCTCAAATTCTCCAGAATGTAATGTAATTCCCAGAATTCAAATGTTAAGCAATGGAATTGCTTCTCACCACAACTGCACTATCTTTATTTTCACAGTGTAGAGATGACAGCAGAAACAGGGAAGTGATCTATACCAAGCCTGTTTCAATTTCCAGGCTCAGCAGAACTGTTAGCAGTTAGGTTTTCAGTGTTCCTGGTTCCTGTCATTGCTCTGTGTATCAGTTATTTCATCTTATGCTTTGCCTGTGGTCAGTACAGGGTGGAATAATGTGTTACGCTAGGTGTTTTGGAAATTGTTATCAGCTTGCTATTCTTTTGGAGTTTGTCCCAAAATTCCACAACTGTGATCAACTGATCAGCTTGGCTAAGTCTTTGGAGTCTCTTCGAAGAAAGGTATCTCATGTGGATGTAGTTCTTTATTAACACCAAACTGTTGCAGTGAAAATATATATACACTTTTAATCTGCCTTTCCAATATAGAAAAATACCCAGACCAATGTCTCTTCTAAATCAAACCATTGAGAGGTTCCCCATATACTTTGATCATATTGTTGCTTGTGCATTTGTCCTGGTTTCAGGTAGGACAGAGTTAATTTTCCTCCTAGTAGCTGGCAGGGTGTTATGTTTTGGATTAGGATGAGAAGAGCGCTGATAACATGCTGATGTTTTAATTGTTGTAGAGCAATGCTTACACCAAGCCAAGGACTTTTCAGCTTCTCGCTCTGTCCTGCTAGCGAGCAGGCTGGGGGTGCAGCAGGAGCTGGGAGGGGACAGACCCAGGACAGCTGACCCAAACTGGCCAAAGGGGTATTCCGTACCATCTGACGTCATGCTGAACAATATATAGGGGTGGCTAGCCGGGGTGGGGGGGGGGCTGCTCGGGGATAGGCTGGGCATCGGTCAACGGGTGGTGAGCAATTGCATTGTGCATCACTTATTTTGTACACATTATTACTAGTATTATTATTATTATTATTATTATTATTATTATTGTTATTATTTTTTCCTGTCTTAATAAACTGTCGTTATCTCAACTCACAGGCTTCACTTTCCCGTTTCTCTCCCCCATCCCGGAGAGGGAGGGGGGAGGGTGAGCGAACGGCTGTGTGGTGTTTGGCTGCCAGCCGGGCTAAACCACAACAGCATTTCACTTCCAGTCGAATGTCACTGGTATCTTCTGTTTCCTCTTCAAAATCTGTATAACTTAAGCTTTCTTTATGTTTGTGGTACATGCCTGTCTTGAAAGACAGTAACATAAGCATTAGTTAAGGTTCCAGTATGGTGCAGGGATACTGCAGAGGGGCTGACATGAAAGGGCTGAAAATCCTGCTCTGGTTCTTCTGCAGATGCTGTTAGGCCACCCTATCATGGCACATCTATCTGTGAATAATGCCATATCAGATAGTATTATCTGGGCATGAGCATTTGACCCCAAAAGAAACGTGGTAACTCTTATGAGATATAGCAGGTTGATGGCTTTATGGGAGTACATCACGCCAGTTGTTTTCTGTACACATTCAGCTTCCATTGAATGTTTCCAAATGCTAATTCTGTCCAAACTAAGGAGTGGACAAAGTAAGTAGACTAAGTCCTACATTTGGCACAAATTCTGGCCTTGTCTCCACAGGGCACAGATGAAGTGCTTTTGGGATCTCTTCTCTTGTCTTTATTTTGAGGAATAATTAGTAACTATGTTTTGTTCCTTTGTGTCTGAGGGAAAATGTGTGTGCAGCTTTGCAGACTACTCTGTTTACAGGATGTCCTCGTTTCAGCTAGGATAGAGTTAATTTTCCTCCTAGTAGCTAGTATGGTGCTGTGTATATGGAAGAAGGGGCACTGTGCAGAGGCACTGCAAGACTGTTGTCTCTGTGTCACCCAATACAATCACTCTAATAGGATCTTTGTCATCCTTCCACAATATTTGTGCAATTGTGGTGATTAGCCTATACCACTCTCTCCTGTTATAAGAACAGGGTGCTGCTCTTTTCATTGCCTCTTTTGCTTGACTCTTTGGTTTTGTTAGCTTACTTTTGTGTTGATGACTTTTCGTAGTGATGCATTGGCCATATTACTGTTTTCTGATATGCCTCATTTTGGCATTTACTTGCAGTATGTAGGTAATTACTTAAGGTCTTAACTCATCTCACCCATTCTGCATGTTTTTTTTTTCCTTCCTCTCCTTGTTCTTGGTAACTTTTGCATTGCCCTGATGCCTGAATTCACTTGAGCTTGTATCTTTTTTCCCTTTTTAGGTTTTTCACCTGCTTTCACAATTGCTGTGTCAGTATGTATCATACTTCTCCCTTCCTGACTTCCTAACTATCTTTTAGAGAATCAGTCTATTTCTCTACACGTTCCTTTTACCTGTCTTCTGTTAATTCTTTGTTTCCTTGCAGAATTCCTTTCTGTATGTCAGATTGGCACCACCACCTCTCTCCATTCTCTTGTTTTCTTTGATGATCAACTAATCCTTTTAGTCATTGGTGCCAGCTGCGCCTGCTCTCCATCCCTGCCATGCTGCTTCACTGATTACATAGGCATGCGCTGCCTCTGTTTGTCACACTCTTCCAGCAGCCTCATATTGCAAAGGTCTACAATTAAAGCTTAGGATCTGTCTTCTTCTCTGCTTGTTTTAAACCTACTCTTGAAAGTTGAAGCATCTTCATGACTATGATTCTTTCAACCCCAGATCTTTCTTTTAGTTCCTTTTTTTTTATCTGAACACATGCTTTCCCATGCTAAATACTAGCTGCATATTTGCCATCTTCAGCATTTTCTTCCGTTTCTGTCCTTGTGCCTCATCTTTTTCTTTCTCTGACCTAGACTTGATTCATGTGTCTTCTGAAGACTACTGCTATGATCATATTTGCCTGTTGCTCACTATGGTGTTAAATCTCCTGACCATCTCCCCTAGTTTTTGTGTTTCAATTGCCTCTAGTGGTTTATGGGGGGAGATGGCTGGTAGCAGTCTTAGAATCAAAGAATCATCTTGATTGGGAAAGACCTTTAAGATCACCAAGTACTACCATCAACCTGACCTACCAAGTCCCGTCACTAAAGCATGTCCCTCACTGCCACATCCACACACCTCCTAAATACCTCCAGGGACAGGCAGTCTACCATTTCCATGAGCAGCCAGTTCAATGCTTCGCCACCACCTCTGTGAAGAAATTCTTCCTAATATCGAATCTAAATCTCCCCTGGTGCAACTTGAGACCATTTGCTTGTGTTCTGTCCCTTGTCACCTGAGAAAAGAGACTGACATCTGCCTGGTCCTGCTGGCCACGCTATTTCTGATGCAGGCCAGAAGGCCCTTGGCCTTCTTGGCCACTTATGCACACTGCTGGCTCCTGTGCAGCTGGCTATTTACCAGCACCCCCAGGTCTCTTTCCTCTAGGCAGCTTTCCAGCCACTCTTCCCCAGGCCTGCACTGCTGCCTGGGGTTGTTGTGCCCCAGGTTCAGGGCCTGGCACTTGGTCCTGTTGAATGTCATGCAGTTAGCCTTGGCCCATCGACCCAGCCTGCCCAGGTCCCTCTGCAGAGCCCTCCTACCCTCATGCAGATTCACGGTTCCGTCTAACTTGGTTTTGTCCTCAGTCTTATTGAGGGTACACTCTCTTCTCCTGAGTGCAGCTCTGTGCCACTTCAGTTGTACAAATCTTCAAAGTACGGTCTTAAATTCTGCTGCAGAAGCAATGTCTTCATGTTTATAATGTACCTACTGCAGTGCCTAGTAGTCTGGCTAGGTAAGTGGATTGCAAATGTTTATGTTTTTCTTAGAGCTCAGTTTATTTTGTTACTTCATTTTCTGACTTCTCCAGCCCGTTTTATCTATTCATAAAACTGCCAGTTCTATGAAGTCCATATTTTTGACTGCTTTTGCTAACAACTCCCACAGTAAAATAAATGGTTCAAATACAATGCATTCAGTAAGTGCAGTGCTGTCTTTCATGCTTTTTCCTTTGCTGTCTTTTACTCCTTTAATATAAGCAATGTTTTGTACACATCTAAGCAAACTTTTCTGTTTTCCGTGCTGTTTTGGGGATCTCAGTAGATTCAATTCTTTCTATTCCCTTGTTTGTCCTCAGTTGTTTTATCATCTTCTTCTGTTTCAGATCACGCACAGCACTTGCTCTTTCTCTGTTGGTATTAACTAGATAATTATTGTTACGCTTCAGTTAGAACTTGAATGTTTTTGTCTCCATATTCAAAGGGTAGGAAATAATGCAAAAGATTAAAACAATTTCACCAAAATATCAGCATATCTGATCTTACAAAGAGATCTATGTTGCTAGCATCATGTTGATTTTCAAATTAATCAGATGGCCTTGTGGCCACAAGAATGACCGAACATAAAAACGGAGATTCAGCTCGTGGTATGGAGTAATGTGGATGGAAGACTGTGTCACTAAAGTCTTGGTATATGTAAAATGAGCAACACTGATCTGAGTTCATTTTTGGATGGCTTGGGCATAGATGTCATAACTCCAAATGTATGTGGAGGGTAACAGAAAGCAGCATTCCTGTGAATGACCAGTTGTTCTGGGAATATCACCTGAACTATATATTCACTTGTTAGTACCTTTAGCATGAACTAGACGTTTTCTTCTATTTGTAGCTGTTAAATGAAGACTTTGGTTTTTGAAACTGAGGAAATTAGAGACACATTTAGTTGATGGAAGTTTGTGGTGATAGCCCAAGAGGACAGAGCTATGTACAAGAAGCTTGAAAATAAAGTCTGAGAGTATCCTAAATTTCCTCTTTTGTGTTTCCTGTTTAATTCCGTACTTGCAGGGGAGAAGATAGTGCGTATCTAAGTTTCATCTGTGTTATTTGGGAAACTGCAAAAGGAAATTTTTGCCTTTTTAAAATCCTTGATCACTCTTTTAGGATCTTCTGGAAGTTTATTTATCCACGGTAGCATCAAGTCTGAATGAAATACAGAAGATGGAAAACTCACGGTATCTTACCACGCGGCTTTTTCATGGTTCACTTTTCTCCTTTGCCTTTTACTTGAGGGCAGAACTAGGGTAGAGAAATAATTTTTGTTCGCTTCTGAAAGGTTACAGTAATAAAGAAACTCTTGTTAACATCAGAGTATATGGCAGGCAGGAGTTTTCACAGTCTGGCATTGTTTATTTTACCAGCAATTTGGAACCTTCTGCACTCTTAAAATATTGGCAAGAAAATATTTAACTGTTAACTATTCTGTGGCATGCGTGTGTTTGAAGCCCTGGGGAGGAGGAGTGCTTGGGGAAATTGGGTTTTTCTCAGCTTATGATTGAAACCAGAAGGTGCAGAATATTGGTAGAAGGTGAGAGTATTGTGACTTCAAATTTCAATTTTACTCGAATGTAGAACTGATGGGAGAATGCCAGGCAGGTCACGTATGAGCAGGGCTGTGATAAGAAATAGTGGGAAGTCTGATGGAGCAAACACAAATAAGCCAGGCTGCTGGACACTACAGAAATTAATTTCAAAGTTAGATAGTGAGAGTGAGTGTTTGCATTTGTCCTGACCTCAGCCACTGGATAAAGGTTGTAGCAGTACTAGGTGTTAGCATCAAGGATTAGGCTTACTAATTGCATGGAATCTAGCAATTATTCCTCAATTTTGAAATGAAATAAAATGAACTCTTTTTTGTGTGTGGAAGGTTTTATTGGAGAGGAGATGGCAACTGCTTTGGGGGACATGCTTGTTCCTACTCAACAGAAACTTGGAAACTTCTTGGAGAAAGATTATTTTCCCCTGGGGAAGAAAATAATTAAGGAAAACATGCTATTTGTTATTAACAAGATCATTCTTGTATTTGTGCGTAAAATGTAGCCTCTTCCAGTAAGATTACTAAAAGCTATGCTAAAGATAGCATTTTTTTTTCTATTCACGCTAGCTTATTTCAGATGAATTCCTATGAAGTCAGCAAAGTGACCCGATGATTGGAATCCAGGATCATCTAATGGGCTGTGGCTGTCTTGCTGCAAGTTAGGACAGGAACAGATACACAGAAGAGGTGCCAATCTCTCTGCAAATATCAGTAAGAAATGAATGAAATGGAACATGTTAAGTAGTCATCTTCTAATGTCAGGTGAAGATCCAGTGTACGACTTCTAACAGTGACCAGAGATAGTTCGGAAAAAGTATGAGAAAGAAAACAAATGTGTAGCATGTAGGAATGTCCTCTCAGCATTCACTGATGTGTAATATGAAAGTTGCATAAGGACTGTCATATTTAGTGTCTACTAGCAGAGCAGTCCTCTATGAACATGTAGTCCTTTTTTGACCCCTTTCATATTTTTTGCGTATTAATGTACTGTGACAATGACTTCTACAAATTAACAAGAATTTTTTCTCTACATGAGAAAATACTCCTGTTTGTTTTTAACGTATTGTTTGGACATTTCATCAGCTTCTTTCTACATCTTGTTTTATGAGAGGAGTAATTCCTTATTTACCTGCTCTATACCACTCATTGTTTTACCTTCTCCATCTTCTTTCTCATTCCTTCATGAATACTACTACTGAGTCCTCTCATATGTCTAATCCTCTCGGTATTTTGTGTTTTTTATTTTTTTATATCTTTTCTGAGATGAAAAAGTATTATGTGCAGCGTTTTATGTATGGGCACACTATGGATTTGGGGTGGAAGAGGTTCCTCTTGTACTACATTCATGATATTGTATTACGTTCATAATAATTCGTGAAACTTACTCGTCTTTCTCCACTATTGAATGTTGAGGTGAAATTTTGGAGATATCTCCATTAAAAACTCTTTAATTTCTTGAATTGTAGCTGTTAAGCAAGGGTACGTTGTTGTGTAAATTTCTGTAAATGATTGCTTTTTCTTAACGTCTACTACTAGTACCTTTATCAGCACTGAAAATTATTCATAACTATCTGCGATTGTTAATCAATTTATTATTGTGTTTTTCTACTACTTTGTACTAATGAAAGTCAGGATTTATCAGTCTGTACTTCCTTGGATCTCCTGAAATAATTCTCACAATTGACTCTACCTTTTGTGGCTCTGCAATCATATTAAAAGCTACCTAATATTTTTCATGTAGTTTAGAACTTGAGGAGCACAGGGATTTTGTTGTTCTATATTTTTGTCAAGTTGTTTTAAATCTTTTTCTATGAGCAGATTGTACCACATGGAATATGAGGGACTCTCAGAATGCTGGGTGGTAGTGAGGTGGTGACAGAGCTTTGTTTATTCACTGCCTCATCCAGTGAAACATCTTGGCCATCAGATGAAACTAGTAGGTGTTAGTTTAAAGAGAAACAAGCAGGAGATGGTGGTTCTCCTCACGGGTAGTAGACAAGGGAACTTCTTGGTGAAGCATCTTGTAGATGCAGAAAGTTCACTGGATAAGTTGCTTGAAATAAAGACCTTCTGAAGATTAGTATATAAACAGATCTCAAGGGCTGAGAAATGCCCTGAGCTGAAAGTGGTTGGGTGAATGCTTTGAGGAAGCACATATAATCTTGCACTGTTTACTTCTCTTGGTGTATCTGGCTACTGTTGTGTGTTGGGTGGACCCTTGGTCTGATCCACTACATTTTTTTTCCTACTAAAGAGTGTGTGGGACTTCCTCATAGTTATTAAGTTTGTCTCAGTAATGAGGCCAACTTTTACAGGATCTCTGTTACCTGCTCATGTTGAATACCTACCCTAATAATTTATTTAGCTTTACTACTGTCTTCTCCAAGTGCCTCTTTTAAGCTTCTTTGTGTAGCTTCCTTTCAGTTTCTCAGACAGAATTCTTGCTTCTGGTTCATTCAGAAACATTTTAATGATCGGTTTTAGGCTTTTAGCAAGTAGGTCTTTTAAAAGAGGCATTACAGCAAAAACTCTCTACAGCTGCTCACCCTTACAGAGAATCAGCGCAACTAGACAGAGAGCACAGCAATTTGACTTCTCTTCCATGATCTTTCTCTTGAAAGGTTGTCAATGAGCTCTGCCAGCCACATACTACAGAGAAAAGAAGAATTCAGAATAAGCCCCCATATATTTAATATAATTAGGATTGTATTGTGACCTACTCTGCATTTTTACTTGTTACCATGGCAAAGTTTCCAAATTAATAGACTGCAATATAGAAACATACCTCATTTTCTTAATACTAGCCATCTAGTAGGGGTGGCCGTCAGGTTTTTCTGAAATCTGTAGATAATGTAGTATAACTTGCTTTGCTATGTCTGCTTGAAAAACAGATATGCTCTAAGGTGTGTTATTGATGATTGTACAGTTGTTATGAAGGTAGCAGAGCATGTAAAAGTCTTTTTCCATTAACATGTTTTTATAGATTGAAGGTTTTGGCAGGAGCTGGTTCTGATACAATCTAAAATAAGTTTAGCTTTTTTTTTAGGTTAATACAATGTTGAACATTTAAGGTGGCTTTAAAGACTGTTCTCTGAAGTTAATTATCTTCTGTGGTACATTACAAAATTAATGTCTCTTAATTGGAAAATTAGATTATTTTTAAAAGTTACTATTTTAAAGTGTATGGGGAATCACAGCTGCAGCTAATTACAAGCCAGTAAGCTTGACCTTGTTTGCAGACAAAGAAACAGGATGGTTAATAAAAGACTCAAAAAATAAAGATTGAAAAATACTTTCTGTAATATCTGTCATTTCACAACTATGCGAGATTGCCTGAAGGAGCTAGCATTTTCGTCCCCTTGCTATGGAGGTATTTTTTATCTGTTTTATTAGTTTAGTCTTTTTGATCTTAGCTGCAGTCTCAGTCCCTTTCAAAACTGCTGTCCTACGAGTAATAGTTATGTTATTAGAAGAAGTAAAAGGGTTGTATGCAGTCTTTTCCATTTTATGCCATGTGCATTTATTAAAAGGTCAACAAAAACTTAGAAGCCCGTATATAACTGTATGTGGTTATATTATTTATAACTAATGTAAACACATATAATAAGTCATTCTTTCCAAATGCAGATTTGGAGAAGGTCTGGGGAAAAAAAGTCTGAATGTTTGAGGATTGACAAAAAATAATTGTGAATGATTTGTCTTTATGTCCTTTAGGAACTCCTGCCGACACTGACTGCTCTAGTAATCAGAAGTGTAAATAGAAGTGATTCATGTTTGTGGCAGCATGGCTAACAGAAGTCATAGAATCACAGAATTCGTAGAAGTCCTCAGAGTAGACTCCTTCATAACAACAGAAGGGTACTCAGAGCTGTGTGACTAGTTTTGTGCAAGAGATGGACTAATTTTACTGTATCAGCATAAAACACTACTTTGCTACTACAACTTTGACTACTCTGGGAGTGCTCTGATGATGCAGTACATCAGTGTACCTAGTGTAAACATTACCTTAACAACCTTGTCTTAATATGAAAAGAGGACTGTGGTGACACATTTACTGTGTACACACACAAGAAAAAATGCATTCTACAGGAGAAACATTTTATTCTAGAAGGAATGGTATAATGAGAATGAGGAGGTGGAAGCTAAAGCCAGAAAATTCAAATATGAAATGAGATACACATGTTCAGCTGTGAGGGTGATATGCTTTAGCCAAACACAACTTACTGAGCTTAGTACAGAGGGAACTCAGTGAAATGTAATGGCCTGTGATATGCAGAGGGTCAGGTTCTATGATCTAATCATTTCTTCTGGCTGAAATCTCTTCATAAAAAAATCTAGTTCAACCATAACTTATGGCCTAAAGAGAGGAATTGCTGCATGAAATTCAATGACTAGTGCTTGCACAAGGTGAGTTAGAAGTGTCCCTTCTGACTTTATAGTCTATGGTTGGATTAATGTGTTAAAGTAGCTTAAGGTCACAATACATGCTGGCAAAAACCATAACAGAAAGATACTCCTGTTAAAATGCTTTCAAGTAGCATAGCCTGTGGAGATGGCAGCTATGTCCACACTAGTGTGTACTGTGGCCCAGCGGGAACATGCATGTTGAGGGAAACAGTTAATGATCCAGCATCCCTGATACATGGGCTGAATCCTTATGTGGTGCTGGTGTTGGGCTGATCCCATGACCTGGATATCTCTTAGCAGGCAGAGCACATCCCAGCACATTTTCCAGCTTGTGCTCTCTGAGACAGACTTCTCTGCAGCGTAAACCAAAGCTGGTAGGTAGGGATGGAGAGGAGATTGATTATGAAAGAACATTCTCCATCCAACCAGAGAGATTAGTATAGAATTATCCTAAAGCACCTTTCTTTTTAACTGTACACCTATATGTATGATAGTTCCATACATGCGTAGTGTATACAATAAAGCAGTGTGGTCTTACTTTCCTAGAGATTTTGTTAGAATACAAACCCTTAACTGGGACTTGATATAGTAAATTGCCTGATGTAGCAGTAAGACTCAGCATCTGGTTGTTAAACGATGCATATTGAACTTGAGGCTGAAGATAAGATTTCTCACTGCAATATAGTAGCGAAAATGCAGTGTGCACGCTGTAGTCTGGCAGGCAGAATGTGGGATCATGGAGTGCTTTAATGAAAAGTTGCGATGTAGTAGGAAGATGTACAAAAATATATATATAAAATATATATGAACTAAGGTAATTCTGTGTGTTAATTTAGGTGATGGTACATTAATTTATTCTGGTGACAGTTCTACAATGGATTGTTGCAAAGAAGACAAAGGGGCTGAGTCCCTAGAAGAGCTCCAGATGTTATGGATTTTTTTTCTTGTTATTAGCAATTACTCACTTGGAGTTGTCTAGCAGTTTTTGTTCTTAATAATGAACTGTGGAAGAGTCAGCAGAATCATGACTAGCCAGATCATGAAACTTGGTAGTGGTAAGAACATGTAGAAGTTTGAAAAGAGGAAACATTTCCAACAAACCCTGATTTAGATTTGCTCATTTTTCGTACTTTATAAATAAGTTTTTTTTCCTACAGTGTTTGTACTTAACCTCTGCTGTTGTATTCTTCAGAAGCTGCAGTATTCCTTTAAACATAATTTTATTGCTAAGATACTGCTCCATCCCCAAAGTCACATTTTATATTTTAAACTGTTTGTCTTTTAAGATGTATTTATTGCCATGTTTGTTTAACTTGGTTATCTCCTTCATCAATCTGTTTCTTGCTAACTTAAAGCTGCTGCTCTTTGTTTTCAGTATAGAGGGCTGCTTCCCTGGGGAAGTATAGTCCAGGACTTGTCTCTGTAATGGGACTATTTGTTTTCTTTGCCCCTTGCAGTTGCCTGCTGTAACATTTGTAGTATGTGTTAAGTAATCCTTGAGGTAACATTTTTATTATGTCATAAAAAGTGCGTGGCAAATATATAATAACTCATGGAATTTGTTTGTTTAAAAATGGAAGGATAATTTATTGAGTGTGTTACATGAGACCTGCTCCCCTTATTAGAGCTGTAGAAGTGCAGCTTATTTAGAAGTATGTTCTATTGAGAAAAACCACGATCTCTGACATACACAGAAAGTTTGAGCATGGTTGGGTAGAAATGACATCATAGTTTATGTACTCAATAAAAATTTAATTAAGTCATTACAGAAGTTGCAGTCATCATTTAACCCTCTGATTTCTTATGGTTAGTTCTTTTTTTTTAAACATTCTATAATAACCAGCCACCAAATCTTGATAGCCTATAAAATATCTGCATGAATTTTAATAGCTTATATTAATGGGAAAATATGAGTAACTGACATAAAAGGAATTTTCCTTGTGTTTGCACTATATGCATTTCTATAAAAATTAACTGATGAAAAAAGATAGTGGTTTAATGGAAGAATATTTAACTGGAGATTTGCTAGTGTGGCAAAAACTAATTCACATTTAGATAGAAAAGCTGTTGCATAAGCACCAAGTTGAGTACCCTTAAGGATGCTAAGAATTTAGGACATGGCTCGTACTTTCATAAGTGTTAAGATACTAAATATGCAAGGTTTTCACAGCTTTTCTTTAGCCTTATGATAAGCTATACATCAAAAAGCAGTAATGCTCAGTCCATTGTAGAACTGACTTTCTACCCTGTATTCCTGTTGACAGTTTTTTTTATAAAACCTGCCTCCAAGATGCAGTCTCATAGATGAGTATTCTGCTAGTATGCAGGTATGAAGATAATTATCTTTGCGAGTGAGGTCTGTTTAAAACAAGAACAAACAAACAAATAAAAACCAATGGAAGCATAGCTCAACCCTCAGGAGAAGAACCGCTTATTAAACCATTCTGTTGATAGAAATAAAAAAATACAGGCAAAAGAAGTAGATGGTTTGCCTGAGGGAGGTGCACGTGAGTTATTTCAGCCCTCTCTCTGCTGATCTCCTTTCGTTCTGTCTTAAGCTCATATAGGGGTTAGTTCTGCAAGCCAATGAGTGGCTTAGGCTATACCAGCAAATATTTAAGCAATTGTTAAATTTAGTTAAAAGTCAGTGTGGAACTTAGGCTGAGTCACACAGCATAAGGGGAACTATCTGTGTCATCACAAACTGAAAGAAACTCGGTCATAGTGAATGACTAGTGCATCTGAGTTTCTACTGAGATGCTATAGGAACAGAATTCATGTGATTCCCAGATGTACAAGTCAATATTGAGAAGTAATATTAAGAAGTGGTAGGGATACTATCTTTAGTATTATGGTATTTCTACTGTGACAGAATGCCCAGCTTTGAGGTCCATGCTTTAGAAAAAAAAAAAAAAAAAGAGTTGGAAAAAACTCAGTTTCTAAAAATCCTGTACGAATGAATCCAAGCTCTGGAAAAGCAGCTTAATAGTTAAAATGCAGAGGAGTCTTCATTATCTTACTCTATACTGCTACTGAAAGGGAACAGCCTTGCCTTCACTCTTCACCCAGTTGTATCTTTTCCTCTGTTCATGTGGATCTGTGCCAGCATTGGTGGCTGAGGATTTTTCTGCCATTCCTTGACTTTATAGCCATAACCTTGACTTTGTCTTTCTTTTGTGTACAGACTTAACTGAGCTGCATTGCCCATTATTCGAAAATCTTTAACTATACGAACATCATTACTTACAGCCAAATCCTAACTTATATTGGCCAAGGCGCTTTTTCTTCTTTTCCTACTGATAATATTTTTTTCATCACCTCTTCTTTAGAACCCATGCAGAAGGTTTTCTGCTTTATTTTTCAGATTAATTCTGTTGTTCTAAAGGAAGATTTGAGACGTATGGTAGAAAATTTCTATGCAGCTCTATTTGGATATGATGAGGTAAGAAGGATGTTTTCAGAGAAATGTGCAAGATCAAATAGACCCAACTAAGTCACTGAACACAGAATGTTGCAGATGGGTAAAGCATTTGCTGTATGTATTGTTGGAGAAATGTTACACTGTAAGCAGACTTCTTAGTGATCATCTTATGCTTTGAATTACAGTACTTTTAAGAAAAAAGAAAGCACCTGACATACTGATTTAAACCATTGGACATAGAAGAAGGAATATTCTTTCTTCTGTTTCACTGTCCCTGCTGTCAATAAATAATTTTCTTCCTCTGAGTCCCATTGTACTTAGCTATACTTTGAGAGCAAATAGAGCATTTATAAAGAGTGTGTAAATGAGGAAGTATTTATAGGAAGTATCTGATCAATATGGGGAGGCAAAAGTATCACTGTGCGCAAGCATCTATGGGATTTCCAAGGAGAAAATACAATTGTGTTAGCTCTTTTAGTAGTTATTTTTTTCCTCTAGTGGATATTGTTCTTCATATGCTCTTATTCACGGGGTAATATTTGCATTCACGTGGTTATTTTGCATTATTAATACATTATTAATGTCTCTTAAATTTAAACTTCATAGAGTTTTGGACAGTGTTATGAATGTGAGTCTTTAATCTAGTTTTAAGTGTTGCCATGATGTGTGTCTGTGTCTGTTTTTTTTTCTTTTCTCTTTTTGTTGACAGTCTTTTTGCAAACAAGATGTCAAATTAAAGACAAATGTTGACCTCTTTTATTTTTAACAGAATATTTTAAAATCCACTCTTTCCTTCGGCAAATGTTGTCAGCAGAGACAGGAATTATGAGACTATGGTGATAACACCATGTAATCTGAAAAGACAACAAAAGTTGGAGAGAATTTATAGAAAAGGTGTTCATGGATGTGATTCTTCTGTAAGCCAAATTTAATATTAGATTTAACTGGATATCTAGATAGTTCTTGATGAAGAGTTCTCTTTTTCTCATTTAGAATGAAAAACATAAAAGCAAAGCAAAATAGCAAAGTCCTCATTACTTCTCTGCAACATCATATTATGCATCCTTTTCCTCCAGTACATAATTGGAGAATTATACGTCCTCCAATTGTCATGGTCTTCACAAAATTTTGTAAAGTGGTGTTGTCTTCTTTGTAAAGCCAAAATCTTCATGGTAAAGTTTTCGTAACAGAAATGCAGTGATTAGCTCCTGCATTTAGGAATATCCTAACCTAGCTTTTTTTTCCAGATTAACTTGCCAGAATATTTGTTACAGACTGCTCTGTAAATTACTTAATTTAAGGCCAGGTTTGTTTTCCATTCTGTAAAAAGAGTGATGTTGATGCCTTTTCATATGTGCTGTCTGTAGTTGCTGTGGGCTTTGAGGCATCTAATATTGTCAGTTGACAAGTAATTTTTAACCCACCTCTGTACTTTAGGGAATTTTGTCTGATGATCATGTTCTGGCAGCAGCTCTTTGGAGAAACCTTTTTAACAGGAACTGTGAGGACCCTCGGCATCTGGAGTTACTTGTAGAGTATGTGCGTAAACAGGTATGCTACAGCTCATAGCGTGAATTCTCTTCATTCTCTTGGTTGGTATATTGAATGTTTATTTTTGCTTGCATACTATGTAGCTCATTTCTCCTTATCAATATCACTTTTTTAATGTTGATTATTTTTAAGAGAAAAAGTAAAACCATAAAAACTGACTGATATTCATTGTGGTTTGATGAAAAATAACTACAGAGAAATTCACAGAGGATGTGCAAACCTGTATTCTTTTTTCTGGGCCCACGTTATCTTCTGATACTGATACTGATTCTGATACTGAACTTCTGGGACTGAACAAAATACATCAGAAATGGGCTGCAGTTTGCTGTAGAATTATACTTGATGCTGTGGAGTTGGAATCCTTGATAATGAAGTAGCTAGCATGCAGTGATTAAAATTCTTCTGATGATCTTTGTATGTAAATATGTGAAAGGTTTTGTTTTCCAGTTTCTTTTAGTTATTACTCAGAGGAAAATATATTAAACAGTGTTTGTCCTGTCAACCCTTAGGAAGTTTCTGAACCAGATTTGTAGGAAGTGTTGGGTAGGACCTCGTAGATATGGTCCAGGTGGGTACCAAAGACAGAAAAAGGGTGAAGAGGACTGGAGGAAAAGTATAACTGTGGGACAGAAAATTGAAGTCTAGTACCTCCACAGCATCATTCTCTGTAATGGTTCCAGTGCTGCATTGAGGACCAGGTAGAGACTTGGAGGTGTATTCATTGTGACTCTCAAAAAACAGCATGGGAAGTGAAGGACTCAAATTTGTCAGGGACTGAGGTTGCTTCTGGATTGCTAGCAGGATTCTCAGGAGGGACAGACTTAATGCTTAGGGTTGCTGATGCTTAACATCAGTGAAGCTGTAGGAACATTTAAAACTAAAGATTATCAAGAAGTAAAGAAGCATAAAAATATGTAATTTGGGAAAGTATTGCCAGGTAGAGAATTTGTAGCAACTTTGTAGACTTTGTAACACAGAGGATAGGGGAGAAACTGTCAGCAGTCAAATAGGAAACAGTGACCATACAGATAAAAGTGGCACATAAGAGAAAAATCAGCACAGCTTCTGTGAAGACAGGTCATGCCTCACCAGTCTGTGGCTTGAAAATGTCATTGACGCTGTAGACAGTGAATATTTGATTTATGTAGTCTTTACGGATTTTTAGGAAACTTCCAATAAAGCATCTCACCAATTATTATTTTTAAAAGAAATTGAGCAGTTGCAGGGGAAGAGTGAAGGTACTCCCATAGACAAGCAACTGTGAAATATAGATAATAGGGGTCAATAAATAAAACCTCAAGGTTTAACACAGGAAAGGGTTGACTGCAGAAAGAATTTGTGACAGTGAATGCATGAAGAAACGGCAAATACGGTTGAGTGCAGACAACTGTAAAGTGGTGCACTTAAGGAGAAAAACTAATCCAGCTTTATGTCTATAGTGAAGAGCTCTAGCATGTCAAAGACCGCACAGGAATAAGTCCTTGAGACTATAGTTTTATTACGTAAATGTCAACTCGATGCTCAGTAGTGTTTAAAAAAAGTAAAACAAATGCTCAGATCTGCTAAGGAAGGAATAGGAAATAAAATTTGGTGTTGTAAAGCCACTTGAATAACCTATAATGGGTTTGACTCCCAACCATCATGAGACATAAAGAAAAGAAAAAACAAGCAAAGAAGGTTCAGATAAGAGCAATGAAGATGATAGGAAGCAGCTTCTGTATTAGCAATGACTATAATCACTTGCCTGAAAAATAGGGTGAAAGAATAGATTTGTGAAATCTGGAAGGTGTATGGAAGGTGAGTGAGTGTGGTGGTTTCACGCCAACATGTACCTAAACTCTGCCATGCTGCTCTCTCACTCTCCCTCCTCAAAAGAACGGGGAGAAAATATGATAGAAGAAAAGCTCACAGGTTGAGATAAAGACAGGGAGACCACTTGTCAATTTTCATCAGGGGTAAAAACAGACTCAGAGTAGGGAAATTAATGTAATTTATTGCCTGCAACTAACAGACTAGAGCAGTGAGAACTAAAAGCAAACTAAAAACACCTCTCCCCCATTCACCTCCCCTGAATGGCACAGGGGAACGGGGAATGGGGGCTGTGGTCAGTCCCAAATGCTTGGTCTCCACCGCTCCTTCACGGTCACTCTCTGCCTCTGCTCCAGCATGGGGTCCCTCCCACGGGATGCCGTCCTTCCCAAACTGATCCTGCGTGGGCTTCCCACAAGCAGCAGCTCTTCAAGAACTGCTCCCACAAGGCTCCGTACCATGGGGTCCATGTGTCAGGAGCGAACTGCTCCAATATGGGTCCCCCTCGGGTAGCAGCTCACCCCAGATCCCCTGCTCCTGCATGGGGCTCCTCCATGGGCTGCAGCATGGAGATTTGCTCTGCTGTCATACCCATGGGCTGCAGGGGGACAGCCTGCTCCACCATGGGCCTCTCCACAGGCGAGCTTCAGCTCCATACCTGGAGCACCTCCTGCCCTCCTTCTGCACTGACCTTGGTGGCTACAGGGATGGTTCTCTCTGCATTTTCTTGCGCCTCTCTCACAGCTGCTGCTGTGCAGCAGGTTTGTTTTTTTTTTTTTTTTTTTTTTTTTTTCCCTTCATCATTTTGCTCTCCGGAGGTGTAAACAGCATTGCTCACTTTGGCCACCAGTGGGCCCTCTTGGGTCCCCTGGCTGGAGCTGGCTCTTTTCTAATATGAGGCAGCTCCTGGGCTCTCCTCACAGGGACTGCCCATGCAACCCCCCCACTATCAAAACCTTGCTACATAAGCCCAATAGAGCAAGGAAAGGCTGAATGCAGGTTGCCACAGGTTGCTCGGGTTGCTGAAATTGTACATGGGTTTTAATGTCACTGGCAAGTCTTATTGAAGAGAAGTTTGTCTAGGGTTATTAAATGTAGAGCAACAACCTGAAGCTCAAAATCTCTGTACTAACAAATTTTGTGAGGGAGGGAAAATAAGGAAAATAACATTGCATTCATGCATTGTATTCAACTCCTGCTGGGGAATCTGCTACGGACTGTCAGAAACAGGATGCTGTGCTTAGGTGGCTCTTCAGTCTGATCCTTGTTGCCATTGATGTATTTCCTCTGTTGAGAAACTCCTTGTCAGATTATCTTTTTTTGCTAGTAAACATTGGAAATCCCTTGTGTAAGATGGCTTTCACATGTGTTCTTGCTGATCCTGTCTTTAACAGTGGCTATTATTGGATGCCCAGAGAAGAATATAACAACAGGGCAAGTGTGTGTGCTGCTTCCCTGGTTGATTCTTAGCAATCTATGCTCAGGCTTCCTGAGCCAGAGGTGGTGTTTTTAATTTTTAATGCCTCTTGATGGGCTTTTTAGTTCCTTTCCCTCACCCCAGTGCTTGCAGTGTCTTGTGGCAGCAAGCATGGCATTTACAATGTGTTAACGCAATGTTATGTGACAACAGTACTTTGCTTAAATATTTTGTTTGTGTTGCACCTTAAAATTTCATTTGATGCCAATTATTTCTTGTAGTGTAAGAATGAGTGTTCATTCCCTGTTCATCTCCTTCATCAGCCTGTCCGTTTTTGTAAGTCTCAAAAGTTCCCTGCTGGTCAGGTCTTTTCCTACCGGGAAAAGCCCTGGTCTATGTGAAACCACTTTTATGAGAGCGCTCCTTGCAGATAATGGTACTAGCAGTGTGTCATTGGAATTAACTGCTTGGAAGATGAAATGAATCATGTTACTTTGCGTGGCTCTTCTTTGTCCTGTTGCCAAACTTCCAGAGGAAGCATTAGCTAAGGAATTAGACAACCTTGCGCAGTTAACTCCAGTTGATCTGCAGATACTTATCTCCTAGCCTGTCTGTAACGCTTAAGCAGTCATAAATCTTTTTCTGTCTACCTCTCACAAATGGCAAAGTATACCAGAAAGTAGCATGTTCGCGTAGCTCTTGAGGGCCTTTAATGAGTGTCAGGATGCCTTGCACTAACACCCTGTCTCTTGCAGGTGCAGCACCTGGACGCGCTGAGCGGGGAGGACCTGCTGTTGACGGGTGAGGTGAGCTGGAGGCCTCTTGTGGAGAACAACGCCCGCAGCATCCTCAAGCCCCTTTCCCCTGTTTACAATGATGAAGGACTGTGAGAGCATCTCTCAAACCAGCTTGGGAAACATGCCTGAAATTGAACTAAGCAGAGGCTGTGAGGTCAGGAAGTGAAAACTGCTGTTGAAAAAGAGCATATTTAAATAGATGTCTTATCTGTGGTAGCTGAATAGCAAATTGGACAGCCTTACTCTTCTGAATATTCACCTGTGAATAAAGCTAGTTGGTTTGGGAACCTGTGTTCTTTTTATGGCACTGCCTGGTCCTTGCAGACAAATTGCAAGACCTGCCTTCCATCTTTGGGAAAACAGATGTTTTACCATGACTTATAATTATCTCCAGAAGCCATTTCTGTCCTTTGCCTCCTTTAGAGAGCTGCTACATACAGACTGTATGGTGTTCCTTTGCTTACTGAATGGTTGTTAATACAAATCTGAGCTTTGCATATTAGATGTTAATATATTCTAAAAGCCTGATATCAAGATGGCATGGTCCATTTTTGCTTTAATAGAGTTAAGAATTGCTGTATCAGGTTCTGAAGGATTTTCCATGAAAATCCTTTTTAGGAACTCTTTGCACAGGAATAGGAAGATGCAAAGAATAATGCATGGTCCCCAGTAATCCTCTAACTCTAGCCATCTTAATGAGGAAAAAAAGTCTGAAACATGGCTGGGCTGTTGCTAAAGCTACCTCAGAGTACTTGGTATTTCAGAGGAGCTCTGCCATGCTGATATTTCCATATTCTTTTGAGAGCTGTGGTCTAAGAATTTATTCATGAAAATAACATCTATATTTCTGTCCATGGCTCTTAATGGGATAGGACTGTGCTGCCCCCCACCCCCAATGCAGTGGTCCAGGGTTTTTCAACAAGAGCTGTCAACCCCAATTAAAAGTTTATATGGCTGTGCAAGCAAATTACCCCAACACAGTAATTATGGGAGCAATAGCTCCACTGATTAAATCAGCAGAGGCTGAGGTGTACTGCGTAGGTGGATGGTTCATCAGGCTATTTCCAGGTCAGTGACAAAAACAGTTTTCATTTCTCTCATGTCTAAAATTGTAGTCTGTAATAAATGCCAGTCTGGGTAAAAATGATGTGTATGTGTTTTCTGGGCCATACATGACTGATAAGAATAAGCCCTATGATATTAGGGTGTATTCCTAATAACACTATTAAGCAAAAGTGGAGGAGGATGATTCTTAGTTGATGAAATGTTATTTCTGTTGAAAGTGTGACTGTGCCTGGCTGTGATTGTTCATTATGACGTTGTTTTCTTCATATTGAATGTTTTGGTGAATATTTGACATCCCTCCTCTGTGTGAAGAGCAGTGGGTTGCAGAATATAGGCTCCCAAACACTGGCCTGCATTTTTTTTTAGCCTTCACTTAAGGAACCTTCTCTATACAAAAAAGGCATTTTGTTATTTTTTTTCCAAGCCGAACTTCCTCAGTTTAACTTGTTATAAAATGAGTCATGTAAAGAAACCCTCTATGTGTGAGGTGTATCCCTTCTCTGTGAAAACATTACAGACCAAACAACTTGCTTGCAGTTTATTTAAGATGCTTTTGTTGAAAGCTGAGCTAAGCAGAGAAACCTCTTATGTGTGAAGTATTATACAGTGTATGTGAGATAATAACACCTTGTAATTCATTACAGCTGGGTTGTATTTACATAAAAGAAGGCTGAGTTGTGTAGGAATTTGCTGATTAATTTATTTTTAATGGGAGTGAAGTATACCAAGTACCAAAATAAACTTTACTTTGTGTATCTTACTGCTCCTGAAATAGGTGGAAAAATTAATGGTAGATATTTTGGCTCAAAGCTACATACATTAATTCATATACAAAACAGTCATTTAAACTTTAACCCCTTTCCTGCTATGTAATTTAAACCTGGACTCATGTTATTCATGCTATGGGAACACAGGACTGGGTGTACACCACCCAACCCAAAGGACGTGGTGCTGCACACAGGTCAGAGATCGTGCAGTGTCTGTGGCACTGATGCTGCGGAGCCAGGAAGTCAGTAGCATTCATGGGACTGCTAGTCTGTGGATGGCAGTGCCATTAGGAGCATGGATATGGAACAGCCAAATGGTCAAAACTAAAGCTTTCCTAAGTTTATGGGCAGGAGGCTTCAGAAATGTGGTGCCAGACTGTGGTTGTTGGCATCTGTTTTTGTGCTTATTAATATGAGAATAGAAAGACCTATGATCATGGTTCTTTGCTTGCTCCAGAAAATACCTTCAACCACCCCTCTGTTACAGAGCTGAGCCAGCAGTCACGGTGTGTTTTGGACAGAGCCATGTGGGGCACATTAAGACATTAGAAGATTGTTACAGACCTAGAAGATAGAAACTGTATGAAATGAGTGATCTCTGTTAGAGAGGAAAAATACATGGAAGACTACACGGGACTTTGCTTCCGAGACATTAATTACCTGGAGACAGCATTTGGATGTAAAATGACTCCTCTTACTCTTGATGCATGCCAGTAGGCTAGAAATATGCCGTTGCCTACATCTTACGACATCTTTACAACCAGACTTGAGAGTCCTTGAGAGAGTGTACATTTCCAGTAGCAAAATCTGCACCTTGCAAGCATTACAGCAGCAGTGGGTAGCAGTTAAGTGATTCCTGTGTACACAACTGCTTCAAGTGCAGCAAAACACAGTTCTTTTAAACAAATATTGCAAAGGCCATCTTTTCCAGTTTTCAGGGTTTTGCAAAGGGAATAATCAATGGTATTTTGCTTATGGACAATTCTTTTTTGCTTCAGCATGGGAGCACTTATTGTGCTTTAAGTTTATATATGTGGAAATCTGCTTCCTCTGAAAGGAGCTATGTTGAGCATTTTATCATCCCACCTGTGATATCCTGAATCATATACAGAATTTGGATGTTGCTGGTTATTCCAAAGGAATTGCTCTCCCAACTGTGGCTAAATATCCTGAGACACAAACTCTCAAAAGCACTCATTATTTCAGCTAGGTTATTGTGGCTTCCTTGTTTCTGCGAGCAGAAAACAAAGGCCAACCCTTGGTGTCCTCTTTTCCCTCTCTGCTCCTGTGCACCAGTAGTAATGTAAGTTCATGTTTTTGCCTGCAGGGTCAAACTTTGGAAGTCTCTTACTCCAGAGTGATATTTGGAGACATTTTGGGGTGCAGAGCAATCATCTGATACCCTTGGATGCCTAATTTGTATTTTTGGTGGTTACATGTTTTTCTGCAGCTCATGTCATTACCTCTGTTTCTGCATTCACACCCCTTTTTTTGTATTCATATCTAATAGTTTTCTCTTGCTTCTCAATACAGCTGAAGTACTAAGAGCACAAACATCCTTGATGATGTCCAGGTGTCTCAGCCCTGTTGAAATGTAGTTACCACTTCCCAGATTTCTGAGACCTGTCCTCACCTTCCACAAAGTGTAGTTTTTAGTCATGTTCCTGCCACACCAAACCCTCAGGGCAGAACTGTGGCTCCTGACATAGCAGTGGGACTTAACCACTGACCTGTCTCATTTATACTACCTTTGGTTTGGCAAATAAGGTAAGCAGAAACTGGAGACAAAGAGCAAAATTTTCCGCTAGAGCTTTATATTGGGTGAATATAGAGTAGATGAAAAATAGCCATGGGAGGAAAACCATCAGCTGGGAGAGGATGGTGACTGGTTCTGTAAGCATGGTCCCTGAGGTATAAGCCTCTGCATGACACCACTTTGAGAAGCAGCGGGAACCATACCAGTACAGACTTACCCTGGTGACCCACACCCATATTCTTTGATACTTTCCTATCTCCAAAGCCTTACAAAGGAGGTCTTCATTCAGAAATTCTTATCAGCATAGACCTGGTGCAGTTTACATGTAGCATTCTCCGGGACAAGTTTAATCCTGAGCGTGTAACAGGTTCTGTGCATCCCAGAGATGTGCTGAAGTACTGCTGTGAGTGGAGAAGTTTACTGATCCACTGCACAGGTATGCTGAACAATTCATCACCCATCTTGAGCTCTGAAACTGAACTGTGTGTGGCTTCTTCCAGGAAGGTGAAAATAACAATGTTGGGAGTGGTAAATGTTTATAATAATACCTAGAAATTACCGAGTGTGTTTCTAACTCTTCTGCTTAATACAGTTGTGCCACAAATGTATAGGCTTCTGCCCTCCCCATCTGCCTCTTCACATTTGCCGCTCTTTGTTTTATCTCTCTTGTAGTCTCTCATACAGTGAACTTCAATCAAAACTTCTGTCTGTTTCTCAGCTGCTGAACAGTGCTGTGTCAGGCTTGACTGGGCCTTTGGTGATCTAAGGACAGACTTAACACCTCTCCTAGCAGTTGGGATGACAGTACTACCACTGTGGCATGCCTTGGGGAGCAATATCTCCACCTTTGGGCATATTGCGTCTGCACAGCCTGGCTTCAGCACTGTCTGTCTTTTCATGAAGGTCTGAGAGGCTGAGGAGAGGTCAGAAGCTTGCACAAGAGCCTGAGAAAATTGGCAAGGACATAGGAAAGACCCTGACACAACATGAGAGTGCTAGGCTCTACTGCTTTAGACAATTGTGCTGTGCTTGTGAAGTGACCACCTTTGTTCTGTGCCTGCAAAGGAGTTTTGCCCACTGGCGCTGGTGGGCCTTCTGTGCTGTGTTGGGCCAGTTGCATGACAATCCTTCCCAGACTTCTCTGGTGAGATTTTCTTTCCTGCTTCCCTTCTTCAGATGTTTTTAACCGTCCTGCACATCCTACATACGTTCTTGAAGTTGCTGAACATGTTGAGGGAGTACTTGTTTTGCTTACAGTCATTAAACCTGCTCAGCAGCTTGCTCTGCTCATTTGTGGGGCAGAAGAGAAGTTTGGGCCTCATCTTTCCACTGGGAATGCAGAGCAGGAGCTCACACGGGCATGATCCTGTGTTTTTCTAGTGCATTTCAGTGGCTGCACCCAGGATGTTTAGGGGATGTGGCAACAGACCTGCTTGAGGGACCTGGGACGGACTGGTGTAAACAATAGAAATGTCTACAGCCTTGTTCTTGTGCAGGTGTTTCATGTAAGAGGACCCTGCAACATGTTGCTGAGGCTGGATCCTGTTGGTGTTGGCATGCTACTGCAGCTCTTCAAGGAGGTAAGAACCACCTCCATGCATATTTAGGAAGCAAGGAGTCTTGCAAATGCAAAGCTTTCATTAATGGTTACGTCACTGACAAAAGGAGTGAGCTGGGCTCATATTCATACCTCATCCCACCTGCCTGTATCCTGGGCTGCTCCACATCCTGTCAAAGTGGGGCATCCTGTGTGGATTTGGTCATTGTCTCACATCCTTCTCTTCATATCCTCTTCCTGCTGATAACTAGACCCACTGACATTACAGTGCCAAATTCCATTTTTATGTATTTCCTTTGGAAGGAGAGAAGGAAGAGACATCTGAACGTGCTTTTTGCAGTGTTCAGCACGGAGCAGCAGTGACCAAAACTCAGACTTTTCCCATCTAGCTGTACTATATCTGGCCACTGAATCCTCCTCAGCGGAATATTTCTGGGTTTTATGAATTTCCAGAAATGCCTATAGATAAGTGTGTTTGAACACCATGATGTTTTGTGGTGGAGGATGTGAATTTCAGTGCTGAAATAGAGGTGAAAGAAGGATGTTGGACTTCCTATGTTCCTGGGTGCATGGTCTCGACCTGTGCTATTAGGGAGTGAGGAGGCAGGCTCCTTTCCACTTGCGCTTGAAGAGGAAGTGGCAGGTACATTTTGTGGAAAGTCCTGGCAAGGTGTTTATGTTTGGTGAGCTCCAAGAACATCTGTAGTAGAGCATGAGGTATTGCCTAATACTCGGATCCTGACTGAGCCCAGGTATCAGTCAAGGTACAGCTGTCTAGAGACATTAACTTGGAAGTGGGATTCTGTATGCATGTTTAGCCAGAGGGGAGTTTTCCCCTTTCTCTCTGATTGCAGAAAGTGTGTAGACAACACTTCCAGATAAGATCCTTTTAGCTGGCAGAAATTATCTGACGTGATTCCCACATCCTGTGTTGGCTGATCAGACTGAGGAGTACCAATTATAGACATCTGTTTCCCAGACAGGAACAGGATATATCTCATCTAATTTTAGATGTCTGCATGGTAAACCTCTGTCACTTACTTTGACAACCTGAGCTCTCCTCTTCAGCGGAGAGAGAGAAGCACCTTCATGGTACATTTCATCTTACCTGCTTCAGACGTGCTGCAGAGTGAGCTGACTCCCAGGAAAGCTCTGCCTCTTTCCACTGACCAACACTGAAGAAGCCCAAGCTGACAAGCTTGGATGGAGAGGTTTACATCATAGGTACTTTCATGTGCTGAGGTCCATGAGAAATTACTGGAGGGAGAGCATGTCACAACCAAACACTAGCTGGAGACAGTGGAAATCCCTTTCCAGAACCAGAAGCAGTTGCTTATCTAGCAGAAAACACACATCTGATGACCTTTTAATGTATATAAATATCAGAGGGGAGGGTGTTGAGAGGATGGAGTCAGTTTATTTTCAGTTGTGCACAGTGACAGCATGAGAGGCAACGGGCACAAACCAAAGCACAAGAGGTTCCGGCTCAATATGAGGAGGCACTTCTTTACTGGGAGGGTGAGGGAGCACTGGGACAGGTTGCCCAGAGAGGTTGTGGAGTATCCTTCTCTGGAGATACTCAAACCCTGCCTGGATGCCATCCTGCGCAATGTGCTCTAGGTGATCCTGCTCGGCAGAGGGATTGGACTAGATGATCTTCAGAGGTCCCTTCCAACCTCAGCTATTCTGTGATTCTTTTAAAAGTTTATGCTCTTTTTAGCTCTTTAGAAAGGCAAAAAGAAGGGTGATTTTGCCTTTTTTTATGTTATCACTAGGGCAACGTTATCACCCTGACAGAGCACCTTGAGAAAAAGAACCATCAAATGTTTTCCTTCCTTCCTTCCTTCCTTCCTTCTTTACTTCCTTTTCCCCCTAAATTTCCTTACATTTAATTTGACCGTTCACCTCACCATTTTAAGTTAATGTCATTCTTTAAGCTGCTCTAACACTTACACTTGTAAAACTTCCTTCCAGCAGCTTTGTTACAATTTTGTCCTAGATAATTATCCGCAGCAGCAAACTCTGGACCTGCTTGCTGCTGGCTACATTGCAGCACAGCTCTGACAGGCAACTCAAATTTTCTAATCAAATGTGTCTTTGCTTCTGTTCTTGCAGTTTGCGCAGTCCCAGTAAGAGTTTGTTCTGATTTCAGCAGTCTAAGGACCAGACGGCTCATCCAAACTAGTCATCCCACTCTAGCTGCAGTCGATAGGGAGTGATAGTCCTTTGGGACATGATTCATCCCAGATGACTTAGAACCCAGTGTCTTAATGTGCTGGTTCACACTTAGGCACGGCTGTCTATCTCCATTGACTATAGCCTGCTGATTATTTGAGAGTGGACATTTAGCGTTTTGATGACTTAATTTAGCCTGGATGAATTTAATCTGCAGGGTTTTTGTGACTTGTAGATAAAAGGCAAGCTGATTAGATCAGCTATGCAGCCAGTTCTTCATGCTGTGCTTTAATATCATTCTCTGGTTAGCCTCTGTGGAGTTCAGTAGTTCCAGGGTAAGTGGGATGAGTGGGGTGGGGGAGGTCTGGCTTGTAGTCTGGGGACTTCTGTGCTCCTCCTGTGGACAATTTTTCTTGTGGTCTGGGTGCGTTTCTAACACAGTGTTTTAAATCCCATATTAATGTTTGCCTGTATTGTTTTTTTTCAAAAATAACTTAATGGTACTTCTGGGAAAACTGGAATTAACTACTCCCCAACTACACAGCATGTGGACAATATCTTTGTTCACACTGCACCAGACTCAGACTTGGTTTGCACTGTCCCTTCCTTGAGGAATTTACAGGGAGATGCTAAAAGACCGTATGAGCTATTGCTCTTGTGGTATCTAATGACGTGAACTGTGCTAAGATTCCTGCTGTGTTTCAGAAAAATACCATGGCCTCGTGATAACAAAAAGATGGTGGTTTGGATTCCCTGCTGGGTGCCGGTGTAGCAGAGCCCAGGCTCCCAGGAAATGCTAAACAGGAGCTATGTTTCAAGGATGAATTAGTTTCTTGGCCAAGTCTCGTTACCCACTTGGGATATATGTATTTCATTGTAACTGCCACTGAGAAGCATGTTTGATTTGGAACAAATTCAAGCAGGAACAAGTTTCAACATCTATCTGCATTTCCACTGAGAGCACAATGGGAGACAAAACAGGTTAGAGCATGCTTGGCCAAGGGTGGGGACCTGTCAGGAGAGAAAGGGAGGGCAGTGCATGAATCAGTTACAGGGAAAGGGAAGGAGCAGCTTGAAGAGATGATCTTCCTCCCCTTGCAAAAGGGATACTCTAAGTCCCAGTTATCAGGTGTGCAGCTGGCGGAGCTGCGAGAGGGAGCTGAGAGCCTGCTCCTCCCCTAGGGTGGGAGGCTGTACCTTGTGATTAACTTCCAACCAGAGGAGTGGAGCTCATGCTGAGTCCTGAAGGAACCTGTTGGGAGGAACTCAGGAGTGCAGGAAAGGGACAGAAAATACCTGGAATCAGCCAGAGGACTAACACGGCTGGAGAGGCTCTTCTTAGCATCAATAGCTCTGGTCATGTTCAACTACCTGGCAGTAGAGGTGAGACCCCAGTTCCACCGCAACTATGGGAGCCAGCAAGGGGTGTCTGGGCCACTAAGGAACCGCCTGGAGCAGCTGAAGAAGCCGTGGTGGAGGGAGCCCACCCCCCTGGTGCTCCAGCACAGTGAAACAGCCAGGCTTGCTGTTGACGCCTTTCTTGAGCAGGGGGAACGCGGCTACCTGAGTGCCATCACTGAGGAACGGGAGCTGCCTTTTCTTTCCACACTGGACATGGAATATATGAGCCACCAGAGAAACCTAAGCTATCCAGAACTCAACGCGATGAAAGACAAAGAGGGTGACCCTGGTGATGCAGATACTGGAGACAGGTCCTCCCTCTGCTCCGAACTAACATCTGGCACCTACTTCCCACTCATGTCTGATGTGCACCCTCCTGAGCTGGAGCTGGGGTGGCCAGGAATCCCACTCCTCACAGTGTCTGGCCAGACTCAAGCCACTGTGATTTTCCAAAGAAACAAAGCTAACAGCATTAAGGATTTGTTCCGGTCTCTGATCAGCCGGGCACGGACGGTATGTATAGAGCTGTGTCCCTCCAGCGGGGTCTTCTGCTCCAGCCCCCAAGTCCTGGTGGCTGGTCCTACAGCTGTACGGCACATGCTTCAAGCTGGTGCTGCTGTCTAGATGTCTGGCATGATGTGGTTGCTCTTTCTCTAGCACATCTGTAACTGTTCTGCTCCTTTCCTTTCCTGTAATTTCTTTCCACCTCAGATTTCATGTCATCCAGGCAATATGCTTTAAGGCATTCTACGTCTGTATTTGTGGGTATGCAGAGCGCGGTACCAAAGCCTGGAGCAAGTGGCAGGGCATAGTGTTAAAGCTTAGCTGTCCTCAAGCAGCAGTCGTGCACCTGCTGGCCCTTCTGCCCTGCACCAGGGAGTCCGCGTGGCCAGGGCTAGCCTTGACCCTTGGATATCATGTCAGGCAGAGCAAGAGGATGGCACTGGTGAGTTGCTGTGTGAGAACATAGGACCTGAGTAAACTTGTGGGACTGAAAATCCCTGCCTGTGGTTTGAAATAGTTTAGAATACATCATCATGTCTTCTAGACTTGATGTCTGTGTCTCTCTGAGAATGAGTAAGATTAGCCCGCTTTGCCCTATCACACAGCTCCTGCTGAGTGGTGATTGCCAGCCCGTGGATGTAATCATGACTGGACAACTACCATACTGGTGTATGAAGCATAATCCTGGCGTGGATATGGTGACATATGCTTCTCACTTGTTGCTTCTTTTTACTTTGCCATTATACTGTGTACTAAACCAGCAACTCAGACACATTTTCAGCTTTTATTAGCTTTGTCGTCTTTGTGGTTCTTTTCAATTTTTCCACATCTTTTTTTTTTTTTTTCATGCAATTTCGTTCCAATAGTGAAGGGATATTGAGTTAACTTTCAGTGCAAAGTTCAGTTTTAATCGGTCAGCTCGTAGGTAGTTTCTCTTATCGCTCTTGATAGTCACTCCTTAAATCCATCACTGCCTAGTACATAAAGTAGGAACTAAAGAATTGGTAGGCCTGGACTTTAGCTTTGTCAAGAACACGAGTCATTTCCAGGCAGACTGAAGGAAAGTGTTGTCTTATACCACCATCCACAGAACTGAGCAAACATAATTATGTTGTCCTCGGCAGATGAAACTGGGGCCATGCAGCAGCTCAAATTGCTGTGTAGCTTTGTAACATTGTTGAACAACCACATATAATTGAAATTCAGGCATGACATGAGGAAAATGAACATCTTCAATTTTTATCCAATAGTAGGCCATTTTGGCTCAGTTGTAAGCAGCTGTTGCTTAATATCTGAATTTCTATTGGGCCTTGTTGGCAAATATGGGAAGTTTTTTCCAGGAAGTAACGAACAAAAAGCTTTGTTTGTGCTTGCAGGCAGCGAGCTTATAACATTTTGAATGATCTGATAAATCCTGTCACACTTTTTCAGCAGTGGGGATTAAGACAGTCATGGCAGAATGCACAAAGTAAATGACTACCGAGAAATGTCCCCTTGTTTCTTAGCACATCCCGGATCTCTAATGATATTTTGATCCTCTAAACCACGTGAAAAATATCCTGCTGCTTTTTTGGTTCAGAGGAACTTCCTTGTTTCTGCAGACAGGCTGCTTGGATATCAGGTGCTTTATTGTGCTCTAAGTACTTTTTGAGCTTTTTATTTTTGCTTGGCTTGAAAAAGCACTGATGATATTCGGCCCTTTATTTTCAAAGTGGGGGTTTTCACATAGTGTTTTTGACTTTTGTGTGAAATGTGATAATGTGTTTTCAATCATCGGTTCCCTAATGGTGTTTTACTGGCTTCTGTGTTAGCAGCTCTGGCCAGTGCTTCCCATGATTAACTCTGTGATTGACAGCAGTTCCAGCTCATCCACAACCCCAGTTACACATCCTTAAGTAGTTACTGAGTCATTTTGCTCTTCAAACCAGTCATTTTGCCCTTCAAACAATCCAAAATGATGTTACTTGTATGTTTTTTAATATCAAAAGAGCAACCAAAGGTAAGAAACATCTTTTGCCTGAAGTGCCAGTAGCAACTGCACAGAGAACAGCTTCCTATTTTGCAATAGTTAGCAAATATTTTCTCCACTAGACTTAAATTCTCCTCATATTCCTCCTTCAGAGTGTTTGTTCTCCTATGTGCTTACAGGTAGCATAAGAGGGAAACAGTGCTGGTGAGATGTAGGAAAGATGCTGAGATCTCTGAATGCTTTTCATGGGTCCTGTAGACCGGAAAGGATGTGTTGAAATGTTATTTGCTGTTTTCTCCTGTACAGTCATAGTGAACAACATCAGCTGACATATTTTGCAACAACATATTTGTACTGACAAATTATCAAAATGGGCATTTGTTTTATTGGTACCTTTTCCTGGTGTGGTTTGTTTTTCTACTTTACTGTATTTAACCAGCTGTCTTTGAAGATGTATTTTCAGATTTGAGCTTTTCCCTTTGCAGACATAAGAAGATGCAGTGCAGCCACACCTTAGCCTTCACTTGATAATACTATTATAATTATACTTTAGTTGGATGAGCTCCAAGCTATCCAACTGTAGGGGTAGGGTCCATACTTCTTCTTTTGCCCCTCTTGTACAGCTCTGACACTGGCTGTGTGTTTGCATTTGCAAGTGATGGTAGAAGGGTCCTTGATGGTCCCCCAGAGAAGCAATGTATTGCTGCAAATGGCAACACTATAGTAATAACCAAAACCACACTGCTATTGGCAAATACCAGTAAAACCAGCTGTGCTGGTTAGAAACCAGACAGATGGCAACCCCAGTGGGGTGCTGTTAAGTGCTATAATTCCCAAAGTGATGACTGCAGTAATTGTTGAATTGTGAGTTTCCAGAAGCAGATCCAGAAACATCTTGCTTTAACCCTACAATGGCAAGGTGTGAATTTTCTAGAGCTTGTAGGACAGCTGTGTCTTTGTGGTGTCTTGGTGAGGAACAGGGAGGTTCTGAGCCAGCCCCAGCTTCGTAGCTCCAACCACTGAGGCCAAGGGGCTGGGCCCTGGACATGCAGGGTCCACTGTAAGCCCAGAGTGGCTTAAATGCTTTTAAACTTGAGATATGAGTTGTCAGGAGCGTGAACTGGAGATGGTATTTAGGTACCTAACTTCCACTGCTGCAGAGAGCTGCCGAAAATTATCTTTGAGGGTTTAGACCTCACTTTTGTGACAATACGTTCTTGGGATGTTTCAAGGGGAAGACTTCCAGTGTCTTCATCCACCAAGACATCTTGTCTTTGGGTTTTAGCTGATGTTATTATTAAAGCTGCCAGTTTTGTTTATCAGGAGGATACGTCAATCTGAGTGGCCCTTACAGTTGTCCTGTGGCACCCACACTTGGTACAAGCAGCCCCTCCACAGGTACCTGCTTCTCCACTGCATGAGGCTGTAGTAGAGCACAACCTTCCCTCTCTCCCGACTGCAATGCACAGTGCGTGAGGGGCTGCCAGCTTTCTCCCCTGATATCGGCTGTGGGTGCACACCAGCACCACCAGGAACAACTCTACCCAAATCCCTCCAGTGAAGGGACTGCGTGGGAGGAGGCAGAGCCCATTCTACCTCCTGATGCCAAGTGAAGACCCACGTCAGAAAACATGAGCCTGACTATCACATGGGGCTCCACCCAGCTTGCACAAGCTGATGTCCCACTGCCTGGGGTGCCTGCTCCCACAACTACACCAGAGCCCTGCCACAACGCTGCCAGGAGATGCAGATCTGCTTGGCAGCTGGCTGCGCCCCAGCCCAGAGCACTGGGTGCCACAGTGTCCCCATGCTGCCATACAAAGCTGTAATAGCACCTACTCAGCTATATCCCTCTTACAATGAGTACTACAGACTGGCTGTGCTGGTTTGGGGCAGGCAACAACCCCAAGCTCTGCCAAAGCCTGTGAGCACTGGTAGAGAAATGCAAACTGGTGTGGCCTTCTGTGCCCTTCAGGTGTATGTGGTGCGTCTGAGCTTGGAGGGTCTGGAGCCAAAGGAGCATCAGTCTCTCTTGACTCCATCATATTGACTTTTCAAGGCATGTTTAGATTGTCTCCAGAGAGAAGCCTGCCCCAGGAACTATGCCTGAGATGAGCCGGGCTATCAAGAGGCAAGTGTGGCTGAGAGGGACTTGCCTGGGGCTCTACACAAGGTTTGGGCTATAGATTTTTTTCCTAGTTCTTCCTCGTTAAAGAATGAGTGGCCTATCAAAGTCATTTGGCTAAATTGCCTGGTCTTGTAACCCTTGGTCTTTGGCTGAAGGCTACTGTGGAAAGACAGGGTGAAGTCCTGTTCTTTCGTGTAGGTCTCAGCAGTACCTAATGCTGACAACCCAGCAGTAGTTTTGATTTGGAAAGTTGAAAATGCTTCTTGCTAACTTCAGGGTGCTCCCAGGACTGACTCTGCTGGATGATGGGATTTCAGGAAGGGAGAATAGTTTGCCAGAGCATCATAAGGCTTCTAAGAAGACAATAGCAACAAAGGCCATGAAAAGTACCTTTTGGAGTCAGGCTCTGAAGCCCATATTTGCCAGGGCGAGAGGGTGGAGGAGACATGATTTTGGCCTGGGCAGTAGGAATGGTTTTTAGTGCGTGTTGAGGAGCTTGTTGAAAGCACTTGTCATTTTCTGACAGCTGTCTTGTATCCCATGTGGATGCCTGGGATCACACCCTCCAGGAAGGTGCTCCCCCAAATTGTTCTATGGTGGGCTGGGCCTGCGGTCTCCTGCAAGACAGAGAGGACCAACGTCATTGTGAGGTATGTCACCAAGATGGTCTTTGGGGACAATTCAGATAGAGCCAGAAACCTTGTCCATCCACAAAAGGGCTAAATCCCCAAGAACTCAGATAGCAACCTTTTGGCATTGCTGCCCACCTCTGCTGAAATCCTGGTGCAGACGGTCTCTCCAATGGCTTGTAAGGACACAGCAGGGCTGAGAGGAACCAGCCTGACAAACTAAATACTGGGCATGAGGGCATGGGGAGGCCAGCGAGGCCCTGTTCTGTCTATAGCAGCTGCCTCTAATCAGCACCTGGACCATGAGTGTGGGCTTGGAAAGAGGCCGTTTGTTCATGAAAACACACAGGAGAGCTACTGGGCAGCAGGCAATCTGGGACAGTTTGCCTGTTCTGGGCTTCACAGTACAAGAAACTCAAAATTCAAAACCCAACTGGATACAGTCCTGGACAACCATCTTTACTTGACCCTGCTTGAGTAGGGGGTTGAACTAGACAATCTTCAGAGGTTCCTTCCAACCTTGACCATTCTATAAGTCTATGAAGCAGAGACATGGGCATGTCCTCACATCCAAGGGTAGCAACAGAGCTCCTCAACTATTTTCTGTGTCTAACCTGTGAACATGATTCAGCCTGTTCCTATTTTAAAGTTTGAACCACTGCACACATGAAAGTCAGCCTCACTGCTGTCCTCTGCGTTTAACTCTTTAAATAAAGAGGAGCAGCTGAGCAGAAACAGCAGAGGGAAGCTCAGCCTACATGGTCTGCTCCATAGGGTGGTTTGGGCTATAGAGAATTGTATTCATGGCCATGCTCTAACAGAAGCAGAAGAAGTGTTTAGAAACAGGCTTCCCACTCTCCCAGGGTGCATGATTAGTATCAGGAACGTGCTATGTTGTGGATTTTGTGTGCAAAGTGTAGTGCAGGGCACAAACATTGAGTAGCAGGGAAAAGAAGGACATTGGAGAGTCTCTCCAAAACTCAGAGCTTTTGGGGTGTCTATATTTGGGCATCCTTATGATCAGAGGACTGGAGCACCTGTTGTGCATGGACAGGCTGAGAAAACTGGGCCTATTTAGTCTGGAAAAGAGAAGACTGAGGGGAGACCTCACTAATGCGTATAAGTATCTGAGGGGAGGGTGTCGAGAGGATGGAGCCGGTCTCTTTTCAGTTGTGCCCAGCGACAGGACAAGAGGCAACGGGCACAAACTGAAGCACAGGAGGTTCCGGCTCAATATGAGGAGGCACTTCTTTACTGGGAGGGTGAGAGAGCACTGGGACAGGTTGCCCAGAGAGGTTGTGGAGTATCCTTCTCTGGAGATACTCAAACCCTGCCTGGATGCCATCCTGCGCAATGTGCTCTAGGTGATCCTGCCTGGCAGGGTGGTTGGACTAGATGATCTTCAGAGGTCCCTTCCAACCTCAGCCATTCTGTGATTCTCTAGTAGGTGGAGAAACTCAAAATTCTACTTAAGCATGCAACTTACAAGTAACAGTTATCTTATTTAGTGCTAAGGTATGGTAAGGACCAAAACGAAAGTTATTGATCACTAATTCCAGTATTTTTGCAGCTTTTGAAATGAAGCTGGCCTGTCTGTATATGTTTCGCTACTTTACTTTCTTCAGTGTGATGTCAACTTCCCTGAGTTCTCAGTGTTAACTGTTACTGGTCTAGGTCATGAGATAGCTCTGCAAGCACTCTTGGGTGAAATGCATCAGGTCTGGTGCTAATCATTCAGCTCAGCAAGTGCTATCCTAATGGTTCCTTTTATCTCCAAGATGTCACCCTATAGTGATGGCCAATGGATGGATCCCAGCAGTCCCTTCCTGATCCAAATAATAGCCTTCTTGATGTTGTCTGCAGGCAATGTCACTCTGAGGAAGAGTGGAACAGCTTCTCCAGTTACATTTTAGTCTACTTATGGTTGATTTCCCTTGATCCATTGTCCTTGTTGCAGGTCATACTGTAATATGAATTTTCTAGTTCTGGGACAACTCACTTGTACTAGGTTCTTGTAAAGACGTACCTTCTATATTCTGTGGTTTCCTTCTATTTTTTTCAAGAATGCGTTCATCCATGGGTTGTCATTGTATTCTTTATTCTCTCTCTCTCTTTTTTTTTTCCATTTTAAAACCCCCTCCCTTGCAAATCTTTTTTAAAAATCTGTTTTGTTTGTTTGTTTAATTTTAGTGTTATACCTTCTTTCTACCCTTAGTATTCTCAACTGTCTCTTTATGGTCACTCTTACTAACACGCTTTAAAATATCTATCTGCTTATAGGCAGGTCAAATTCAGAAGAGCTCTCTAATTGGTCAGTTTTCTATGTGTTGAAATAGAAATTTTTCATTTTCTATGAAAACACATCAGTAGTGCATTCCAAGGGCTTCATAGACAATATCTGCCCTGCTATGTTTCCTTGCCAAAAAATGACTGGACAGTTAATGATTCATCTTTGTCACAAAAGCCTGAGATCTGGGCAACTGCCAATTGCCTGTAAAAAGACTATCCACTTGATCTTTCTGACCCAGTGAGGGCAATCCCTGGTATAATGATGTGTATGTTCTTTTCCACATTATTTATGAGACAGATTCGTTCAGCCTGTTGATGTCATAATTAAGGCCACTCTCTGAACATCTTTGAAATGTCATTGCATTTGGGGGTAGTTATTCATGACTGGAAAAGGGCAAACATCACATCCGTCTTCAAAAAGTGCAAGAAGGGAAGTCCAGGGAATTACAGGTCTGTTAGCCTCACCCTACTCCCTAGGAAAAGTGTGGAGCAAGTCCTCCTGGAAGGTAAATCCAGGTAAATGAAGAATAAAATATGAATATGAAAGCCATAGTGTGCCTGTCCAACCTGATTCCCTTTTGTGACTCAATGATAGGCCGTGTAGATGAGGGAGGAGCAGTGGACACGGAGTACCTTAACTTTAGCGAAGGCTTTGACGTGGTGTCCCATAGTCTACTTATAGCCAAACTGGTGAGACACGGTTTGGATAGTTGGACCACAAGATAGGTGAAAAAAAATGGCTTTATCACTGCACTCAGGTAGTCCAAAGCCTAGCTAATGGCCTGGGGGGGTCAATACTGGAGCCAGTACTGCTTAACCTCTTTATTAACGATCTGAATGATGGGATAGAGTGCAACCCGAGGAGGCTTGCAAGCAATACCAAATTAAGAGCAGTTAATGTGCTGGAAGGTGGGGTTTCTGTTCAGAGGGATGTTAGCAGTCTAGAGAATTTGGCTGATGGAAACCCCAGAAAAGAAAGACAAATGCGCAGTCCTGCATGTAAGAGGGAATAACTACATACACCAGGACGCACTGGGGACAACAGCCTAGAAAGCAGCTTTCTGGAGGAAAGCCCTGGGGTCCTGGGAAGAGGTCACCAATGTGCCTTGTGCCAAAGAAAGCTGACTACATCCTGGGCTGTGTTAGCAGGACTGCCACCAGCAGGGAAGGGGAAGGATTCTTCCTACACATTATTTGATGATTCTGTCTAGTTGCCCATAGGATGTGATCTTGAAACAAGGATATATACATACTTGAGCAACATACCTTCTCCCTGACCTGTCAGCGTGTACTTCATGAAGAAATGATACTTCTTGAGATTAATATGCTAGTCATCTATGGAATCACTCTTTGAATTGAATCATGATTTTGGTCCGTCTTAGTTCTTCCTGTTTGTATGCTATGTTTCTGACGCATTTGCTTAAGGCAACACATAATTGTTGCACCAATGACATTGAGAGTTTGTGCACATACATTACCCTTTCAGCTATTTCTTTCTGTGAATGACAGATGGATGAGGCAGGAGGTAGCAAGCCAGGGAATGTCTTCATAGTCATTAAGAGTGATTTTATCTGCCATGGTGGGGTAAGGACTGTTAAATACAAAGGTCCAGAAGCTATCTCCACTCATGTGGCCATTGATACTCTGTAAGTCTGGAAGTTTGACTACTTAATTCATGGTTTGAAGTGCAATTCACTTGGGCATGAAGTTTCAACGCTTGTCTTCTTTTTTTTTTTTTTTTTTTTTTTTCCCCCTCCTCTCTCCCTTCCCCCCCCCCTTCTCCTGGCTAGGTGATAGCAATTGTGATGGATCTGTTTACAGACATGGAAATACTGTGTGACCTGCTGGAGGCCTCAAGCAGACGGCATGTCCCCGTTTACCTGATCCTGGATGAAGAGTACTTGAAGCATTTTGTGGAAATGTGCAATAAAATGGCTCTTACTCAGGACAGCTTCCCAGTAAGTTTTTAATCACACTCTGGATGTAACAACTGAGTCTTGGAATTGATAAAAACATGAACTCTTTGTTCTGTTCTCTCTGACTGGTCTCTAGGACCTGTTTTCCCACTGCCCCAGGCTAAGGGACTGCAGTCTGGTAAATTGAGATCTATATGGAAACACAGGGGTTAGAGTGGAAAAGCCCTTCTAGTCCCATGTCCTGATGACTTGTGGTCCTCATTGCAGATTTACACACAAGAGGTGTGAAGTCAAGGCCAGTAAGATGCAACACATTACTGGAAGTTTTGCTGCACTGGTGCATGTAGGATGAGAGAGGTAGACCAGAAAAATTCTGCTCACAAGGACCTCTATCACCTCCTCTGCTTATGCCCTCTTAGTTCCTTCCCCAGGACACTGAGTTGCAAGATTTAAATTTCTCTCAGTTCAGACCCCTCAGCTCAGCTTTAGGTTCTGGACAGAGCTGCTGTAGTGTGTTGCACTTCAGCTGCGTGGGGAAGGAAAGTAGCATATCCCTTGGGATGTCTTGACGCAGAATATACCATTTGCTCCTAGCCCTATGGCACTAACTCAGTATAAAACCAGATGTTAAAAATGTCATATCAGGATTTACTTTTATGCTTGTGATTCAGTTTGGCACCTGGGTTCATGAAGGATTTGTGAAGAGCCTGATTCCCCACTCATTGGGGTGTCCATCATCAATGCTGTGAGGTACCCCGAGCAGGCAAACACTAAAAATTAATGTGGCAGTGAGACAAGCTCTCTTGGGAACTCCCAGACTCAGAAATTTACCCCAGTGGCATGCTGTCCCCCATATAACTTTTCTGGTTAACACCTACCAATGGAGGATGATTTTTGATATCATTTGTTAGTTCTGCAAGGCCAACACCTAGGGGCTATGCTCTGCATTGGGTGCCTTCCCTAGAATGATGAGGCTGATAGACTTCCAGCCATCCATTTCATAGATTTTCCCCTCATCTAGGGAAAATGCAAAAATAATGTTTTACAGCATTCAAAATAGATACAGTTGCAAATGTCTTAATTTCTTATGATGTTTAACCTGTCTACACAAAGATTAACTTAGACATGCATCCTTTTCTCCTCATGTTGGTGATGCACTCTCCTTTCTTGCTAATCACAAGCCAACCCCATTTCATCCTGCCTGTTGAGATGGCAAGTGTTAGAGAAAACTGCTCCAAGCTGGAGCATGTTTGGTTTCATAAACATTTCAACAGCATCATTGAAGTCATCTAGTGGATCCAGGTAAATTCCACCTCTCCAAAATTTATTTTGTTTGCTTTTTATCCAAAAGTATGGCCATTGTTTTTAATATTAACATTGGTTTACATCCATGGAGATGTCTACATCTCTTTGTTAGACCTGATGTCATGTCTTGTGCTTTAATGGCTAATTAACACTTGCCTCACCCATTCAGTGACTCATCCGCAGGTTTCAATGTCAAGTCCCTCTTAGGCTTCTGCATCTTAAGCACTACATTAACATACGTGATTGATATTCACATCTAAATGGAATGAATGTACTTATTTTATTCCTGGTTCTGAGTTGAGACCGGATATGATGGTAAATCTCCATTGGTAAAAAACTGGTGACGATATGGAGTTTAATGAGGATTATGGGACAATTTCTCCTGTACCTTCTTACTTCTGAGAACATTCTGTGAGCTTAATTGTGTCAAATCTTACTGCTGAGCATCAACAAATCCTGCAGTAGTTCATCAAGAATTGCCAGTGGTCACAGCAGAAGATTTTTGGATTTTTTTTTTCAAATGACCTTCTATTAAACCTAAAACTACTAAGCTGAGTGAGAATGATACACGTTGTTCTGGCTTTCCTGCAAGACTGCAGGATTCTCATCTTGCCTGGGCAATTCAGGGCCTGGATTGTCATGAGGAAGAAGAGGATGGAAAAAATGAGCCAGGTATCAGAAACTCACCCAGCCTTGGAAAGGAGAGAGGGAATAAAGATATGCTATGGAAATAAATCTACAGGATAACCCTTACTTGGAGTGATTTTAACTTCCACAGGTAGAGAGTAGGCTCTTCCCATTGAGAATTACTATTACTAGAACCTCAGCATTGGAAGAAAAAAATACCTGTGTTGAATGGCAACGGGATTAGGTGAACATCTCCTCAAGCATCCAGTGTATCTTCCTCTATTTCAGCAATTTGTGGTGGCATTTCATAGTATCATAGAATAATTCATGTTGGAAGAAACCTCAGGAAGTCATTAAGTCCAACCTCCTGCTCAAAGCAGGGTCACCTGGGAGGTCAGATTGAGTTGCTCAGGGCCTTATCTGGTCTGGTCTTGAAAATTTCCAGGCATGGAGAAAGCACAACCTGCCCAGTTAACTTGTTCTAATGTCTAACTGTCCTCATGGGGAAAGATTTCATCCCTTCTAATGGGTGACAAATCAGAACATGTTCTGGGTTGCAAGAAGGTAACGAATGAGAGCCAAGTGCAAAGTGCAAAGACTGTGAAACTTCAGCTCTGTCCCTGCTAAAATTTTCAATGAGCTCAAGAGAAGACTCGACAAATATGTGGAGAAGAGAATAGGGCCAGGTGGGGTGCCCACTGAGACAAGCCACAAGAGGCTCAAGAATTTCCCTTAGCAGAAAACAGAGGCTTCAGCAATATTAGGGGGCAGTGTCATAAATGATTGCCAGAGCTGCCATGGCCTACAGCAAGAGATAGTGCTGGGTTAGATGGACACCTGCCTAGAGGAGTCCTGAAGGCAATGGTGGACATTGCATGGGCGGTGAGACTTCCTCAGCATGACATGTGAGTTGAGCCTTTCCTGACCTGCTGCACTGAGCTCCCCAGAAGATGTTTCTGTGAAGCCAACCTCCTGCCTCCAGGGGCTCTGATGGAAAAGGAAGGCTGGCAGGAGCAGAGCTGAGCTGGGCCTCCCGCAGGGTGGTTGCCTCCAGCTCCTCATCCCTGAGGCACAACTTCTGTGCCGTGAGCTACACGTGAGGCCAGAAGCTGGGCAAGCCAGTCCCTGGCTGCATACAGGCAACCCCATGATCCCATTCATGGTCATCCTGCCAGGGAAGAGGGGGAGGAGAAGGGAGCACAGCCGTTTTCATGAGCAGCTCCTGGGGAGCAACAGGGAAAGGACATGGGTCTGTGATCTGTGAAGAACGTCTGCAGGCAAATAAAAATTATTTGTGTCCTTTGTTTTAGTCTGGCAGTGGCTGTTAAAAACTGCTGTGTTTGGCCAGAATGAAATCCACAGCATGGTGGAGGATGGTACCCACCTCTGTGGAGGGGCAAAACAGCCCCATCAGCTTGTGCCATCCATACCTACCTCTGCTGCCATGGGTCTTCACCTTTTGGGGTACTGATGCCAAGCAGGGATGAGCTGCCCATGAAGGAATCCACCTGTTCAAATGCAGGTGGGAACAGTTTGTGACAGCTCCTGGTGTGCCAAGGCCACTACAGGTGGCCATGAGCTGGCATGGAAGGGCAGAAGGGATGATCTGGCAGGCCCCTGTAGGTGCAGTCTTGGGGATCTTTCTTTACACTTGAGATGTTTTGTTGGCACTGTATTATATAGACCAGCCCAGTAACTGTTTCCAGTGACTGTTCTCCTCTTCTGCTTGCCCTAGCTGAAGTGCAAATTACTTTTATTATGGGCAAAAATTTTACCTTATGAAAGAGGCTCCTGTTGGACACCAGGAGCCTTGTTTCCTATTTTGAACTGGGCAATCGGTTCTACAGGCTGAAGTTGGATCAGAGAAGTTCTTTGCAGTCTTTAAAAGAGGTGAGGATCAGGTTGGTTTCACCTGAGTACAGCAGCAGAAACTTAATACTATTTGAAAAAATACTGGTAAAAGGTCATTCTTAAAACATAGGCATACTGTTCTGTAAGTCTTTTCTATTGAGCAATACTTTGGCTTTAAGAAGCCTGTCACTGTATAAAAACAGAAGAGCATATTTAATTTGATTAAAAATATTAGCAATAACCTGGAAGAAACTGTATAGTCTTACATACTTCAGAAATGATCTGTAGGTCTGTAGGATCATAGAATTCTTATATATTTTTTTTTGAAACAGCATTTGTACCTAAGTGCAGCTTTTTTTAATATTTGCTGGAATTTTTATTTTATATAAACAGGCATTATTCCAAAATACTTCATATGTAGAAGTCAGAAAATAGTGTTATGCCTTGCTGCATTCTACCTCTAGGACCAGAGCTTCTGCTTGAGACAGTCTAATCATTGATGCATAGGGAAATACTTCAGTTTTGTTCAACACACGTCCCCTTACCATCTCTACTTTTCTTTGGTTCAGAACATGCGCGTAAGATGTCTGAGTGGAGACACATATTACAGCAAAGCAGGCAAGAAATTTGCAGGCCAGGTTCTGGAGAAGTTTATCCTGATAGATTGCGACCAAGTTCTAGCTGGTACATACAGGTGAGAAAAAAACAGTGACTACCAATACAAAGATTGGTGACACTGCAAAAACACACATTTCCAAAATACTGAGTAACTCCAATTTTCTTTTCTGCACTATAAAGATGCACTGCTGTTCCTCTTCATTTCACCCTTATAAACAGCCGTTTTCATTTTAGTGGTTTACCTTCCACCCCATCCTCTTGCCTTTACTTTGCTGTTCAACATTCAGATAGCATTAACTGCCTGTCTGCCAACACTGACGCTTCCTGGACACATCTGTCTATGAGTATCACTTAATTTCTTGAAAATGTAAAAAATGCCCTACCAGGTCAGATTGATGCTCCACCTGACCTAGATTTTGTCCCCAGCAGTAACAGATGCTTTTTAGGGAGAGCAACCCAAACTGCTATCTGTGGTGCATTCCCCTTGTCCTCCCACAGCACAGATAATTAGGGATGTTAAGAGAGTACTTCTCTACTTCTTCCCTTCTGTATCTGTTTTGGACCTACTGTACATGAATGTGCCCAAACTCGTTGTCTATTTTAAACCAATCTCTAACTAATTTCATGAAGTACCCCTAGTTCTAGTGCTGTACATTGATAAATTGCTGTCCTACCTTCAGCGATGTCACTGTGTTCACAGCTTTCCAAGCCTTCATCTTAGCCCCTTCCCCACCCCTTCTCCTGTCCAAATTGAAGACCTTGGCCTTTTGAGTCTCTCCTCTTAAGGCAGATGCACAATCTCTTGGTAATTTTAATAGTCTTTCTCCACACCCTCTCAAACATCACTATGTCCTTCTTGAGATGCAGAGACCTCAACTGCATGCAGCCCCCAAGGCAGGGCACCAAGGTGTTACAGACTGTCAAAATGGTGCTTTCTGCTTTGTAGCCTTGCTGACAGTGACTAGCATTCATTGATTTTTTTTTGCTGCTATTGCACATTGGACAGTTTAAATAGTTACCTTTCCTGACATTGAATATCCATGTGCCACATTTATTTAGATGCTCTCTCCCACTACAGGGTTAAAATTGTGTTGTGAGCATTATTACAAAATGGCTCTTCCACTGCTGCCTCTTGAACTGAGTCTCATGCATCATTCCAGACCACATCCTGAATAGCACCTTTTCTTGTGGGTCAAAAAATTTAGACTAGTTAATTCTGGAAAGTAATAATTTATTGCTTCCAAAAAGTTTTTCTCCACTGCTCATTCCAGTGAAGCACTAACCTTCTCTGTATATGACTGGATGAAGAATTCTCTCACTATTACTACCTCTCCTAATTTTGCAGTTTCTGTAATCTCAGTTAACATTGTCTGATCACCATCACTGTTCGGATCAGAGGGTCAGGAATAGCCCTGAGTCAGGTTACTGCTTGAAACACAGATTCAGTTCTCTGCGTCAATTCTTCCCTCTGCTGTTTGGAGCAGGGATTTAGGTCTTGCTCTCTCCAGATATCTGTAGCTGTAATTTCTCAAGTTCCGGAAGATAATTATTCAGTTGAATAGGGCCTTATATCTGGTTCTCTGCTGTCCCACTAACCATGCGATGTTCTGGACTACAAGAACCAGTTTCTTTCTGTGGAATTTGTTTAACAGTGAACAGAAAAATTTCCACAGGAGAAAGTCAGGTATATTGCAGCCTGGTACTATACGTAGTATAGCAGATATTTAGATTACTACTCCCTGCAGTTGGGAAAGCTAGATTCAAAAGAAGGGTATAATTACTGAGTAAAGCCAAAGATCCGTATATGCCTGTATCTTGGGATGATACAGAGAAGTGGGTGAAAGCATTCTTACATAGTTCAGCAGCCTTGTGTGTAAGAATTAGAGGTTTCAGGACCTCTGGGGTTGTATGTTGTGTGTTTCTTTGCGTTTGGTTTCCATAGGAGAATTTTTCCCACCTTGGTTGTTCTGTCTTTGGCTTCCACGATACCTTCTGGCAATGGGTTTTGCAGTTTAATTTATGATTTGTGTGAAGTGATCCAATTTATTTACATTAAGCCTACTGCTGTACAATTATATTTGATGCCCCAAATTTCCATAACCTGGGAACAGTAAATCACGGTTCCCTATTTATTTTCTTGACTGCTTCCATGATTTCATCCTCCTCCATTATAATCCCTCATGTGAATCATCTCTTCTCAGAATCACAGAATATTAGGGATTGGAAGGAACCTTGAAAGATCATCTAGTCCAATCTAGTACAATCTCTTCTCAACTGAAGTATCCTCAGTTGTTCAGTCATTTCTCATGCAGAACTTCCAGACCTTTAGCCATAATGTCTATCTCTTGTGATATGAATTAACTAGAACTGCATGAAGTGGTCAACATATCCCCACTCACTATATACTTCAGCATAGTGGTGTAAGTGTAACTTCTGTCTTTTCCTTTGTCTCCATTCTGGCAGTTCCTAGTCTGCCGTTTGCTCTTTGACTAGTGCTAAATACTGACATGATTCTTGTTTTGAACTGTTCAAGGGAACTCTGACCTCCTTCCTAAGTGTTAATATCTAAGAGCTTGTAAATAATCAGAGATCATCAGGATTTTTACAACAGTTTGCATTTATTGATGCTGGATTTTGGCTATCATTTTGTCACTTATTCACCCTGTACCATAAAATACTCTCATCGTTTCTTATTATCCGGTTTTCCTTTGACCACTCAGGACAACTTTGTTTTGTATGAGCCCTGACATGACTTTTTCCACTACTTTCAGAACTTTTCTGAATGTGTTGAACTGCACATATCCCAGCACAAAATCTGTGGGATTCTAGTGGGTAAATTAAAACTATTGCTAGCATTTTTTCCCCATCTTTAATCAACTGTTACTCTTTGGGAAGACTTTCTTTATACTCATCACTTAAGCTAAGAGTCCTTGGTGAATGACTCTGTCAAAATTTCTTTGTAAATCCAAGCATCTTACATCAAGCAGATTCTATGCGTCTGTGTGCTTGCTGCCTCCTTCAAAGAACTGCAACAGGCTTTTGAGGCATGGCTTCCTTCCACAAAAATATGCTGAGTCTTCAGCATTATGAGTAAAGTTCTTTATGCATCTAATCATTTTACTCTCTATTTGCTTCTACCAGTTTGTTCAGTATGGAAATAAGAGTGGCTGGTTTGTATTTTCCAGGAGCTCTTTAAAGGTTCACATTTACTAATTTCCATTCCTCTGCTACCATGTTCAATTTTAAATTATAGGGTATTCATTGGTTAATAATTGGAAAATTGCTGACTTCCACTTTTTGAAGGCTCTTTATTTTAATATTTTCCTTTACTGTGCCTTTTAACTATGGTGACTTTTGGGATGTTTTTAAATGTCTTTATTCTGTTAGGTATGTTTGCTCTGTGCCTCTAATATAGCACCTTCAAACAATCTTTGTGCTGCCTCAAGCATTTAACCTTTTCGGTTACTCTTTTAAATTTCTTTTAATAGCATCCCTCACTTTCTCTTATAAATTGAATGTTACTGTTGTGGATTATTTTGCTCCCGAAGGAATATTTGATACTTGTACATCATCGTTATTTTTGCCGACTGGCCTTTCCAAAGGAACTTTCTGAACTGTAATGTTATTTCTCCTTTTTTTTTGGTTTTCTGGTTAGTTTCTTCCCCAAAGCAGTCATTTATAGTGTGCAAAATGCCATTTCTGCAACTCTCCTAGTCATGGCCCCTATTCAACATGGATATAACTGAGTGTCTCTTTATCCTCTGCTTTCTACCTTCATAGCCCCTTAGCATGCTATATTTACCAGCAGCACTCTGCTCAGAAAGTTCACAGGCAAGTCCCGGTATTATGGTTTCCATATTTGGGAGTGGAATTTTAATCCAACAGAATATATTTCATTTGATGATATATCATTTACATTGACTTATTTTTCTTTAATGTGTTGTGCAATTGTCCCAGCAACATATCCCTCATTTATTCTTCCTGTATAGTTTCTGCCCTTGCAATTGTTCCTGAATTTTCTTCTACCCAGTAAGTGTCTGAGATGCCTCCTATGTTAGCCATCATTTCAGCTCAGGTATTCCACAACATCCATCTGTTTCTTTAGTTTAGAAAATCTAGTTACTTAGTATTATTCTGAGCACCAGAAGAATTAATATGTTTCCCTGAGCATATTAAAATAACAGAGTGAAGGGTATGAAGACGTTTACTAATGCAGATGAGAGAGGAGCCTAAGGGCAAATGGGACTAGAGCTAAACAGGATCTTGAGTAGGAAAACTTGAGTAAATGTTTGCCAGACTAGGAGCAGAAAAAAGGTGTGTTATTGCCAGCCTAAAAGGCATTTTTTGTACGTTTGAGTTGCCTCAGAGCAAGTTTTCTTAGCTCAAAAAGGGAGGCAGACAAAGTACAGATATACATCCTGCCACTGGCACAGAGAGGAAGGAGCTCATTGTTTGCTGCATTGTACTGAAAGGAACTCAGTATTTGGTGTTGAAGCTGACATGACAAATGAAACTGAAAAATGAAGGGAGAAAGCTAAGAGATGGTCACAAAAACTCTACATCTGGCTTCAGCACAAAGGAAGAAACTAAGTACAAAAGTGGCAAAGGACAGGTAAAGCTGGGGGGAGGGGGGGAGGGAAGCTGGAGAAAGCTTTGGATTTCTTCAGAAGAAAACACTCATACTTTCAGGTATCCATGCCCCACGCAAGAAAAAGAGCTTCTAAGAGGGAGTTCCAGATCTAACCCAATGAACAGTTACCTTAAGAAAGAAATTATAATGAAACAGAAAGTGAACATACAAGGAAAGGAAAGACCACTGTATCAGCCAGGAAATCCCAGGCTGAAATGTATAGCAATAAAGTGAGCACTGCCAGACAATAAGTTATATAAAACTTTGCAGAGCACACCAAATCAAAGAGGAGGAAGTTCTCAGGTGTATAAATAAAAACTGAATCCAGAAGGAAGAGACAAGGCATACTGCTGTAAGGGTAAATAAGAAATAACTGAGATGGCATGCCCAAATGAACTGAATGCATTGCACTGTTTGTAATGAAAAAGAAGATGAAAAAAGAGAATGGAAATTACTACAAACGCACTGGAAGCAAGCTTAAAGAGCTTACTACAATAAAATCAGATTATTGTCTCAAATATTAGAAAGAAAATGTAACATGAAATTAACAGTCTAGTACTGCATTCTATGTAATATCTACATTTAACAATGAGTAAAATGATACACAGAGGTTTGCTTTGGAATGCAGAAAGATCAGAATGCCTTGACAGCCAGAGTCAAGCAATAAAACAATAAAAACGAGTAACAGAAATTACTGAGGAAAAAAAAAAATCTGCTGCAAACTGGCATGTCATCAGCTGGAGACAGCTGAAGCAGAGAAGCCGAGTGTGAGGAACTGCAAGCCACCTGCACAATGCAGCCATGAAAATATCTGAGCCCTTTTCCAGAGGGGCACACTGAGACCTAGTCCCCAGTACCTCGGCGTGCTCCTGTCACTCTGCTCGGCCCAGGCCAGGCCGGCGTTGCCGCAGGCCTCCAGCCTCCGGAGAGCTGGTGCTGCACCTCCACCTCCCGGCCAAGGGCGGAGCTGCACGGGCGTCGGAAGGGCTCCTGCTTCGGGGTGGAAGGGAAGGGAAGGGAGGGGAGGGGAGGGGAGGGGAGGGGAAGGGAGGAGAAGGGAAGGGAAGGGAAGGGAAGGGAAGGGAAGGGAAGGGAAGGGAAGGGAAGGGAAGGGAAGGGAAGGGAAGGGAAGGGAAGGGAAGGGAAGGGAAGGGAAGGGAAGGGAAGGGAAGGGAAGGGAAGGGAAGGGAAGGGAAGGGAAGGGAAGGGAAGGGAAGGTCCCATCCTACAGAGAGCCTTACACAGACTCCTGCAATTTGTGCCCGAGAGTGATAAGAAACTGGAGATGGCATCTCTGTATGCAACAGTCCCTTATGGAAAAAATGGAAGGACAATCCTATGGTTTTTGAACCCACATGAACTTTAGCATCCACAGTGCCCTGCAGAGAAGAGCTCCTGAGCTTGCCTGTGTGTTGTGTTGCATGGGGAAGTGCCTCTTCTTGTCTGTACTGAACTTGTAACCCATTAACTTCATTCAGTGCCTCATTTTTGTACCAGAAGAGACCAGGAATGATCATTCCCTAGCTATTTCCTCCACTTGTCCTTGGCATGCACTGGTCTCTAGGAGGATGGCTTTGGGTAGCAGGGCAGTGTCTGGCCAGGTATTGTCAATGGCTGTCATATTCCCAGTGTTCCTATTTCATATGGAGACACTAGAGCTCAGCTCACATCCCACCAGAGCCCGAAGAACACATTTTTTGGCACAGGGCTGGGAGGAAGCTGTAATGGTGGTACATCCATGGATGACAAGGCCATGTCATCTTGCCATGGAAACCTGTATCATGGCTAGGAGGGGAGCTGTGATCAGCACAAATCCAGAGCTGCTACATCATGTCTCAGGTACTTGGATGCCTCCTTCTAGGTCCTGTTGTGACGTGGACTGGGCAGGGTCCCGTTGGGACAGCATGGGAAATTGCAGCACCCCAGCTGGACTGGGAGAAGAGCCACAAGAGGCATTAGTGGTGGGGACAGTCATAAGGCCAGGGGAGCTCATTGCTGGATCTGAGGTTGCTCTCTTTATGGGGGAAAGGCAAGTTCATATGGTTGAGAGCAGAAAGCTGGGTGTATCAAGGGAGGCAGAACCTGGGCCAGAGGGTGCTTGAGAAGGCAGAAGCAGAAGGTGGAAGCCACTGGGTCCACGGAGGGAAGGAAAACCTAAGAAAGACCTGCTGTTTGCCTGTTGCTAAGGTGAGGCCAGAGTCCCTGATGGGTATCTGTTGTGATATTCTTGCTGGACCATGTGAGACTATGAGACATGAAACCTCCTAGTTAGAACAAGGTGGGCAGACGTGGCCTCTTGTCCAGCTCTGTTTCCAGCTCTGCTGGCAACAGCAGTTCCAGGCTAGATGAACAGTGATGGCAGGCTTTATCCAGCCAGAGAGCTGGCTGGGTGCTCTCCAAATTCACGGGATGATGCTCACGGTGAGAGAGATGCAAGCCTGCTCCTCCAGAGAAGTGGGTGCTCAGCCCCATAAGTACACTTGAGGTTCTGAGGAGTTCAAGTGAGCACAAGTGTTTGTGTGAGCATCCTGTGGCTGTCCTGAACCATCCTCGTGGCCTGTGGTCAGAGCACATAGGCAGCAGCTGATAGACTGCTGAGTACTTGACTCCAAATAATGTCTGTATCATGCTACAGAGGGGTGCAAAATGCTGCAGTGTCAGCCCTGGGTTGGCGATACATCTAAGCGCTGTGTGGTGTGGACACAGCACTCTTGTGGAGAAGGTTAATAGCTGTAAGCAGATGGGAACACCAGCATCCCTGGGAGCCAGGCAGTGCCCCAGGATAGACTCCTTTAAGGATGTAGACATGAGATACATGAAATCTCCACTGTCTGGGCTCTCAGATTTCTTTAAAGAACTTGTATAGCTTTGTGAGAAATGACTTTACTTTGCAAAAGCCACCTTTCCCATTATATCATATTTACCTATATGGCCATTAATTGTATTCTTTAGAAGAGTTTCTACTAATTTGTGCTGTGCAGTTACAAGGCTTAATGGTCTGGAACATCAAAAAAACTATATCTCCTTAGCAACCTTCCACTCTTCTGATAAAGAAGACACTTTCAAGTGAAAGATTATACATCACAGTTAGTTCATAGAATCATAGAAACACAAGGTTGGAAAGGACCTACAAGACCATCTAGTCCAACCGTCCTCCTATCACCAATACTACCCACTAAGCTACTAAATCATATCTCGTAGCAATGTCCAGGTGGTTCTTGAACACCACATGGGATAGTGACTCAACCACCTCCCTGGGCAGGCCGTTCCAGTGCCTGACCACCAAGTTGTTAAGATACTTCATCCTTGCATTCCTTTGACAATCTTGAACTAATGTTAAGTGGTCCTGCCAATTTGTTACTCTCTGTTTTGTTGATACGTTTTCTAATCTCTTCTACAAAAGTTTCAATATGAGACTGATTCTCTCATGTTCTGTATAAAGGTGTGTTCAGGGCAGGGACCATTCCAAGCTCCTTCACGGTTAAACACCAATCCAAAGGAATTCTCTGAACAAGCCTATTGCACATGGACCATGCATTAGCCCCACAGAGAGATGAGTATTATTTCTTCCAGCTTTTGCAGTGTGTGACCCAACCTTTTTGAAGGATGCCTTTTCTGCTTTTAATAGCTTCTCTTCTGTTATTTAGCCATCCCAGATATTTTCTTTTTCCCCTCCCCTCCCCTCTCCTCCCCTCCCCTCCTCATGTAAAGTGTATGCATTTGCTTTCAGCCTCCAGTATAGTATTTTAGAATAACCTTCATATGCTTTGGGGAGTGTGTGTGCTGGATGTAACTATACTACTTTCTTCAAAACAACATTATGACCCATAACAACTGTGTACTGCTCAGGACTAAGCCAAAAGCTGCTTTTCCTGTTCTGAGTTCCCAAATACCTGTCTTGTGACATAAACATTGATGAGGTCCCAAAACATAGTGCATACAGAGAGAGTCTGGGGAATCTCACAGCAATACTTATGGAAAACATCATTGTGCTTCCTGTCCTGTGGTATCCATGTGGAGCTCTAGATACCTCTTCCGCTCCTCAACATAGTGCCTGAAATCTCCATTCCTCACCCTACTGCATGTCTATGTAGCTCCCTTGAGTCCACCATGCTGCAGCTCTTATGGAGGACCTGCCAATACAAGGGATGAGAGGAGAAGTCCAGGCATGCCTTGATATCCCCCCAAAACAATCTCCTTGTCCTCTATGAAAGGTGATGTTGCAGTGTCCTGTACTGGCCAAATGCTGTGCTAGGAGATCTGCCATGCAAGTTGGGCAGAAAGAGCCTTTCAATACTGAGTTCAAGAAGTGTTTGGACAAGCTCTTAGACACGTGGTTTGATTTTTGGGTGGTCATGTGTGGAGCCAGAAGTTGGACTCAATGATCTTTGCGGGTCCCTTCCAGTTCAGAATATTCTGTGGAAGCCACTTGCACTTGCAATGACCCATAGCTTCTCCATCTTCAGACAACAATGCATGCTGCAGTGCCCCTGGGCGGACTGACAAACCTGCCGACAGATGTTAGCCTAGTACTCTCCAACACTCGAATGGGAGTTGGAAACGATCCTTCCTTGTCTGTGGGCAGAGAGTGCTGGCAGTATGAAGCTGGAGAAGAAAAGGCCTGAAACACAGTGCTGTGTTTTTTACCACAGCAACCATTTGCTGTTCTGCACTTCTCATAAGGCTAAGAAAACCTGGTGTTACTGTATTAATGGTTTCTACACTGACCGTATAGTGTGATTCTTGGCTGTTGTTTATATTTTCATACAGCTCATTACATCACCAAGCCAAAATTAAATGACCATTAAAAAAAATAAATATGTAATGAGTACAGCCATTACTACAAGTAATATCAATGTACATACTTCAGAGGAAGTGTTAATTTAATAACATAAATTGGGTAGTGATAAATCACTCACATGTAATGCCAGGTGTCTCAGTACTCTGCGAACAAAAGTTACATGTGATTTTTTTTTTTTTTCTTCCTTTTTTGCAGTTTCACCTGGCTTTGCAGCCAAGTCCACACCAGCTTGGTGACCCACTTCCGTGGTCAGATAGTTGCAGAATTTGACAAGGAATTTCGGTACTTGTATGCAGAGTCCAAAGCAGTGACCAGCTTCTCTGTGTCGGATCCCTTGTCTCAGAACACCTCAAAAGGTACTGAATCCCTTTTGAAGCCCATCCAGAATGATGCTGAAACCCTGAGTGCCTCCAGCAGCCTCTCCAATGTAAGCATCAGAAGCATAAAAATGTCTCCCTTTATGAAAAACCCCAGCTACGGTGCTCACCAGGAGAAGCATGATTTGAGCCCTGATTCTGGTGATAAGATGGGGAAGGAAGACACTTCTCTGAAGTCCACTTGCCCTGTGCAGCAAGGGGAACCACCAGACTCACCTAACAGTCCTTCAAATAAGTCCACCTTGTATCATAAATCAAATCTCATGACAGCAAGGACATTTTTGCAGCTGGAGCCATCCCCTCTCCTCAGCTCCAACAAACCTAATTATCAAGGGGATGACAAGGCAAACAGCGGCCACTGCTCCCCAGTGACACAGGAGCAGACACCACAGTTCCTTTCAGAGGGTGCCAATTGCACTGTGACAAGCACAAAGCAGAAAGAGCCTGCTGCTACCTCCAGGGAACCAACGGCAGAAAATGATAACTTTTATGGGACAGAAAAAAGACAGGGTCTTGGACAAGGAAAATTGGACCAGTTATTACCGTACAACCAGCTCAAACGCACAAAAAAGCCTGCAGTTCCTTCCTATGATAAACTTACTGAGGACATGTTGATGGAAAAGAGCAGTGCATATGGGGCTGAGAAAAGAATGACTCTTGGGCACAGTAAGCTGGATCTGATCACCAAATACAACAAGTTAAAATCTAAACACATACATAGTCGGTTTGAACTCTGACCTGGTTCTCCTGGGCCTCGGTGTGTCCTTTGGTCTTATTTTCAAGTGGTTGCTTTTCCCTACCAATCAATGTATCTGGGGCTTGAAATCAAAGTACAGGTGGCAAATTAGTGTTGTTCCTATCAAAACGTGTTTGTGCTATGCTGAAATTTCTAATATACATAGATGACTGATTAAGATGAGATTAGCAAGTACAATTCAATTTTTCAATTACGAGTTGATAGCAAGGGAGAGAAAATGACATAAACATAACGCACACTTCTATATATTTTTTAGTCATTTGGAAAAAAATATTTCCCCCCAAACTTACAGGAAAACCACTGCTATAACTGGAAACTGTTTGGCTACTGAGGTTTTCAGGGTGAACCCAGTTTTTTTTTGTACTGAGCAATTCCTCTCCCTGTAGCCATTTGCTGAAAATGAAATGGTCAAATGCAGGGTGATGTTAAAAATAAAGGCACTGTTCTACTGCAAAGAGCTGTGTTGGGTCCCTCCTAGGGTGGTGAGCATCTTGAGCTTGGCCAGAGCCTCTTGCCACCCTGTCCTGGGGCCAGGCCCCAGCAGTGCTGATCTGTGCCATGCCAGGAAGATACGGGTGGTGGCTGCACATGGGTGGCATGTCTGGGGACATGGGTGGCACCTGCGCATGTGTGGTGATGGCAGGTAAGTGGTGTCTGCACATGGGCGATGCCAGCACATGGGTAGTATTTGCACACAGATTGTATCTGAACACAGATGGCAGCTGACATGGGTTGTGCCTGGACATGGGTGGCATGCCCAGGCACACGGATGGTGTCTGAATCCCTGGGTGTATGCTTGCACACAGGTGACACGTCTGCTCATTGTGCTGTTGGGACACCGGTGGTGGCAGAACAAAGGTGGTACTCAGTCATGCCTGGATGGGGAAGGTATGCCTGCACATGGGTGGCATCTGGACACGTTTTTTTTCCAGCACATGAGCAGTGTTGGCCCACGATGGCGGTCCAGACCATGGTGGTGTGTCCAGGCACGCAGACAGTGATGGCACACAGTGGCACATTTGAGTCCACAGTGTATGTCTGGGTCCATGGAGAACGATGACACAAGGTGGTGTGCCTGGGCATGCAGGCAGTGCCAGCGCACAGCAGCATGTGAGAACACAGATGGTGATGGCATGAGGTGACAGGTCCAGGCACAGGGACAGTGCAGTGTCCAAGTACGTGGATGGCAATGATGTGTCTGAGCCCACAGTGGTGTGCCTGGGCCCACAGTGGCATCTTTGTGTACACGGTGGCCTGTGAGGGCCCGAGCGGTGTCAGCCTGTGCTGGCGTGTCTGGGCACATCGCGCCATGGTGGGGCCCGCGGTGCCGCGGCCAGGCCCGCGGCGCTGTGTTGCTCCCGCAGCGAAAGGTCGGAGCTCCGTGCTGGCTGCGGAGCCCAGCGGCAGCGCCACACGGACCCGAAGAATCGCAACAGGTCGGGGCCGGGGCCGGGACCAGGGCCGGCTCCCGCCTCGCGGCGGGGAGAGCGCCCGCTCCTCCCGGCGGGCGGCGGCGCTGTTCCGCCGGGCGCTGCCGGGGCCGCCCCGCCCGCTGCCTTCCGCCCGCCGCCGGGGTCGGAAGCGGCGGTGCCGCGTGGGGCCGCGCCGTGTTCCCGTCCGCCGCGATGGCCGTCCGCGCCAGCTTCGAGAACAACAACGAGCTGGGCTGCTTCGCCAAGCTCACCAACGCCTACTGCCTCGTGGCTATCGGCGGCTCCGAGAACTTCTACAGGTGAGGGAGCCGCGAGGGCCCGGCCCGGCCCGGCGGGCCCCGCGGCTTACCCCTAACGGCTCCTTCTCCTTCCAGCGTCTTCGAGGGGGAGCTCTTCGGGACCATCCCGGTGGTGCACGCCTCCATCGCCGGCTGCCGCATCATCGGCAGGATGTGTGTGGGTAGGTGGCGGGGGTCCCCGGCCTCGGGGCCCGCAGGTGGGCGTGCTCGGCTGGGAGTCGGAAAAAGCCGCGTGCTGCTGGTGCTGGAAAACGCCGCGGTCTTGACTGGGCTGGGGAGGCCAACGAGCGGCACCCCTCATCCAGAATTACGCTGTGTGAAGAGAAGGAGCAGAGCTGTAGGAAGTGAAGTTCACCCAATTAAAAATCACAGAATGGCTTGGGTTGGAAGGGACATCAAAGCCCATCCAGTTCCAACCCCCTGCCGTGGGCAGGGACACCACCCACTAGATCAGGTTGCTCAGGGCCTCATCCAGCCTGGCCTTGAACACTGCCAGGGATGGGGCAGCCACAGCTTGTCTGGGCAACCTGTGCCAGTGCCTCACCACCGTTACAGTGAAGAATTTCCTCCTCCATTGCTAAAAAGCAAACAAACAAACAAAAAAACAGTCAGGGTAATAAAGGGCGTCTGCTTTTCAAGGCCTGAAGACAGGTTATGGATGCACATAAATCTGCTTTCTGATAAACTGGGAGAAGCCATTCAATTTTTTTCTGAAGGTTAATGGTTCAGGGCCAGTACTGGAGGGGTGAGTGCAAGGGAGACATTACAGATGTGAAGGTCAAAGAAAATTCTTTCACTTGTCTCCAGCTAGTGGTATACTATTCAGAAGAGCATGCTTTGTGCTTTCTTTTTGTTCCTGGAAAAAAAATATGTCTTTGTTACCATGGTAACATTACCAAATGTTACCACTTTGCTAAAGGAGAGTAACAAAATCAAGTGGAATCTGTAGGCTTTGTGAGGACAACCAGCATCTACTGGGGGAAATTTCATAACAAAGTGTTTCGTTGAGAACCTTGTGTTTCCTTTAGTTCTGTCAAAAAAGAATAGTGAATAAAAGTAGTTTCATTTACCCATTTATATTGTTTAAGTTTGTGCTTCATCCTGGCTTTCCCTCACCTGTGGTGCTGTGTTATTTTCAAGTGGTCGTGTTATTTTGTTTGGGCTGATTTGTGGGCTTGAAATGAACAGATGGGGGGGGGCAGTTCCAGCCTTTTTCTGAACTGCAGTAAAGTAGTAAGCACAATGGGAATAGTTGCTTTTAAAATTACTTTAATGTGGAATTGTTTTTCTTTTTTATATATATTACTTTCCTTTTTTTGGTCATTTTAGGGAACAGACACGGGCTGTTGGTTCCAAGCAGTACAACAGACCAAGAGCTTCAACATATCCGCAATAGCCTTCCAGATTCTGTACGAATTCAGCGAGTAGAAGAGCGTCTCTCAGCACTAGGCAACGTCACTACCTGCAATGACTACGTAGCTCTTGTTCATCCAGATCTTGACAGGGTATACGGCTCTTATGCTTTTACATTCCTTATGGATGCATCTGAAATTATTCTGAAGCTGCAATTGGAGTTTGTAGGTATTGAGGCATACTATAAGTAGCATGAATTTCAGAAGAGTTATGCTAACAGTTGAGCTAATATCGTGTAGGAAGCTGTGCTGCCTCACATTTCCGTTCTTCTTGGGAGAGAAATCACAGAATTGGATTTGGGACTTCTGACTCTGTTTCAGTTGATCTCCCTCTTCTCCTATAGTTTTCATTATTTGTGAATGTGGAGCCTGCTGTAAATTTAGTGTGTGCTCTCGTTTGGCATACTGTAGTTAATGGTGGGAAGCCGTGGGATGTGGAAGTTAATTGTCCAGTGCAGTTTGCTATGCGTGTGTAAAATTGACTGAAAAAAGAGCATCTATGTGTGTAATAAATAAGGAGCATAACAAATTTGATCAGGACTATAGCAGTAGTTACAAAATGCTGCTGATCAAGTTGAAATTTCTAATAGTTGGAAGAGACCATAGATGATGCAGTGTGTGTGTTTACAGTAAGGTAAAAGAAAAATGGAAGCTCCTGTATGAAAGTTAAAAACAAGGGCAGGGGAGATGAAGTTGCTGCCAGTTTATGTTTGAGAGCTGATACTTTAATAGCACTAGAGAGGTGAGTTGTGTGGCTACAGGTACTGAAGGTCCTGATGTTTTCTTTCAGTTTATGCTAAAGGTGACAGCAATGGGGAGTGCAAAGAAAACAAAAAAGGTCAAGGTAAAAGCCTTTGCAGGCAACAGTCTTTGCAGCATACTATGTTTTAAGTAAGTGTAAAAAGTATGGTGAGATGTCCAGAAAGGGAGAAATCAAAACCAATTACAATGAAAACCTGCTGAGCTTTATCTGGAAGGGAAAGAAGTTCTTAGAGTTATGCAGAAGGTTAAGACAGTACTCAGGTCTGGGACAAAAAAGGACTGATTCACAGGGGAATACCTACACAACAGGTGTTGACACAGTTCGTGTACTGCCAACATCCTTCAGAAAAAGGGGAGGAAGAGCATTTCTCAGTGGTGGTGTGTTTAGTTATAGCTTGGCTTCCAGCTCAAGTGTGCACAGGTAAGTGGAAACACCTCTGGAGTACAGAGGGTGATCGAGAAGAGTAAGAGCATTTTATGATGATTTGATTGCGATGGGTGGTGAAAGTGTGAGCAGGCCTTCAAAGGGAGGATCCCAGCTAGTTGTTCTTTGCAAGAATAGCTTGAGTTCAAATTCTACCATACCATTTTCCTGAGGATTTTGTTCTCTTTCTCTGTTCGCAGGAAACTGAAGAGATCTTGGCAGATGTACTAAAGGTTGAAGTATTCAGGCAGACTGTAGCAGATCAGGTGCTGGTAGGAAGTTACTGTGTTTTTAGTAACCAAGGAGGAATTGTGCACCCCAAAACTTCAATTGATGATCAGGATGAACTGTCTTCATTGCTCCAGGTTCCACTTGTGGTAAGGCATTTGTGGGGTGTGTTTTTTCTTGCTGCTCCCTTCCATCTCATTTTTTGGTTTTAAAGATTCTGCAGTCTCATGGGCTCCTAGGTACTGTTTTCACTGCAGGGCTGTTCCAAAAGGGAGATGAGGAGAAGTCCTGAAGGAGGTCAATCTTCTGAGATGTTTTCTCCACCTTTTCTGAGTTTGAATAAGCTGCAAAGAGCCTTTAGTTTGCTTCTGAAACATTGCTCTGCTGAGATTATGCAAGATTTGCTGATTCATTCATGTGGAATATGAAATTGTCTGGTTTGGCTAAAGGCACATTTCAAAAAAATCTAGTAATAAAACCCTGTGCTGACTCAGTTGGATTCATTAATTTCAGGATTGCTATGCCTTTATGCTTGTTTGTTAGATTTGTTATTTTTAACTGAATGTCACAAAATGTTCTTTCCAGATACTGCAGGCTATCTGTTGACTTTTAAGTGTTTAAGTAAAATCTTTGTTGATGACAGAAGCTTTAATCTTTTCAGGGGTGTGAGTTGAGGCCCTGTGCTTAAGACCTAGTAATAAGAAAGCGTAACAAAACGTGGTTATGTCGGTGTGCTCTGCAAACTCCTACTGATTTTTTTATTTTTTTTTCCTAGGCTGGAACAGTGAATCGTGGCAGTGAGGTCATTGCAGCAGGAATGGTTGTAAATGACTGGTGTGCCTTCTGTGGACTGGACACAACCAGCACAGAGCTCTCCGTCATTGAGAGTATCTTCAGGTTGAACGAAGCTCAGCCAAGTACCATTGCTACCAATATGAGAGATTCCTTGATTGACAGGTAAGGAGGATACAGCTTCGTCTATAATTGTAGTCAAAACAGGCAAGATTTTACCATAAGGAAGCTATAAAACTAGCTGTTTTTCAAAGTTGATTTCTCTCTTCGCTTCCTCTTTGCTTTTATTGGGTTACTGACGAGAATTACCTCGTTGCAGAAAGGTTTGTTTTATGTAGTTGATAAGCATTCTTGGTCATGCATGGAAAGCATAACAGTTCTTGTTGCAGTTAGAATTGCAAGAATTTTTTTTCTGAGGAAACATAAAAGTAGCCACTTCAACTTCCAGATACTTTTGTTCTAAATGCCAGTGCTAAGCTTATGACGCCTATGAATTTTGTTTATTTACTTATTTATTAATGGAAAACAAATCTTGTTTTAAAAGTTAAAATGCCAGTAACTTTGCTTGACATCTTGGCTTTTTTTTTTTTCTTAAGCCTTTATGTCAAAGGTTTTGTCTAAGTTATTGCTTAGTGGAATGCAGGTTTTCTTTTTTTTTTTTTCTGCCTGGACTGGTAGTGATAGAGGACCTTTCCCATTTGTTGATGTATGCAAAAAATTTTACAGGGTTTAGGCATTCCTATAGGTGAATGTCCAATGCGAACTTTATTTGGACTTTCAACTGATTGTAACTCTTATCATTGCTGTAATGCTAGAGGTGTGCTCTTGAGCTACTTAGGCCACTGCAATTTAGTTACAGAGATCTCAGTTCTCATAAAAATGTATGGGAATGGTTTATGGCATAGAGAAAGAATAAGGAATTCCTTCAATGAAGAACTGTTTGAAAGAGTTATTCGTACCTTCACAGTTCTTGTGTAAAGGCCTGGTGCTTCTGAGCACAGCATAAAACCATAATTAAACTTCTGCTAAGCTTTTAATAACTGCTTGGACAAGACTGATTTTGTTGCCTTTGCCAACTTGACAAATGTGTTCTTAGAGCTAGCTGTTAGCAGTCACCAGGTCTCCTTCACTCTTTTCACAAACTCGTATGTTCTAGGAAGGCAAATTTGCTACTGGTCCTTTGTAAGTGGAGGCTGAGAACTGACTATACTGGTGTTTGGAAATGTTTTCTGCACTCTGGCACTCATTTGCTAAATCTCATTTCTGTTTTTCTTTTTAGCTTGACATGAGCAGTGTTGGTTCAGGAAGCTCCTAAGAAGTGAAGTGTCAAGCAGCACTTTGGATTACAGACATCTAGATCTTCTGTTGTTTCTGCAGGCCCAGCACCGGGAGGAGGCTACCAAAAAAAATTGTAGTGTTTTGTAAACTAAGTATTGTTGCAAAACGTGACAAATAACATATCTAAGTTACAAATATGGAATGCTTTCTAACCCTTTGCTAATGTTCTCCAGTTTTTCTTCAGCTGTGCTTTCTTTCTTTGTGATGCTGACCGAGGCCTTCAATTTAGCCCACAATATTTACTTCTGTTTTTTGGATATTGATCATTAGAGATTGTTTTGCCTTATATAGCTGATCGGTGTTCTGCTGCACAGAAGGCTGTTTAAGCACGTATATGGCACTGCCTTCTCTTTTCACAGTCTTGCTAAAGAGTGATATTTCTGCTGTAAGTGAACTTAAGAGCCCCTTGCGTTTTCTATACCAAAAACATAGTAGTTTACTTGCCAAAAAAGAATTCAGAAAGCATCACCTGCTCTTGTGACCTGACTTGCAGCTATTCTCATAGGGCTGGTGATTCTGAAGTGATTAGCTCAGATTAGAAATGGAGTTTCTCTAAGAAGTCAATACAGGGACTTAACAGCCAAGTGTGACTGCTTCCAAAGCAGTGGTATTTGATCTGGTGTCTGCAGATGTTTGGTGACATATATACTACTTCAGAGGCATCTGCAAAAGAGCCTTGAAAAACGTGCAGTTGCCAGTAGGCTTAAATGTGCTGTACAGGAGTTGGCCACCTACACTGGAAAACTCTTAGAAGTCAGCACATCAAAAAGGGTTGAAGAATGTCATCTTGAGTTACCTTGGAGACAAAGGTTAAGTAATGCAGTTCTAAACATTCAGTAATATGTTTTGGGCTTGGGAGCTTGCTATTGAAGAGTTCTGCCTTTGTCTAGCAGTGACGGTGATGTAAATGCTGCTTTCAGGTAGAAGATAGTCATTTACTTCTAAACACAGCTGTTGCTCCTTGATCTCTCATTTCAGTTGCTTTTCTTGTGCTTGCTTGTTACAGGTATGCTGAAGGCATACAAATGCCTCTACTTCCTCTCCAAAGGGTATGTGGAAGCTGCCTGCTTGCTTCCATATAGCTGTATTATTCTCAGCTGGATTCTCTTGAGGGGTGCAGTCCTGAAGGCAGTTCGGGCAGAACTCCTTTTTTTTGGCCCTGGTGTTTCAGGCTCTGTAGAACATTAAATAAACCTCCACATATGTTGGACTATCTGGATGTTTAGGGAACGATTTATAAGTTTTGGGTTGATTAAAGGTTGTTCCTCAGACTTTTAAGTGAGGATTGGCATAGGATTGTCTCTGATCATAGCAAGCTCTGTTATCTAGCTTGTCTAGAATGGTGACAGGCAGGGGCTGCCATTTCCAGACAGCTTGCCTGCTCTCTGCCACTGGGGAAGCCTGTAAGCAGGTTATAGCTCTTCATATAATTTGGCTAACCATTTCTGGTGTCTATGGCCCCTTTAATGCAGTGGACAACCTTTTTTGTCACTGACTCCAGGTCTCTTCCTCTTAGCAAATCTCAGTATTTAGAGTCAGGAACTGGTTTTCTGTGGTCACCTCATAGGGCTCTGATTAGGAATAAATGGTAAAGTCTGACCATCGCTGTGGGTGTTAGCATATATTCATCAAGTGTGAAATGAGTAAGACTGCAGTTTTTGTCTCTACTTTTTTTTTTTTTTAATTACAGTCATTATGCAGAAATCCTAGTTTGTATTAGTGAACTTGATACGTGTTTAAAATTGCTTAGAGGTAAGCAAGAAATAATCCAGTTTCTGTGAAACCCAAATCCTTAAATAAGAAAGATACTGGGACAGTGTTGGTGATAGAAATATGCCAAAGAGTAAGAGACAGACAGAGGAATAGGGTATTGCTAACTGTGATGTATGACCTCCTATGAATATTGCATTGAAACCTGGGAACTGGAAGGTGGCAAACATGTTATCACTTCTAAACAAAGGGTTTGTGGGAATTCTGAACTAGTAAGGTTGACCTGTGTACAAAGAAAACTATCAGAAACTGTATTAAAGAGTGAAAGTAGTAGAAACATGGATACATGATAGCATGCAAGAGCATAAACTTGGTGCTTTAATGGCAAGTCCCACAAAGCCTATGGAGTTATTTAAAGATGAAGTTTCTCTGTAATCTGTTGAACTTCTGAAAGGTATTTGCAAGGTTTTGTGCCAAAGGCTTTTAAAGACCCTGGATAATCCTATGGAATGAGAGGGAGGCCCTTTTGTGTGTTAGAGGATGGGGGAAAAAGAGCAAAAGGCTGAATTTTTCACTGGATTTTTATAGGGAGCTCAGCTGGAAGCCATGATGTTCAGCTTATTGTGTCCTGTTTAAGGACAGGCAGTGGATTAGTGGAGCGAAGTTTACTCAAAATGACTCATTCTGACTAATAGGGATGAGGACTGACTGATGTGGTGATGGAAAGGTGTGAGATGGGAGTTTCCCTTGAGGTTTAATGACTAATTACAAGGCAGAAGCTGATCCCTCTTAGAGTGGAGGTCCACCTCTATTCTGACTGTAGCAATTGTATAACTGTAGTGATTAATTGCTGATTATATTTCCCTGCATATTTATCTGGAAAAATGAATGTACTTTTACTGGTGATCAAATTATTCACAGTCAAATTGTGGAGGAAAAAAAAATTGAGTGAAAAAAAAATGGGCTGCTCCTTGGAGGAGCTGAAACTGCTGTGCTCAAGGTAAGCATGCCAGGACTCTCTTCTGTACAAATGACCCATACTGCAGGGCAGTGTGTATCAGCTGAGTAAGCACTGATGTTCCCTGCACCCCTGTGGTGGCAATGTGTCCTGGTGCTGTGTGTCCGGACAAGAACTGGAACATGGCCACCTGTCCCTGGAGGTGCTGATGGAAGGCATGCTGAGTCAGTACTCGGGTGATGTGCTTGTTTTGCATTGGACAGGATCTCAGCAAAAAGCTCAGACATGGGAATATAAGAACTGTTCCCTACATGAATATTAACATTTGTGTCTGGATCCAGGTCACTCCAGGATTGCGCAGGTGTTAATCTAACTAAAAGTGAGATGACAATGGAGTGAACTGGGTTGTACTTGCAGAGTAAATTGGCCAACTGCTCACCTACCTGCCTCAGCCCTCCCAAGTGCCAACGCTTGTAGCTGTTGAGGGCTGTTTCTCAGCAACTAAAATGCTTACAGAAACATCTTATGCCCCTGGAAATCACGGACAAATATATAACATTTACCTGCACCCAGCGGGTGCACTGAACAAGCAGTTCAGTGTGCATCAGCAGCCAGTTACAAGGTGGTTATAAAAGGCACCAAACTATTTCTCCAGTTCTTTAAAGCATCAGTTCTTCATGGAACACTGGACTCTGGCACTATAGGGCAGAAGGCTTACCTTATTGCAGTAGGGTGCCTGATTTTACAGGGCAATATATAGTTGTCTGAGGAAACAGTTGAGCTTGCTTCAGACCAGCATCATGCACATGCTACGCTACTTGTACAACTTGGCACTAAGTATAAGATTTTGAAGAAAAATATCTACAGTTGGGCAGTAGGAAAAAAAAAAAAAAACACCCCTCCCCCACACCACCAAAAACAGACATTTCTCTAGGTTTTTTTTTTTTTTTTCTTTTTTTAATGATGGCTGTTGGAAGTTGCTCAAAGGTTTGGGCTGTCACGGTCCCAGAAGAGATGGCAGCGTACAGATGAGTTTGATGTGCCATGTGGCTGTGGCATTCATAGTGTGCATTCTACCACATATATAGTACACATAGCAACATACAGAGTAGCATGTGGGGGGGAGTGTCTAATTAGTAGCTCTGATTTCATTTGGTCCTTTGCACTCCTTCATCCATCATGGGACATAACCACATTTTTTCACTAAAATTCAGTTTTGCATCTACTAGCTTCTCACTTATTTCATAATATGTTTGTAATACTTTTTAAACACAATAAACAGCGTGGCTATGGAAATTAATTATGAAAGACAAAATACAGTTTGGGACCACGTTATGCAGTCCTAGCGGGCTTCACTAAGAAGTATCTATTTGTCTATCTGGCTTAATCATAGCAATAGTTGAATCCTAGTTAGAAATGCAGAATGCTACCAATCTTTCTGCTTCTTCATTCCTCATCATTGTAATTACAAATATTTATAGCATGTTTGTCAAGAAAATAAAAATCCTTGGATTTTTTTCCATAGCTGACATGGAGCTGTACTTTTCTATACTACTTGGACATTCTGTGCATTGAACTTCCATTGCACTGAATAAAAGGTTACAGTTATAGGCAGAGGGCTTACACTCATCACCTATTCCCTATAGTGAGCGTGCAAAGCAGTTCATACGCTTACATGAATGGCACTTTTGTACTGGGCAGGACTTCACCGTTAGATTGCATTGTAAGAGACTCTTCCGCTCTTATTTAACATGGTAGGAGTATCGGCATCAATAAGAAAATGGACTAAGTTTGTGGTTAGGACACAAAATCCGAAACCATTTACAGTTGTAACAGGGATAAGCAGAAGCTACTGTTGTGGGGAGAGAGTTGTGAAAAGTTACTAACTGAAAGTTCAGGTTTATATATAGTCTTTACCTGATTTTTATGGCTCTGTCAAATGTGGCTAGTGACGAACTCATTCTACTGTGTAGCATGCTTCCTTTGGTCCTTGCCAAATACTTGCACGTGAAGAAGTGAGCAAAAACAAACAAACAACAAATTTCAAAGGCATACGATGTTTGTAACATCTACAGGGATTGGATTTAGTTTTATAAACAGGCCTAATTCTTACGGTATCTTGACTATTTCAGCAAAATATACTGACGACCTCACTCCAAAGAAAAAACATTTCCATTTTCCTGAAACCCAACATACAAATTCCACGGTCTAGTTACACATGCCACATAACAACAATTCATCTTTTCCCAGCATCTTAACAGGGGCAGAGTGCAGTCTACGTCTGTACATTTTTCGTTATACTGGTAACTATTGGTTCATTGTTTCTGGCTGATGGGAGCTTAAAACAACATCATATAACATCTAAATATTTCATTAATGGCTCCCAAAACAAAAGCATATTCCCCCCCCCCCTTTTTTTTTAGACTCAATTACTTTTTGTCTTTAGATTGTCCCAATCTAGGACTTGATATCACCAAGTAACGTTACGGTGTCTGTTTTGGTGCTTCTTGAGCTTCTGCTCTGCACTCATTTACTTCTTGGAGTACTTAATGGTTCCTCATGCACTGTGCTGAGTGGCAGCATCGATTAGTTATGAATGTACAAAACATCTGACCAGCAGGTATTGGAAAATTGTTTCCAGGTAATTCCCTGTTTTTTGTAATAAACAAAGAAGATCTTTTAGAATGGCTCAGCATCAGAATGTCTTCTTACAGTACTGAATTGTTCCTGTTCATAGATTCCATGATCTTAATTCATTTATGAGACAGCTATTAAAAAAATGGTTCTGTTCAGAGGTGGTTTAGCTACACTGGAGAATGCTGGGTTTAACAGGGAGCACTGATGCAGGGAACTGAAGGAAGTTTCCCAGGTCAGTTGAAACGTTTGAAGAAAATCTGAAGTCTCAAGTCTCTGATGTTTGCAGAGTGAGCCTGTGGAGAAGGGCACACCAAGACTGACATGACTGAGGCAGTTAGAAGGAATCAGGCTCCACATTGCAAGGCTGCCTGCATTTTTTCCAGTTTTTCTGCTTCTTTCGGTCCCAGGATGTCCAAAACTTGTAAGTCACTGAAGTAGTTTTGTTTGGTAGGCTTTTTAATGCTTTTTTTTTGTCCATATCCTCATCAGATCAATGAGTTGAAATGTGCAGCTGACTGTGTCATACCCATTCCTGGACAGGTCTTTTGTAATACACAACATTTTGCTGCACCTCTTTGTTTTTAAACTGGAAGATTGTGTACACCAAGACAAGGATACACAGAGACAAAATGCAAGGGATCACAACTGCAATTGCATTTACAGTGCTAGGCACATCGTTTATTGTCACCATAATATCCACATCATCGTGAGGAAGGCGCCTGTCTTTGCTTCTTTCAACATCCTTCTGGTTACAGCCCATCCAGTCTTTGAGGATTGACCGGGGATAGCCTGGCTCCACACTCAGCCGCTGGTTATCAAATTTCCAATACTCCTTCCCTTTGTAGAAGTAAGTATAAACTAGGAGACAAAACAGAGAATATTTCTCATCACACCATTTCCAACAGGTTAAATTGTGCACATGTGAGGATGTACAGAGAGCCTGAAAGGCTAGAGGGTGGTAGCTCTCTGGGTCAAGAGTGCATTCATCTAGGGCATTCCAAAGCCATGGAAATAAGATGACATTTTTAGAGCCTGATTAGAAGAAGAAACACACTGGAGGGAAGGGATACCATCCAGATAGACCTGGAAAGGCTTGAGATGTGGGCCTGTGCAAACCTCATGAGGCTCCACGAGGCCAAGTGCAAGGTTGTGCACCTGGGCTGGGGCAATCCCAAGCACAAATACAGGCTGGGTGAAGAATGGATTGAGAGCAGCTCTGAGGAGAGGAACCTGGGGGGGTTGGTTGATGGGATGCTCAACATGTGTGCTTGCATCCCAGAAAGCCAACCATATCCTGGGCTGCATCAAAAGAAGTGGGGCCAGTAGGGCGAAGGAGGGGATTGCCCACCTCAGCTCTGCTCTTGCGAGACCCCACATGGAGCACTGTGTTCAGCTCTGGGCACCCCCCACATAAAGAGGACATGGACCTGTTGGAGTGCATCCAGACGAGGGCTGCGAGGATCATCAGAGGGCTGGAGCACCTGTCCGATGGAGACAGGCTGAGAGAGTTGGGGTTGTTCAGCCTGGAGAAGAGATGGTTCTGGGGAGACCTCACAGCGGCCTTCCAATACCTTTAGGGGGCCTACAGGAAAGCTGGGGAAGGACTCTGTCAGGGGGTATAGTGAGGGGACGGGGGTAATGGCTTTAAACTAAAAGAGGGTAGATTTAGATTAGCTGTAAGGAAGAAGTTCTTTAAGGACAGTGAGACGCTGGCCCAGGCTGCCCAGAGAAGCTGTGGATACCCCATCCCTGGCAGTGCCCAAGGCCAGGCTGGATGGGGCTTTGTGCAGCTTGGGCTGGTGGGAGGGGTCCCTGCCCATGGCAGGGGGTTGGAACTAAATGATCCTTAAGGACCAGTTTCAACCCAAACAATCCTGATTTTATCTACGATTCTATGATTTGAGAAGTCCTAACTTCTTGTTTGGCTTGTGGGGGCTATGTTGCTCACAGAACACCACTCCCCTTGGCCAAGACAAGCTGATGACAGGATTTAAGCTGTGAATAACAAAAATACTGACCTCACTTCTCTCCACCTAAATTTTAACGTAAGTGTTCTGCAGTGATTTGTTTTTTACTAAAGCATCTGTAATATTTACTCATCATTACCAAGCTGTTAACAGTCTGAAGAATGACAGTGTTTGCCTGGGTGTGATAGTATTTGGATGGATACACAAGTGTTTCTCTTTACCCCATCTGAGAGAGCAAATACTGAATAAAACGAGTCCTTTTGATGACAGAATCTGAAAGATTTGGACTTAGTTAAGAAAGTCTTGTCCTGCTGCTAATAACAGGCAGATGGTTTATGCTACATGTTGTCTGAAGTATCCCTCATCTCTACAGAGGACTCCAAGATTCCTTTTTTAATCACTCTTAAGTGATTGGGGGGGGGGGGAAAGGAAAGGGAAAGGAACAGCGGTGAAAGTGATGGCTCTCCTTTATCTAGTCTCCTGCTTGGCTGGCTGTCGTGCAGTATTCCAGATGTATTGGAAAGCCCAACCCTAAAGCCCTTGTCTCACACCACAGCCCTCAAGTTAAACAAGGGCTCAATGGACAAACCCCTTCTGTTAGTTCTTCCTCAGTTGGAGGAAGAGGAAGAAATCTTCAAGTCAGAGAAAGAAATGCACTGGAAGGAGCCTCTAGAGGTCCAAACCCATGCTTAGGGCATGTCTAACTTCAAAGTACATCCAGAAGGTTGGAACCTGTAATAGGGAGAGAGCAACTGAGCTAGCTACAGCTACGAGAACAGGAGGAAAAAAAAATAAGGTATGGCATCCTCACAGTCATAGCCTGGCAATGCTTGGTTAGGGACTGTTGTGGAAGCAAAACCAGAAAAGTCCTTTTCCCAACCCAAATTGCTAGTATTAAGAGTAATGTGGTTTAGTGGCTTGGAGGTACCTGGGCTGGGATGAGGGTCAGGAAGAATTGCAGACTGCCTGTGCTTGCAGGTATCGTTGTGGCCTTGGGCAGCCTGAGATGTGAGTCCTACCTCAGTGGAAAAATTTGAAACGCCCCAAACGCAACAACCCAACTCCTAAGCTAGACGAGATATTATTGACCTAACTTGTATAATGATTACAGATACATACAGCCTTCTTTGCTGATAAAAGCTCCCTGTGGCGCCTGAGGGATTCCTCTCCACACAGTGATGGGCTTTGGGTATCCTGGGTCCGTTGCTCTCTTGTCCTCGTTGTATCTCCAATACCTGTCTCCTTTGAAGAAGTAGGTTTTGCCTACAGGCTCCCAGCGCAAAGCCGTGTCAATGCCTTCCCGGGGCAGACAGTTACCCAGCTCCACCAAACTGTGTGGGTATCCTGGCTCTGCTGTCACTTCTTTAAAAACCCAGTATTTATCTCCTGGAGATGAACAAGGACACAAGCAACAAATGAGTATGCCTAATTAGTAGTTAAAGTGATACAAATGCAAAACACCTACGCTGAACCAGAGCATGGTGGTGACTTCTGGGCTTAACTGTATTATGTGAAAAGTTCCTCCTTGGCATTTTAAGCCTGAAACCTTTTGATTTCATTTGACACTCTCTAGCTCTTGTTTTGGGAATGTTAAACAATGCTTTCCCATTCACATTCTCTAGGCCAGTCTTGATTTAAAAGGCTTCTCTCACATCCTGCCTTTGTCAGCTCTCATTCAGGCTGAGGAGTTCTAGGATATTTAATTGTTCCTTGTAGAAGGCCAGTCCATACTTCTTGCTAATTTCCATTGCCTTTCTTAGAGCCTTCTCTAGTTTTAATACATTTTACTGAGCTGAGGGACTGAAGCTGCATGCAGTATATTAGAAGACCACATGTACTTTGCCTCTGTACAGGGGCACGGTGATGCTTTCCAGCTACTCTTCCTTGCTTACAATTTGATTATGTTCAGGAATTGTCACAGCGCAAGGAGCTGATATGGGCCTCACATAAAGATGGCCATATGGACTCTTTAGAGAAAGCACCCATAACACATTTTTCCAGCACCTCGAAAAGATGTGAGCAGATCATGACACAGAAGCTCACATTGCACTGACAGGAAACAATGTGTAGGAAACAGCTGTGTGCCCCTCTTACACTAGAACAAGGACCAGGACTATAAATCAAGTGCCATCTACCTTCCATAAAAGCCACCAACATGCTTTAAGTCAACTAGCCATATTGATGCCTCACTGATCTCATTATGAACAACCTCTTGTTACAGATGTTTAATGGAAGCCTTTGATTAAAGCGCAGTGGCCACAATTAAAGGTCTTCCTCAAGGATACTGACTACATTCTTCCTAGTATTTCCCCAGACTCTTCTGATCAAGGTGTCAAAACCTTCATACCTGTCTAGAAGTGTGGTTTGGGGTTGCCCTGTATCTGGAGAAGCTCCAACACCATGCCACAATATGTTCAAGGAGACAGGCAGGAGCCTCACATTCCCTGAGAAACAGGAACTATTTCTCATTACCTGGTGGAAGCCAATATCTACTGAACTATATTAGCTTTATGCAGAGATTGTCCTGGCAAGGCCAACCCACACTAAGGAATATGTTAAGGATCGGCTATCACACTGGAAGGTGAAAATCAAAGGAGAACTTTTATGTCTGGCTCAGTTGTTAGAAGGACTAACAACCATTAGTAAAAATGCAGCAAGAATATGTAAGAAAAAGACAGGTCTGTGCTAACAGCCTCCCTATTCCATTTATTCTTGTACAGCCCACCTTGCTTACTGGACTAAAATGTTTTAGGGGTGTTGTCACAGCAACTACCATTGCTAGTGCCTCTAGGGTGGAGAAAATGAGCCCTGTGTGACTCAGCTGCATGGCAAATAGTCACCCAAGCACTTCTGCATGTGGATAGAGATTTTTTCAAGACTGCAGTAGGTCCTGTAGCTGAACTTTCAACCCAAGTTGCAACTGACTGACACACTGAACTCCCTTTGTAGCAGACTGTGACCCAGGAGAGCAGATCTGTCCCTGAATACGATGGTATATAGGCTAGCAGTATAGGAGGCCGCGCAGCACCAGTGATCTGCACTGTTCTGCAGCAGTCTGCACTTGGCAAATGAGCAAGGAGAGGCGCTGGTTCTGCTGTGCAATGACACATCTTTTCTGCCTCTTTGATTTGAAATCAAAGCTGATAAGTTGGTTAGTGGAACAGGAAACTGGTTGCTGGAAGTGCCCCCCTGGAAAAGGACAGGGATTCAGTGAACCTGTTTTCACCATCTTAATGCTTTAATTGTGTGATGCGAAGCAGGTGTAGCAGGCTCATACTGAAATATACTGTACCTTTGAAGAAAACAAATTTTCCATCAGACCTCTCGTAGGCTGCATCAATCTTTGCGGGAAGGCCTTTCCAGAACTGCTCAATTTGCATGGGATATCCTTCCTGCACCCGGTTGTTGCGCAGACGCCAGAACCAGCGATCCTGAGAAAATCAGAAAGCTCTTCAGACTGAGTACTTTCATCTTGCGATCTGGCATCAAGCACTACTAATCCATGCCTAAGCCTGTAGCCATTAAAGGCAGAAGTCCTGGTTTGGATGAGAGCTCCAATGCTGCCCAACACCAATTCCAGTGAGGGAAGCACTTCATGAGGGAGATGGCAGCCAAAAGGGTAACAAGATGATTATTGGTACTGTGAAAAAGGGTGGACAGAAGGAGAAGAAAAAGAAGCAGAGGGAAGCAAGTTTACAGTTACAAGTGTAATGACCTCCCAGGAGAGCTGTTGCTCAACTATCTGACCTTAGGACAGCCATACAGTGTATGCCACTTGGTGACTGTGTGAAACACACAACTTCCATAGGCACAAAGGAGTTATTAAATATCCCTGTAGATATAAGATCATTAGTTAAAGCCATAGTGGATGCTCAGGGAAGAGTAAGAGGAGGACAGAGTCTGTGATACTTCTCCAAATACCATCCTGGCCTTCAACAATTTTCAATTCAGACATTTTCTGTGGCTGATGTGTTTTGTGCATTTAATAACCTTCCATATTTCCCACTTCACATTCATACCCAGTGGGCAGAGTGAAAGCTTCGGGTATTTTGGGAGCAGGACCATGGTTTTCCAGATGCAAGGTGATCTAACGTAGGTCTTCGAGCAAAGCCTCTTCTTCCCTGGCTGCACTTTATGAGCAAGGTTGACTCAAAATCCCCAAGAGCTGCAAGTATGTTGAGTATTCCCTGAAGCCCAGGGTTTGGTGTATGCTATCTCTGGAGGCCATGAGGCTTAATCCCTGTCTGTTACTAGCATTGCTTTCTGTCTTTAAGGGTGGCTTCTCTCTCAGATTAATGGTCTCCAAATTTTCTGCCAATGTGTCCAGTTCACAGAATCATAGAATCATAGAATATCCCAAGTTGGAAGGGACCCATAAGGATCATTGAGTCCAACCCCTGGCACCACACAGGTCTACCCAAAAATTCAGACCATGTGACTAAGTGCACAGTCCAAACGCTTCTTAAACTCCAACAGGCTTGGTGCAGTGACTACTTCCCTGGGGAGCATGTTCCAGTGTGCAACAACCCTCTCAGTGAAGAACCTCTTCCTGATGTCTAGCGTAAACCTCCCCTGCCTCAGCTTGACACCATTCCCGCGGGTCCTATCACTGGTCACTAAAGAGAATAGATTGGTGCCTTCCCCTCCAATCGCCCTCGTGAGGAAGCTGTAGACCGCGATGAGGTCTCCCCTCAGCCTCCTCTTTTCCAGGCTGAGCACGCCAAGTGACCTCAGCTGGTCCTCATATGTCTTCCCCTCTAGGCCATTCACCATCTTTATAGCCCTTCTCTGGACACTCTCCAACAGTTTCACATCCTTTTTGTACTGTGGTGCCCAAATATCCACACAGTACTCAAGGTGAGGCTGCACCAGCACAGAGCAGAGTGGGACAATCACTTCCCTCGACCACCTAGCAATGCCATGCTTGATGCACCCCAGGATACGGTTGGCCCTCCTGGCTGCCAGGGCACACTGCTGGCTCATATTCAACTTGCTGTCAACCACAACCCCCAGATCCCTCTCTGCGGGGCTGCTCTCCAGCGTCTCGTCACCCAGTCTGTACATATAGCCAGGGTTGCCCCGTCCCAGGTGCAGGACCCAGCACTTGCTCTTGTTAAACTTCATGCGGTTGGTGATCGCTCAGCTCTCCAATCTGTCCAGATCTCTCTGCAAGGCCTTTCCACCCTCAGCCGAGTCCACAACTCTGTTCAGTGTCATTGGCAAATTTGCTCAAAACACCTTCTAGTTCTACATCTGAATCGTTTATAAAAACATTGAACAGGACTGGCCCTAAAATGGAGCCTTGGGGGACCCCACTAGTGACCATCCGCCAGCCTGATGTGGCCCCATTTACCACAACCCTTTGAGCCCTACCCATCAGCCAATTGCTCACCCATCGTATGACATTTTTGTTTAGCTGTATGCTGGACATTTTGTCCAGTAGGATCCTATGGGAAACTGTGTCACAAGCTTTACTGAAATCCAAAAGGATCACATCAGCTGGTTTCCCTTGATCAACTGGTTTCCCTTGATTGACTAGATGGGTGATCTTATCATAAAAGGAAACCAAATTTGTTAGGCAGGACCTAACCCTCGTGAAACCATGTTGGCTGGGACCAATGACTGCATTGTCCCCCAACTGCGCTTCAGGAACTTCAAGGATCAACTTCTCCATAATTTTACCAGGCACTGATGAGTTCACTTTTTGGTGAACAGACACCAAATTCTGTTTAGTCCGTAAATCCCATTAGGCATCATTTCAAAATATTACAAAGCCAGTCTGCTTACAGTTCCTTCTAATGTTACTCATTTATCAGCCTCAGAGGAACAGAGCTACCTTTAGAGACATTTCAAATGTAATGGTAACTACCTTATACTTTTATTCATCTTTTCCAGTAATGAAACTAAAGAAAGCCATCCATGAGATAAGCAAGAATTTTTAGTACCTTGAAAACAAACATTTCTCCTCTAAAGAGAGCCACAGTGTTAAAGTTGCCATCACAGATGTTCGGTTTCATGCCAGGAGGAGATGGCCTGTCACCTAGAGGAGGACTAGGAGGTCGTGGCTGTCTCTCGTGTTTTCTTTCCGAAGTCGAGTGAATTCTGCGAACAGGAAGAGTCGGTAAAGGCCTGGTTGGCTCCAAGGGCTCAACAGGAGGACCTAGAATTGAAAAGAAAAATGATTAGTGAAGTGGGCAGTTTTGGACTTTCTGTGCTTTCCTCAGGTTTTAAAAGGCAACAGGCTGGATGAAGTGTGTTGCGAGGAACGTATATATTCTTTATGAACTATATACACATAAGAGATCATTCCCTAGAAATGGGAAGCAGAACAAGATGTATACACACATGAAAGAGGTCTCAAAACAAACAAGGGATAAGAACTGAAGAAGAGACAGTATGTTTTTGTAGGTCTTTCCAAGGAAGCTGTAGATAAAAGGAGGATGCACACCAATCACATTCCCAAATGAAATTAAACGTAATAGCCATTGAACCGAAATGTTTATTAGTCCATAACAACAACAACCAGAAAAAAGTTATACTGAAGATACTGCTGCAAACTAAGGGAAACTGCAGAGGAATTTAGAAATTAGAAGGCAATTACTTTATCGCAGATTAGTCACTAATCTTCCTCTTCAGAACACCATAGGAACTCCAACGAACAACCGTGATAAGGGCCTTTGCTCTCATTCTGTCATTCAGATGATGCCCGCCCCCCCCCACAAGCACAGCTCTTCCCCTTGATCCTTACCCAGATTATTCTGTGGATCTTACAGGGCTGCAAGAATGTAAAGAACTATAATAAATATAAGCAGCTGAGACTTGGAGCGAAGGTCTGCTTTTGAAATGACTGTCCCACAGGAAAATTTCATTAACAGTGATAGAATCTGGTCCATACCTAATTAAGAAAATCATGGTAAGATTTCTTGTTGCTTCTCAGAGACAGCCCCAAGTTAGCATGACAAAAGGCTACAAGAAGCAAGAGATTTGGCAAGTTTTACATTTGATGTAATCGAATAGGATTTGATTTGATTGTTTATTGACATGGATTATGGTTTCCATCTCTTTCTGAAAAGTGATTTTTAAGCAGCTATGTAAAGAGATTGCAGTAAAAAAACTTCCATCACCAGGCAGAACAGGGACTGACTGCTATCAGTCTCACTGTCTTAGGGGTTCAAGCACTGATGTGCTTCACATCAGCCATATTATTGTACTGGGTGAGGCTTGTCCTCACAGGCCACTGCAAGAATGAGCATCTTGCCCAAAGCCAGAGAAGGAATCTACTAGTAAGGATTTAGATACTCATGGAGGCTACGCACCTGTGGGATCAGAACAGTTTTGCAGATGAACATTCTGAACTATGGTGCCTAAAATGATAGTTGGGTCTCCAAGCTCACATATCAACTTAGATCTTAAATGTTACATTTTCAAAGGGTTCCTATAATGAACGAGTGCTTAACATGTCCTAGAAGGGTGACTGGGTCAGTGAAAATCATCACAGATAGTGACAAAGAAGTCATCAGAGAAAGTCATCACATTTAATTGTTATTAAGGTTCTAACAAGAATTATGTCCATAGGTTTCACGGATGTTGTGTTCGGAAAGTGCCACTCAGATAGTATAGTCCAACTTCCTGCCTAATTAGGCCAGAAACCTCCAGCTGCAAATCCTGTGACAAGTCTAGTGTTTTTGGTGCAGCTACAGCATATTATCCAGGAAGAGACATCTCATTTGGGCTTCAAGTCTTCAAACTTTACAAACTTCAAGATATTACATAAAATATGTAATGCACAAATTGTTCCAGTCATTAAGCCCTGTCACTTCTGAAATCTGTCTGACCTACTGTCTGAATTTGTGCAGGTTTAGATTTGGTATTTTTTTTTTCCTTTTCTATCTCTAGTCTCTCAACATTTTAGCGTTTATAGATCTTGATAAGGATGAACTTTAAAGTTCCCTTAATGAGCTAAATGGACCGATTCCATCTGTTGCTACAATGTCTTTTGGTTTTGAGATCTTGAAACTTAAGTCTTTCAGCTATTTTATAAAGTGTTGCAAATGGATAACTGTATTTCTGTAAGATGACTTGTCCTTACCATGTGGTATTTTGTGCTATCTCTAATTTTTAATAACAATTGTTTTTATTTACTTTTACTCCAGAACTATGATAAAAGACATTGAATATTGTTCATGGAAACTCTTTAGATGAGGATTCTCTGTGTAAAATTATTCCTGGAAAGCTGTCAGATAATTTGCCTACATTAAATGAATAAAAATATTACACTGTTACCTTATATTTCTCATTCTCCTCCATTCTTAGCTGGTCAGTGCCCAGTATCTTAGCAGGCCATAAAGTTCTCTTAAATCAAGTTCCCAAACTGTGATACTGCTATTGCTGATGATCTGTGAATTTTTCCCCAACTGGTATGCAGCAAAGATTTCCAGGTACTGCCTGTCATAGGAGCCAACAGGATTAGCGCCTCCCCCTCTTGTTGGATGGGTCAGTATGGGTGCATCTACACTAGTGTTTCCAATGAGCTCAGGTGTGTGCTTTTGAAGAGAATTTCTCAATCATTTTCAATATCTGTGCCTTCGTTCACATCAAAACGCATTAAATAAATTATTTTTGGATGAAGCTGAATTTGAAAAACGCATTTCAGGAGCACATCTAGGATACTGCAGCTGCAAATGGGCATCACAGGGAAAGGCTAGAGATAATCCACAGTAACCCCATTCCCCCAGATGCTTACAGAGTAAGTGTCAAGTCCTCAGCACTCTATAACACCATCCCTAAATAACTGCTGCATCTACAGATGTGCTAGTATTTTTCTTGCTAACAGCCATAGATGTTGTTTGCTAATACAGCCATAGGCAACGTATTGTCATGTGAAGTATGTGCAAAAGCAACTCCTGCAATGAGCTACACACTAGCTGGCACTTCTGATTTAGGCTGGAAAGCTCATGGAAGTAGGACTGAGTTGGTACAGTGGGACATGCTGCCAGAGGAAGGGATGGGAATGCGGAAAGGTCCCAGGCTGATCTTATACACTGAAGGCCAGAGTTCTGGTTTGTTCAGCAGTGACATGGGAACACGGTCTTCAGCTCTTGCTTTGACAAATTAAATGGGCCAAGAAACTGGAGGCCTGTTTTGTCTGCCCAAATATGTTGCAAAATCTCGTTTGGATTCCTGTGCCAGCAGACTGCTGCAAAGTTCACCTTTCTAAACGAGATTGCAACATGTTGCTACAATAGCGCAACAGAGGTGTAGTTATTTGTTCCCCGCTCTGCAAGAGGCTAACGTGCTGACCAAATCAAAGATGCATTTCTGTTGCCATGTATGGATCAGAAAAGCTTCTTTGGTTGCCAGTTTAATTGATATGGTGGAGCATTTTCATAAGACACCTATTCGGTAGTTTGTGGAGGACCACCAACTGTTTCAGCACAAAGTCTACACCTGGAAAGATCCCTGTATTTTAAGAAGCAGCTAGAAGTAAATCCACAGCATGACTGTAGGGAGGGCTCCAAGCAGTACTGTTGCCTTTAAACAGGGTGAGATGGGCAGCAGTCTGCAATGCAGAGAGGAACACCTGCTGCCAGAGGGAATTGTCTGGGAGGGACCCAAGAAGTCACTGTGTTATGTATGTGTGTGCTGGATTGCGAATGCCAAGTCTGGGCTGTTCTGCTTTTCAGACACAGCAAATGGACAGAAATGCTGAAATCAACAGCCACTCTGGATTTCCAGAAATAATAAGCCACACTTATAATAATAAATAAAAATAATAATAATATTATCCACACTTACAACAACCCACACTTTGAGAGAAGAGAGCAAGAATACAGTTTTATAGAGATGACTGTAATAAGATGAGGAGATGAAAATATTTTAAAACTCTCTTTCAAAGCAAAAAAGGCTGAGACAGGAATAGCATCTAAAGACACTAATGTTAAATGTGTCTGACAGGTCAAAAAGACACACAAGCTGATATATGGTGCAGAATAGGGACTATAGTGTTGTAATCATGTACTATAAATTTAATGTCTCATCAATCATTGGAGGTATTCAAGATTCAGTGAATTAACGATACAGTTGTTTGTTTTTTTTACGGCATGTAAATCCTGTTTACAGAGATAATTAAAAAAAACACAACAAAACAGTCTGTTTTTAGATGAGTATCTCTAAATTGTCAGAACAGCTGAATTGTCATGGAAAGAATCAAAACCATAACAAAACAGAGCATTAATGAAATGGATTAAAACTATACGAGTACAGGCAACTCTGCAAAATCAGGCAATTTGGGAATGGGATATTCTGGTTCAGCATACAGACTAGCGATAGGTACTGTGACAGGCAGAAAGGCAGCAAGACAGGATGGTGGAGCAGCACTGGGAAAAATTGCCCAAAGATGTTGGTGGACTCTCCAGCCTGAAGGCTTTCAGGGCTCACTAGAGAAAGCCATGAATGGAGTCAAGTAGTGTTGGCAAAAGTCTGCTGCAGGTGGGAGTTCCAACTAGAGACACAGGAGAACCCTTCCAGCCCAAATGCTTTCTATACCACTACAAAAAAGACCAACAGTGTAAGTGACAGAGGAAATAAAACTGCTTCATTTCCTAGAGTAAAGAGAGCTGTGTAAGAACGAAATAGCAATGTGCACAATGAGAGGGGACAAGGGGATGTGCAGTGCAGAGAGAAGCTGTGGACTCCAGCTTCAGCAGTTTCAAAGATCTGCAGGGTATACCTGCTGCTGGACACCCGGTAGCTGTATTTGTGACTGCAGCTAGTAAAAACAATCCCTTTCTTGTTTCACAGATTTACTGCATCAGGAAGGACTAAGAAACCATCTTGTGTCATCTACTGTGTAGCATGTATCCATACTTCATTCATGTTCAAACTATGCTAGTTTTTAAGCATATTTAATATTAAAAAGAGAGAAAACCAGAAATGAAAAGCTCACTGCAATTTTTAGTAAAACTGTTCCAGCCAAAAGGTACCCCAGGAATTAAAAGTACTGCCTTTCATTTACAGCTGGGGTTTGGAGAACTTGAATTGGTTCATCTTTCCCAAGGAACGCGAGAGGCCGTTCTTGTAGTTTGGTTTTCTGAGCAGGTGCTTGGCCTTGATCCACAATCACTGACTGCTGCCACACCTAACTTCAAGGTGGCAGGCCCAGGGGTGGCATCCCTGGGCTTCGGTTCTCTTCTCCCTAAACAAGGGATAAGATGAGTGAGATGCCCCACTTAGATGCTTTAAAGGCAGGTCTCTGGAGTACAGAATGTGGCTGGGCAAAAGGATGGCTTGAGGGCCTTCCCATGGGGATGAAGGTTTACATGGGGTGCTTTTTCTTTTACACCAAGGGCTCAGATTCACAAGCGAGGACCACTCGTACACCAGGCTACAGCCTACCCTACCCGTGCTGCAGGACAGCAGTCACATTCAACTCTCTAAGGCTTATGTGCCGAAAGTCACAGTCTTCTGTAGTGAAGAAGGAAGTTAAAATAGCACCTGAGACTCTTAAAGGCTTTAATTAATCCTAAGATGCGACTGAAATTTGGTCTACAGTTAGGGGGATGGAAAGCAGTAGCACAGCCTGCCCATTGCTGAAGAAAGATGCTCTCTTGTAAGATATGAGCCACTTTTGGAGCCCAACCTGGCACAAAAGCAGAATGAATAGACCCTATATAGTTTGCCAATCATCACTATTACATTTGTGTCATGACTGTAACCTACCTTCAAAATAGACGGCTAAGGGCAGGATGTAACAGCGTTATGAGCAGCAGAGATGACCATGAACAGAGTTACTTAACAAATGCTGGCACCTTGGTATTTATTATGGAAACTGATTACGCCCACCCTTGATATGACTAACTAGGCAGTATTGCACACAAATCACAGCCTCTATCACTACATTTCCAAGCAACTTCAGAGAATCAGTCAGAGCAAATCTCATTGAGAGAAAATTAAGTGAGAGGCTGTTGCTTGGGTCTGCAATTGAGCCTGAACCTGGTCATTGGGTCTGCACCTAGTTATTGTGTGTGATTCCAGCACCAGGGCCAAACCCTCCCCTGGGGCTGACCCTACAGCCACTCCCACACAAGAAGCAGGCAAGAAACCCCCTGGAGCCAGAAACTCTGCTCTGCAGGGAGGCACCTTGCTGGGAGTTTACAGACACTGTGTGGAGAAGAAGACTTTCTTCCTCTCTATCACAACCAAGGCAAAAAAAAAAGTCAGAAAGCTTTTGGGTCACAGCAGATCACCTTCGGAGTGTGACTTCCGCCACTGGCACTTAGCCTCCTCCCTTCATGCTTCCTCTGTCGCAGACCATCTGAATACCAAGGTGACCTGTGAAGATAACACAGAGAGAGGAGGCATTTAGGAGCCACTGTGTCGATAGTTGAGGACAAAATATAATTGTACTGTCCTCCCGGCTATTGACAGAGTGTTCCCTCAACTGCACAACACCCGCCTGGAGGCATCCTGCACGGCTTGGCATCCATCAGGGCCAGCTCTGCGTGAGCCAAGCGGCTCTCCAAGCCTGCCAGTGCAGAGGACATCCTTTGTTTCAGGTCAGGGGAGAGAACAATCCACCTGCAAACAAAGGTACTTCTTTATTCTCTTAATATTCACTCCAGGAATAAGACTACCAACAGGACTACAGCCAGGAAGTTAGGCTTTTGAATAAAATACAGGGAACTTAGGGTTGTAAAACAGTGAGGTACATGTTTTTTCAGGACTTAGCCATCTATGCAGGTACAAAGGAAAGGCTCTTCAGGTGAAAATCAAAATGTATGATCCAAAGGAGCCTGGGAGAGTGAGAGAAACACACTGGGATGCTCTGCAGACCCCACAGCAGTGGAGAGAGGTCCCTGATCATATTAAATGTGCTAGTTGCCAATGAGCTATCTCAGGGAGGAGAGATGGTCCACCCACAACAGCTCAGCACTCAGGAAGGACTCACTTCCCTTGCTCTCCTAGTAATCCTGTCCATAGAGCTCTTTGATCTTCTGAAGTTAAATTTCAGCAGTTAAAGGGAACTGGATAATTTCAGCTAGTTTGGCTATCTTCGGTAAAGTGCACTACAGTCTGCAGAACAAGCCCCAGCACTCACAGTGTACCCAGCAGCTGGGCAGCTGGGTCCTTGTGAGCATCACTAGGTGGCAGGAAGGGTTTCTCACGCCCTTTCTGCAGACATCCTTTGAATGACCGACTGATACCCAGGTAGGTGACAGAGCACTTGCCTGGAAGACAGGAGTCCATGGCTGAAATCCTTGCTCTAAACAAAAAGAAATGCTTTCCTGGGCTCTGTAACAAGGTGATTCACCTTGCATTTGAGTTCTCTGCTTTGGGGTCAATAAAAGTGGGTCCAAAATTCCTGGGCTGACCTTAGGCAGAAGAAGGATGAGAGTTTAGGGCTCTGCAAGATGCTCCAGATGTGGTGCCTGCAGCCCAGTTTCCCTCTGGAAAAAAAACAAACATTAAGAAGCCTGACATTCACTCCACTTCAAAACAAAGCATTTTTTTGTACTCAGAAAAATCTGTAGGATGAAAGAAGTTTTTCCTGCCCAGCCATACCATAAAGCAGTGTTCCTCCTTTAGCTGAGAAAGCTCCTAAGAAGGGTGAGCTCCCCGCTTTGCCAGGGGACAGCTAGTCAGTGTGGGCCAGCTCCCTCCTCTCAAGCCCAAGGTGTGCAGCTCCAGGGCCAGCGTGATTGCGGATGAGTCCCTGCATCATGGCTGAGACCTCCATGGGTCATGTGGGCCTCATGGATACCACAGGGGACCAGGTGGTTACTCCCTGCCTGCATTTTGGAAGAATGGGAATGGAGACCTGGTGTATAGCAGGTGAGACTCAGTGGATGCACCAGAGGTGGAATCCGATGTTTTGTTCTGGATCCAACAGAGTCGCTAGAAAGAAGGAAAGGTGAACATGAAGGGAAGCAACAGAGGGAGAGAATCTGGTACTTCTGTAGCATGCCAGAGATGTGTAAGCATGACAGATCTTTTCAGTTCTCTTATTGACAAATGCTGTCCTTCTCCTGCCCTCTGTGGAGCACGGATCTAAAAGTCCCAGATCTGGGAGCATCCTCTAGCACTTTGTGTTGTTTCAGGGATGCTAGAAGAACACAAGTGGGGCTGTAGAAAGGCTGATGGTAGTATAGGAAACCCCTAAGTCCTCAAAGAGATGCTCATTTCAATTGCTTTTCTGGGTGCTGCTGCTGCATAAGTACACGGGATGGAGGGTCACTGGGAAGGAGGATACAGTTTGTTTCTATTCTCTGCACTCAACAGAGTGCAAGAGTGCAAGGAGACAGGATTAATCATACCATCAAAAAAAAGAAAAAGAGAGAGAAAATAAAAGCAGCACTATTATTTCTACCATTACCAGTCAGTCTTCCAGCACAGATAACACAGGGAGAGATAATACTACCAGCTGATCAGCTGCATGCCTTAGTTCTTTTATGACACAGTGAAAAAAAAACTGTTTATCTTCTTTGCTTTGAAAGAAAATAGTATTGTCAGTTTGCCAATGAAGTGGAGAGATGGTAACAGGTTTTCAAAGGAATACTGAGATGAATATTTTTGGAAACCTCTGTACTACTGTCCTGAGGACTAGTACCTTAGTACAAGCAGAACACCTCACAACAGTTGATCTCATTGGTGGCATCTGTGTGGCCTTTGACGTTTCTGAAGCCCACACTGCTGGGACTCCAGGGCTCGCAGTGCATTTGGATTTTGGGAACTGTGTGACCTTGGGCTCACCTGTAAGATAGCGTGCAGTCTGCTTCCAACTCACCTGGACCTTACCACCTTTGTCCCTGCCACTGCTCATCCACCTGCTCACCAAGCACAGAAACTCACCTTCTTTGCCCCTGCAAAGCAGAAGCTCTAGATGGAATGAGCAGTCACAGGGAGAATCACTCTGTCCTCAAGAGCTGGGATCTCTCAGAGCAGGTACTTCATTTCTGCATGTGAAAATTACCCTTCCAAATTCTGTCTTCTGGTACTTGTCCTTCAGGAGATGAACATCCATCACAGTGCTGCAGAGGACTGTCATTATTGATCATTTGGCATGGGGAGATATACTATAGGCATGCAAATCCATCACGCACAACATGCTTCTCTGTCTCACAATCACTAAAATCATCTAAAATCATCAATCATAGGGGTCATTGGTGTTACTCCATACTCTTACCACCTGCAGAGGCCATTATCAGAAAATGGTCATAATACGAATGTTTCTAGATCCTGCATGACAGCAAAGCTTGCTCTGATGGTCCTGCTCACAATGCAGTGTTGCCGCATGGAGCTTAGAGCCTTTTGCAACAGGTCTTTCTGCTGTTTCATCACAAGCCATCTCACACGTAAATGTAGGTTATATAGATCTAGGATTGCTCTATGGGAAGCCATTGGGAAAAAGGTGAGTTAAGTTGTGAAACCTATGCTTGCTGCATAGGAGTAAAGGGACCAGAAGAAGGTGCTACTTGCTCAGGATCTGCTGATCATCTATACCTGGATGTCAGAGGTGGCACTGTCCAGTGGTGATTAATCTGTTCCTTGGACAGCCACTGGCAGGGTTTTCACTATCAACCTAGACTTCAGCCCTCATGGGATGCAGCACATGCACTGACTAGGAGATCTTCTCTTGGGCTGTGGAAAAAATGTGTGAGGCTAACGTCCTCAGCAGGACTTGGGAGCACTGAGATCCTTGAACTTGTCTCCAGGCTTAATGATTTGGTCTGTCTTTGAGTGGACAGCAGACCATTCCTTTGTGACCTTAGGCTTCAGAAAGCCCTTGAAGGTAATGGCCTGGTTTACCACCTTCAAGTATCCATATAGATATGAGTTTTTTCTGCACCTCATGTTGACCTCTCTGTACCCCAGGCATGGTGTTAGGAGGGTCACTCCTAATATGAGAGGCTGCTTCACAGCCCACTGCAAAACGGTGCTTAAAGCAGGACATGAAGAACAGAAGAAACAGTGTTGAAAGATGATCAGTTCAGGTTATGTGGCAATGCTATGGCTGAGTATGCCTCCTCTCTCCATCTGCATGGTATCTGCATGCAGCCCTGACTTCAACGCTAGAACATGTAAAAGAGGCAGTCAACTTAACTGAATATCCAAAGGACCTACGCACTAGTATTATTTGCGGTTTAATTCCTTCCTGGCCATGCCACTCATAACACAGGCACAAAAGTACAGTGGGAGATATCTTTCTGAAAAAGACATACAAAGAACAGTCATGGCATTTCCCTTTTTTTGTCAAGGCACAAGCTTCAAAAAGCACCTGTTAGAAGATGGAAGTCCTGCTGACTTGTTTTACAGCCCACTCTGTCACACATGGTGAGCTGGTGCCCCTTTCATTAGCTCATAAATGGAAATAACATTTTAAACATTGACCTTATACCAACCAGAGCAAAGCACAAATCAGATTTCCTATCACCTGCTGTCTCTCTAGGTGAGTTTTGAAATAAATCCATCAGAAAATAACTTAATCATGCAACAAATCATTGTATGAGAGACTTAGACATATACTTTTCTAATGGATAGAAAATAGAGATACAACATAAAAACACATTTGAAGTGCATCATTGTCAAAAGAAGACAAAGTGAACTTAAATTTCAGTAGAGCCTTGTTCTTTGTTCTAGCAAATTCAGTCGAATGACAAATTGGAGATTTTAGTTGAATTTATTTTTTAAAAAAAGGGTGCTATATGCAATGCACTAGCTCTATGACTTATTGACTTTTGACTTATGACTTTTGCATAGCATGCTCCTACATAATATGTATTGAGCACATGCTGCTGCTCTGTAGAAAATGTCAAAGCATCACATTGTCAAGTGTCAAAGCAGGACATTTTGGTTTTTGGATAGGTGCTTGATAGATGAGCTTTTGGCATCCCCAAGGCAAGATGAGGCAGATTGGCATTGTGGAAATAAAGCACATTAGTTGAATGTTCCTGCTAAAGCTACGAAGAAAGATATTTCAGCAGGCCCTTCTCAGTTCTAAGGCACTCCGATGAAAGGATTTGTTCTCATATCTCCTGTTCCAGGGAGAAACATAAACCTGCATCTTCCATCTTTTCTTTGTGACCCATAAGAGTAAGACCTAGACTTAAACTAATCTGTAGTTTCCAGATCAGAACTCTGTGCTAAGGGCACAGAGCACTCTGTGCTAAGAGCTCTGTGCTCTGTGCTATCTCTTGCTGGAGAAGCAAAGATCCTAATGTAGAAGCTGCTCCTTTTTCTCCCTGCAGGGCTAGGTATCTCTACAACTAGCAACACCAACCCCAATGCACTTCAGTTCACAGACCTCAGAGATAAGCCTTTCATGATTTCATGATAGTCAACAAACTCATTCCTGATTACTACTTGCACCAGATAGTAATTCATTCATAGTGTTTTTTTCAACATGAGTTTGAATTTTAAGCATATATTGCATAAGGAGAATCTTAAACTTAGTTGTTGGCTAAGGTTTAATGTCACTAGGTAAGTGAAAACTAATTTGAAGTCTAGTGGTGCCATTAAGCCATGGGGAGTACAGTGCTGAGCTCTTTGCTCCATTACAGCTACGCGCAAGAGGCCATGCAGTGCTCTCACAAACTGTTGGCCCCCAAAGGACACTAATAGGCCTTACTGGCCTTGACCAGCCTCATCCATGATCTCCAGGCCCACCCTATCCATGGGCTCAGGAACCCCATTGCAGCCCAGCCCTGGGCACTGGGGCCCTGCCTGAGCTGTACTGATATTGGCTTGAACCACAAATGTGGAAGAAATATGGCTGTCAATTCCTCATCTGTTTCCTTTCCAAAAAGGTATCTGAAAATAGAGAAACCAGTCATATTTTCTTGATTGCACTTTCATTGTCAGATATGAAGTTTTTTTTCCCCCTTTCTAATTCACAGGAAGTAAATCAGTATTTCAAAATAGAAACAGCATAGTGACATTATAGCAGCTTTCAGAAATGAAAGCTTAGGTATAATATTTAATGAAGCTTTAATGCCTGCTACCCCAGCACTTTATTTCAAAACCATGCAGAGCCTACTCACCCAGAGTATCTGTGTACATAGTGTGTGTAAGTATGCATAATTAAATGATACCTCGACAATTGCCATACAACTTCATCCTGTTAATGAACACTGAAGAGAAATCTTCAGTTGCACTAATGGAAAGAGCCAGCTCCCCCTGGGTGTACTTCAAGCCATCTTATTTTAAATGGTGGATTTTACTTGAATATCTGCCTTACAGAGAGGATGAACTGCACTCATACAAATGCTTGTTTTTTCCCACTGCCTAGACAAGAGTCAGGGAAACTAGTCCAGACAGAGACATGGCCTTATGTCTACATTTGGACAAATGAATCTCATTCCAGTCACAAAAAAAAACCACATAACAAAACAACAAACAAACAAAAAAACAGACTAAAACAATTGACATACAGTTTAGATCTCTGAAGTCTCTCTGTACTTCTCTAGAGTCTTACAGGTACAAATTCTATTAGCAGCAATTTAAAATTCATTGGCAGATTATTCATGTAAAGGCTGACTAGTATTGGGTCTGCTGCTGACCCCAGCAGCAATCCCTTAGAAACACCAGCTTTCTGTGATGATTTCCCACTGACAACCATCTAACAAGTTTTCTTTTTTTTTTTCTTTTTCCTATGTCTAATTCATATAATATCTGCTCTAATGGTACTGGGAGCTAGTATTTTACTCCAGATGTTATACAGCTCTGAATATTGCATAGCTACATAAGGTAAATGTAAGGATAAACCTGTACTTTCCTCAAAGAAAGAAATCAGGCATGTTTGACAAAGCATTGTCCACAAACTACCATGGACTACATCAGATTCAGCGCCTCACAGCCTCACAGCGAGCATGTTCTAGCTCAGCCTGCCCTCAACAGAGGCTCCTCAAACCTGCATCTCCCCGTTCCCAGTTTCCTCCAGCCAACCCGCCCTGAAATCCCTGTCCTCATACCCTGATATCCATGACCCTATCACATGGTGCCATAACATCCCCTACCCCTTGGCTTTTTCCCATAATCCCTCCATCTCCTTTTCTCTCTCATTTCCTTGACCCACAACTTTGTGGCATGTTGTACAATGATGTTCTTTTATTTCAGCAGGAGACTAAAAGAAGTGTTCCCTAAGTGGATCCAAACTACTTTTCCCTACCTTCTGTATATGGAGAAAAAAAATGGTGGTATAAATACTTTTTACTTTCCTTGATATTCCAGGCTCTTCACATTCTTCCCCTCTATTTGTGCTGGCTGTTCCTAACAGACAACCCTTGGGTACAGCAATTGGCATTATTTCCCTTTTTACTGGTCCTTGATACTACAGACAGAGTGAGGGATGAAGCAGCAGTGAGATCATTGGTTATCCTGACCTGTGCAAAGATATTGCCACTGGAACAACCATCTGATATTTGTCTGTGGATTAAGGGTTTTAAACAGGTCTCATTAAGCCACAGAAGGAAATCCATCCTGACTGGAAAAATTTTGAGTGTTACCTGTTTGCATCTGTAAACTACTTGCTACACTCAGGCTCAGTGTAAATAGATGAGTGGATAGTGTTGCTCACCATAGATTTTCTGAATTCCTTGGAGGTCATCCTGGGGCAGTTTGAAGTTGTGTGTTTCCATGTACTGGTAGAAAGGAGCCATGATAGCGCTGGGATCATTGGAGTGTTCCAGACCCAGTGCATGTCCCAGCTCATGGACTGCGACCAGGAAGAGATCGTTCCCTGTGGAAGGAAGGCACAGCTGGTTTAGTATGCAGCCACAGCTCAACACAATCCCAAGCCCTGCTTGCTCATCATGTAAGAAGCAACTGCTTTTCTATCCTACTGCACAGCAGGTCACAGTGTCAGTGTCAACTCCCGGAGATGGCTTTAGTCCTGAAAGTCTGTGTGGCTTTAACAGTCATCATCACAGAAAGGGCAGGAGACTCCTAACCAATGGCCACATGGAGCACCTTCAGAGCAGTTAAAACAGGCAGCTGCCTGGAGTGTATGGATACTGGCTGTAGACTCTTTTGTAGTTCACAGAAAATGGCCAATAAAATAGGCAGCTCAGATACCATGGCTTCCTTATCCCAGTGCTGCCAGGAAAGGTGAGAGCGCTGCCAGTCTGCTAATCAGCAAAGGCATATGGCAGGAAGGGAACCTGGTACCCCTTCTGGGTGCTCCCATGCCGTCCTCTGATCTCATCTGGACCACCAAATCCTAAGGGACACCTGTAATGCATCAGCCAGGCTGATGAAGGGAGGAGGCGGGACACAGAAGACAAGAGCTAACACTCACCACCACATACTTGTGGTACAAGGGACAGCCCCATCTCCTCTAGCACAGGCTTCTCTCAGTGTGCTTTGCTTTGCTAGACTCCTGGCACTGCCATGTCAGCAGAAGGTGAGCACTGGCAGAGCCACACAGGAAAAGGCTGGTGACACTCGGTTGAATCTCAAAGACAGGAGAGAGAAGGATGGAGAAGAGAAGGAACATGTTCCTGACAGGAAAAGAAAGGGTTGAGGAGCCCTATCTGGTAGAAGGGTGAATTTGGGGGTACCTTAAGCTCTCTGTTACAGACATATACTCCTCTTCAGCCCCATGGATCTGGGTCCCCCATCTCCTTGATCTAGAGTGGTCCCTGGATGTCCTGAGGGCATCTTGACATGGGAGGTGACACAAGCAATGTCTGTGTGAGGTGGTGAAGACGCAGCCGACAATAAGAGCTTCCCTGTCAATCAAATGCCTGAGCCCTTCCCCCTGCTTGAATTGTTGAATTGGCCTTCTCTGTGGTGTTTTTTTTTTGTTTTGTTTTGTTTTTTGCAAGGCACAGACCAAGAGCATTGGCAATCAGACACAGGAAAACACAGTTGGTGGTGGCAGCTCAGTGGCTGCTTTGCAGCATCTCCAAACTGCACATCTCCATTTCACGCATCTTCAAACCACACCTATCTTAGAAAGGCAACAGTCTTCAGATTTGTGTTCATGGCTGAGGTGTCCCTGAGACAGGAGTTTTCCCAGTTTCCCCAGACAGGAGTGTAAAACAGTGATTAGTGTAGAACTATCTCCACTTTTTAAATGCTTTTTGCTTCATGTAATCCAAGAAAATGTGATAACATAGAATCAGGGGCCTGCAAATCTTCAGAGCAGGGTACTTTGCCAGCATCTCAAGACATCTTACCAAAAGTAAATAGCAAATAATGTTTATCTGGTTATACATACCACACCAAAATGGTTAAATCATCAGAACATTTGAGTTGGAGGGAATATGCACTTGCCATGTTAAAATACACATTTCAAATAAATGTTCAAACACATTTGTTCAAATACAAACATCCAAAGAAATAGGTGGGCTAAAATCTAGCCATATATGTATTTAAAATACCAGACTTTCTGTATTCTAGAAATCCAAATGGGGACTTACTTTTTGTATTTTTTCATCCATTGCTGGAAAATTTGATGTGTGCAGAACAAGTCAATAAAATGTTCAACATCTTAGTTATAAAATTCATTAAGTAGTTTCATAGTAAAGTTTGGAGGACAGATGATTCTTCATGAGTTTTCAAAAATATTCAAGCTTAGAAAATGCACCCAATGTTCAAAAGTGATTAAAAGACTCAAGGTCCTATTGACAATTAAAAGGACTTAGTTACCTGTATCACTTAAATGCTTGTGAAAACATAATTTTCATTGCCACAACTATTCACACATGGGATTCCAACTAAAGGTCACTCAGCAGAGAGCTGACTTTAATGAGAAGAGGGCTGTGCCCATGCTAAGTGCTTGGACACTCTCCTCACCAAACTGGTGGCATTCTATCCCTTGCTGAAGTATCTAAAGAGTCTTTGTAGTGACAGCATGTCTAGAACTTACCTCTCTGTAAGTCTGCATATAAATCTACGTAAGTCCCTTACCGCTACATAGACTGTACTAAGCATTATCAGGAGCATAATATCTGATACTATCTTCATTTAAATTCAGTTTTAATAGCCTTCAATTACTTGTTTCTGCCCAAAACAAATACCAGCTCGCTCTACAGTTGGAAAACAGAATTGCACAGACTTGTAGAATGGTCAAGGTTGGAAGGAACCTCTGAAGATTGTCTAGTCCAAGCCCCCCAACTCAAGCAGGGTCAAGTAAAGAAGGTTGTCCAGGACTGTATCCAGTTGGGTTTTGAATTTTGAGTTTCTCGTACTGTGAAGCCCAGAACTGGACACAACACACCAGATGGACACAATGCATCACAATGCCTCCACCACTGTTGAGAAGAGAGGATCACCTTCCTTGACTTGCTGGCAATGTTTTTCCTAATGGAGCCCCGGGTGCTGTTGGCCTGTCCTGCAGGGGCACAGTGCTGACTCATGTTCAACTTCGTATCCACCACGACCCCCGCACCCTTCTCTGCAAAGCTACTTTCTCATACATGTATGGGGTACCTGGGGTTATTCCTCCCTGTGTGCAGAACTTTGCTTTCCTCTTTGAGGAAAATTTCATGAAGCTCTGGCCAGCCTATTTCTCCAGCCTGTTGAGGTTCTTCTGAATGACAGCATCACCATTTGGTGTATCAACCACCCCTCAAAACTGTACATCATCTGCAAACTTGCAGAAGTCCTCTTTGCCATTGTAAAAGGTAGGGAATTTCACACCATGAAAGAGAACATATTGCTCATTTTCCTTTTCAAAAGGTAGGCTGTGATCTACTTTAAAAAGAAAGCATCAAGTTTTGAAATTGTTGCCTGATGGTGGTCCTATCTCCACCCTTAGGTTGGACTTGCAATGTCTCGTTGTGCACTGTTACCCATTACAGTGTGGAAATTTAGCTGATCTGCAGCAGCCTTCAAAGAAGCCTGGACCTCTCAGATTGTTTCTGTCAGTTCTTGAATACACAGTAAGGTCTCTGGCTGTGTTCTGCACAGCTTTTGTCTGAATAGTACTCTTTTATTAATGTCCAACTTTTTGGAGCAAAACTCAGGAGGGAGGACCATTAGTCTAGCTTGATGCTCTTCTGGTCATACAGAAAGATCAGGCAATCAGATAAAGCTCCTTAACTTCCTGTTCAGTCCCTGTCTCCACAAACCAACAAGAACAAACTAAACTTGTATTCAGTATACACCAGCCACCTGTGTCATAAAGCAGGGTGAAGAAGGAACTGGCTACCCTTAATTTGTATTTGCAGTGAGAGCTTTCCAGAGAAATAAAACTTCTTTTTGCTAATTCGTACCATAAAATCTGCTTGGTCAGAGACCTGCCTGAAGTGTCTCCTTCCTGATTCTGAGGAAGCATCCCAAAGTTCACTAAAAATTACCAGATAGAGGATAAGCCCCCAAGACTGGGGGCAGTTTTGTAAGTTGGCTCACTGAGTGAAATAGTTTGATTTGCTACGCTAAAACATAAATAAACACAGTTAAATTAGCTTTAAAGTTGGTGGGTGTTCCTTACAAAAACCATGCTATCACCAGATAAAGTTATATCTGACAGCCCACCTGCAACAATATAAAAGCACTGCTCATTATCATCATGCCAAAAGAGGTTAAGAAATTGAATATGTTTGGTTTAACAATTCTATTACTCTCCATGCATACACCAGAAAAAGAATACACACAACTTTAGAAGTAAATTTAAGTTGAATTTTCCTAACTAGAAGATATCTAAATATATGTTTAGAATAACCCCCTCTTAGCTGACTGATTTAAGATAAATTGCAATATAGACACATATCAAAACCAGTTCTCTGGTTAAGCAATCTCCAGTTGTTTATAAGATATCGCCCTTTCCTAAAGAGATAAGAAACCCATGGTTTTATTTCAACAACACAAAAAACACTTCAGACATATAAACAGATTTATGAATGATCTTCCTTCTAGACGTGTACTCCACCACTCATGCTTCTTTTATTTGCATCTTCAGCTGAAGAAATGGCTATTAAATCAGGGAAGAGACATCCTGGGAAAGGTTTTCATGAAACTGCTAGCACGTGCCTTCTTTTATAGTTTTATTCATTTTAACTACCAACATTCATATAAAAACATTCGCCTAAGAAATGCATTGCATATTAGGGTGTCCAAGTTCTGTAGGTCAGCAAAAACCATTTATTTAAATGCCTATCAGTTTACAATAACAGTTCCCAGGGCTACTATTATGCAAATAGTTATATTACTATCAGTATTTACCACTGAACATGATAGCTGTACATATAGCTGTAATGAGTGTAGGTAGACTCTGTAGAGCACCTAGCACAATGAAGTGTAAATCCAGAGCTTGTAAGACAGCAGCAGTACAATTTAATAATACCGTACATCTGGTTAAGAATACCAGAGCAACTGTGAATCTCTGATCTTTATCTTGCTAGTTTTATATTTTATCAACTGCATCATCATGCTAACCCTGATCTACTTTTTGCAGTTTACTCAGACAATTAATAGACTTACAAAGGTTATATTTTGGAATTTTATTAAAGTAGAAACAATACTTAAGAAGTCAAATCATTGGTTGTGACAATACCATGCATACCATAATTACAGAAAAGATGGCATTAACTTAACATGCTTTTAAAATACATATCAAGTCCAACAACTGTTTTCCAAGCACAACTTAAAGAAGCTTTAGGGCTACTCTAAGCTATGCTTTGGTACTTGCATCTACAGACCTGACCTGTTAGGTCTGAACTGTCAAACAGAAGAACATGCAATTTGTCTTGTGCTCCTCCATTCACCTCCACAACGTGCTCTGCTCGAGAAAAGCTTTCAGTCTTGCACATAAAGACCCTGAAGAAGTGATGATATTGCTCTACCATTTGATTGTATCAGGCAAGGGATGTGAAAAACAGCTCTTCAATCTGGAAAGGAAAAAATACACTTTAAAAAGAAAAATAAGCTTCATTTTATTAATAAACTGTTACAGTTGTAAATTTAGCAATGAATATGATACATCTTAGGGATTTAATGAAAACTTTTAAGACAGCTTCATTGGAGAAAGAATAGAGAGTGATATACAATCCTAAAAGAAATTGCACAACAGTTATGTAACAAACTTAACTAATTCAGATTGCTAAGAGAGATGTCCCCTATAATAAGGACAATTTGACTCTTAACTTTTCTTGTCTGCAGTGTAAACACATTGAGCAACTGCAGTATTAACTCATACAAGATCTGAGATGCTGTCAGCACAAAAATCAGCACAAAAGAGAGGCAGTTTGCCTTATTGGCTCCAAAAGGCAGTGTGCAAACTATGTTTGTTAGTGATGTTACAGACCTAATTAATGCTGCAAGCTGTGCTTCATCTGACATAGTACAGATGAGAACACTCTCCTGTAGAAATTCACAGGAAAAATATAAAATATTTTTCTGGAGTGGTAACACCATAACTGACCAAAGGATATGAAGGCAAGAGTGGACACCCAGGGAGAGGGGAAGCAGTAACTGCTTTCAGCTGGCTCAATAGCCAGACATGGAAAGAAGAAAGAACGTTCTGCTTAAAAAAATTCTTCCCATATCTTCCACAAGTGCAGATTTATGCACAGCTTATAATTAAATAAACTGTTACTGAAAAATGATCGACCACAAAGTGAAAGCCCATATTTGCCTTTTATATCATACAGATCTGTAAAGTAATTCTTTCCCTGACTCCACATCTTTGTAACTCGTGAGAAAGGATTTTTACTCTACTCTGAACACAAATGACCTCTGTTACTCATTAGAAGTCAGTCAGCGGTAGACATTTTATCTTTTTCAGTCAGAATTTGTAAATGGTATGGAACACAAAACTTTCAGGTTTTTACTTTTTTTTTTTGTAAGACCTATTCCATTTTATAGAAATTTTATTAGCATAGCACTGTCTAATCTGGTAGAACATATGGTAAAGAAAAGGAAAATACTCATAAGAACACAGAAAATGTACATACAACTTTCACTCCATCAGTATTGAGAAGATGCTATGCTGCTTTTATTTCAAAAAAAATGAAAAAAAAATGTAATAAGTAACTTAGAGCTTTACTTATTTTTCCATTTTTCAAGGAAAAAGGAAATACTAAAAGCTAAGTATGTGTAAAATAATAAAACGAAAGAGTCAAACTATATTGTTTATACAGTTGTGGCTGATTAAGATAGAAAGTGGAAGTCCAAGGGATGTAAAGTCTACCTTACTGCAAACGGTAAGATCTAGAGACAGTTAACGCAGCTGGGGAACAACGAGAACTCTGAAATAGTCAGAAGGCTGGCCCAGCATGCTCCAAACAGGCCTGGCATAGGCAGTATAGATACAAACCAGCCTACACTACTTGGGATTCTTATTGCCAACCAGCTCATCCTGAAATGATTTTAACTCCTGCTGCCGATGCTGTTCTGGGAGTTATGAAAGGAGCTCTTTGCCACAAAGAAGATGATTTCTACTTAGGACACGAAACCTATATTATTGTCTTTGTCCTCCCCTGGCACAGAAGGTTCATGATGGAGCTGTAAAGACTGAGTGGGACTGAGAAATAAAACAACTGGGTTGCAAGAGACATTCCCCCTCAAAGTGGTATTTTCGGTAGATTTTGGCAGAGAAGGCTATACTGGTTCAACTGTCTTCGAAATCTTGTGCTCTTCTTCAGAAACAGGAGGAAGAGAAATGTTTTAAAAAAAAAAGAAAAACTGCCAACTGTGCTGCTTGGTTGTGATGTCAAGATCTGGAGTATCAGGTGTCACTTCAGTGCTGATGAAATCCACCTCTGACTGCAACTAGATTTTTTTTTTCTAAATCACCTCTTTCTCCTTTATTCTCTCCCTGAATGCCTACTCATAGAATATCCTGAGTTGGAAGGGACCCAAAAGGGTAGACACATGTCTAGCCAAAAATTCAGACCATATGACTAAGAGCATAGTCCAAACACTTCTTAAACTCTGACACGCTTGGTGCAGTGACTATGTCCCTGGGGAGCCTGTCCCAGTGCACAACCACCCTCTTGGCGAAGAACCTTTTCCTGATATCCAAGCTGAACCTCCCCTGCCTCAGCCTGAGTCCATTCCCTCAGGTCCTATCACTGGTCACCAGAGAGAACAGATCAGCACATGCCCCTCCAATCGCCCTCATGAGGAAGCTGTAGACCGCGATGAGGTCTCCCCTCAGCCTCCTCTTTTCCAGGCTGAACACGCCAAGTGACCTCAGCTGGTCCTCGTATGTCTTCCCCTCTAGGCCATTCACCATCTTTATAGCCCTTCTCTGGACACTCTCCAACAGTTTCACATCCTTTTTGTACTGTGGTGCCCAAATATCCACACAGTACTCAAGGTGAGGCTGCACCAGCACAGAGCAGAGTGGAACAATCCTTCCCTCGACCACCTAGCAATGCTGTGCTTGATGCACCCCAGGATACGGTTGGCCCTCCTGGCTGCCAGGGCACACTGCTGGCTCATATTCAACTTGCTGTCAACCACAACCCCCAGATCCCTCTCTGCGGGGCTGCTCTCCAGTGTCTCGTCACCCAGTCTATACATATAGCCAGGGTTGCCCCTTCCCAAGTGCAGAACCTGTCACTTGCTCTTGTTAAACTTCATGCGGTTGGTGATCGCTCAGCTCTCCAGTCTGTCCAGATCTCTCTGCAAGGCCTTTCCACCCTCAGAGTCAACAACTCCTCCCAGTTTAGTATCATCATCAAATTTCCTCAAAGTCCTACATCCATTTACTCCAGTCCTACATCCAAATTGTTTACGAAAACACTGAAAAGAACTGGCTGTAAAATGGAGCCCTGGGGAACCCCACTGGTGACTGGCTGCCAGGCCGATGTAACCCCATTTACCACAACCCTTTGAGCCCTATCTGTCAGTCAATTGCTCACCTATCGCATGATGTTTTTATCTAGCTGTATGCTGGACATTTTGTCCAGTAGGATCCTATGAGAAACTGTATCAAAAGCTTTACTGAAATCCAAAAGATCACATCAACTGGCTTCCCTTGATCAACAAGATGGGAGATCTTATCATGAAAGGAAATCATATTTGTTAAACAGGACCTACCCCTCATGAACCCATGTTGGCTGTGACCTATGACTGCACTGTCCCCCAGGTGCATTTCAGTAACACCCAGGATAATCACCTCCGTAATTTTACCAGGCACTGACGTGAGACTGACAGGCCTGTAGTTACCAGGGTCTTCTTTCTTACCCTTCTTGAAAATTGGCACAACATTTGCCAGCTTCCAGTCAACTGGGACCGCTCCAGATTCCCAAGACTGTTGAAAAATAATTGAGAGAGGTCCCACGATGATGTCAGCCATCTCTTTGAGCACCCTGCGATGAATCTCATCTGGACCCATGGACTTGTATGGATCCAGGTGGAGCAGCAAATCCCACACATATTCAGGGTTGGCTAGGAGTTTGTCATTCCCACCATCACAGTCCTCCAGCTCAGGACACCCTGGGTGCCGAAGCCCATCATCGGTGTTGAAGACAGAAGCAAAGAAGGCATTAAACGTCTCTGCTTTGCCTATGTCCTTATTTGTAAGGTGACCATCCCCATCAAGTAGTGGACCTATGTTTTCTCTGTTCTTCCTTTTTTTGTTCACATATTTAAAAAAAGCCCTTTTTGCTGTCTCCCACAGACCTGGCCAGCGTCAACTCTAATTGGGCTTTGGCCACACAAATTTTCTCCCTACAAAGGCGAACAATGTCCCTGTAGTCCTTCCCTGTTGCCTGACCCTGCTTCCAACAGCCATACACTTGCTTTTTGTGCCTAAGCTCCAGAAGAAGATCCCTGGTCAGACAAACTGGCCTTCTGCCCCGCCTGCTTGACTTCTGATATTTCGGAATTGCCTGATCCTGTGCTTTTAGGAGGCACTGCTTAAAGACTGACCAGCACTGATGGACGCCAATGCCTTCAAACGCAGTTTCCCAAGGGACCTTACTAACTAGTTTCCTGAGCAGCCTGAAGTCTGCTCTCCCCATATCCAGGGTTGAAGTTTTGGTGCCAGTTTTCCTTCGGTCACCAAAAATTCTAAACTCATCCGCTTCATGGTTACAATGACCAAGATGGCCACCAATTGCCATGACCCCCTCTCTGTTCTCAAGAGACAGATCTAGGAGGGCACCTTCCCTAGTTGGCTCCTTTAGAACCTGCACCAAGAAGTTATCATCAAGGTGCTTTAAGAACCTCCTGGACCTGCTTGTGTCAGCTGTGTGATATTCCCAGTTAACATCTGGCATATTATTTCATTTATCTCCTCATTCAGTGGAATGCAGCAAGTTTATTAGAGATACTGCTGTGTTTTGGCTTGCTTCACATCATTTGTTTTCACTGGGTCAGAAAACACAAAGATTTTATCTCACCTTGATTCTCATGTTCTGCCTCTTTAATTTTTTTTTTTTCTTTTTATGGGAATGACATCATTCTGATCCCTACTGGCTCCTTCCTACAAATCTCAGAGTATCTGATTCTCTGTGGAATGAAGTAAAATATTTTACTTTCGTTATACAGAAATCAATAGGATTCCAAATACCTACAGAGCTATATTTATACTCTATGTATCCAACAACTATGGACAAAAGCAATGGATACTAATTTTCTTTTCACATAACACTGGGAACATAAGGTATATTTAAAAGTACTTTGCTTTGAAAGTAGAATTTGCAGGTGATCCTTATTCAAGAATTTTAGCTGTGATCAATGACTATCACTGTCAACATAGCAAAGCTTCAAAATCCAGACCGCACTAGCACAGCACTACCATAATGCCACTTCTATATTTGTATAAATGACAGCACATAACACAAAAGAAAGCACTACTTACAGAGATGCTGTCCAGTATGAAGAAGAATCTGTAGACAGAAGTCTTCCATGTGTGCTGGTGGGCTTTCTCTCTTCACTTTACATTTGTGATTCACACAGTAAATGGAACATTTGTTCCATATGAGTGGCTACGATGACTGACCAGCTTCTCTGGTGGAATTAACTTTAAAAAAAATATAATTTTCAGGTCCTTTTTTTTAAGGCCTTCCATGTTTTGGTGGTTTCACATGACAGGGAAGTAATCTCAAACTCTTGCTCACTTAAGCAAGCCAATTTAATGTCTTTTTACCATGGATGGCTGTTTTGAAACCATGCATCTACATGCTTGCTCAAATTCAGTTCAACATTAAAATATGATTTTAGAGAACTCTGGCTTATGGGAACAGATCTCTCTGAGAAGTTACAGGATGAAACCAACATTAAGTAGGTATGTTTTAGAGACTAAATACTGAACTGATTTTCTTCAATGAAGAAAATACTGACCAACAGCATGATCTGGTGCAGTGAACTACTACAGAAAAGTCTGATAGAGTAAGTTTAAATTTTAATGCAATCTTACGCCCCAAAATTTCCAACATCTATTTTCAAGTCTTTCAGATAACAGGTCTTCTGCAACAGAGGATAGGTGAGTAGTATCAAAGCAGCTCTGAGTTTTGCTCTGAAAAATTCTGATGCTTACTTTCAACAACAATGTCAGAAGCCTAAAAATAATGATGGATTCAAAATGCCATTTATTAGAACAAAATTCTCTAGATGTGGAGATGTTCTTTACCTGAGAAATCAGAGAAAGAAAAATTTAGAAGTATTTAATAGTCAAAAAGCAACATTATGGGTGTACTGTATTGTGAGTACATATGCTGTCAAGTAGCTCATTGATACTCTGTAGATTTTCTTTGCTGTCCTCAGCATTTCCCCAGAAAACAGATATTAAAATAGTAGTAAAATGAAAAAGAAATAGACAGAAAGCAAGGCAAAACATAGAGGAAACAGGATTAAATTTCAGAATAAATTAAGGATAAATGATTGTACCAAGTTGTGGCATTATGCTGGGTGAAGGGGCAGGGGTTAACGGAAGCTATATTTTCTTTTTCAGCAAGCATGCACTGTACCTGTACAATTCAGGTAACTGGGCTGCAAGCAGACAGTACAGTCGTCCTAGAAAAGTGAATAACAATGCAAATCAAAACAAAAACCAAGAACTGGATACTCTTCATTCCTCCTAGTCCCCTTTCTCCACCTAAAACATTACTATTTTAACTGAAGACATCAAATACAATAAGGATTGTTTAGTAGGTGATGTTTCCAAAGTGATGCCTTTTATAATAAAGAACTACCTGACCAGGTTAGGAAAAAAAATAGCCAAACCTATTTTTACATATCACTTAATACTAGGCAAACTTATATCCTAACTTACATCCAATATATTTATACCATTAATCCGGTGAATGCTTACAGCAACCTTTTACATTCTCGCATTTCAAAAAAGTAACAATAAGACGTGGTACTTCTAAAGAACCTGGAAAAAAAACTTGCCAACCACCTTTATGCACCTATATCCATCAATCCTCCTTCGTGAATAATCTTGATATTAAAAAATACCTGTTTTTAAGAAGAGATTTGCTGACAGAATTTTACGAGCTGAGTATCTTGTTAGAAGCTCAGAGTTGACATGAGAAGTAACTGCAATTTACTGAACTTCCAGGTACTGAAATGCTGTCTTCTTAGCAATTATAGAGAATTATGGAAAAAATTAGATTGAAAGGCAGATCTGAAGGTCATTAGGCCTAACTTTCTGTTTCAAGCAAGACTAATCTCAAAACTGTATTAGGCTGCTCAAGGTATCATGCAGTCAAATTTTGAAAATCTCCCAGGATGGAGCGTCCACAACCTCTCCGGACTCTATCTCAAAGTTGCACCACTCTCTTGGTGAAGAGTTGTCCCCATTATGCCTATGTCAGATCTTCCTTGTTGCATGTTGTGCTCATCACTTCTTGTTCATTTTTCTGTGCACCTCCAAGTGTAGTTCTTCTCTATAATCTCTCCACAGGTGGCACAAGGCTGCTATTAGACCCCCCTCTTCCCCAGTCCTCTTCCTCACTAGGCTGAACAAGCCCAGTTTCCCTGGTTTCTCCTTGTGTGCCAAGTGCTCCAACCCCTTTTCACCTCAGTGCTCCTGCACTGGACTCTTCCCAGTTTGCTGACACTTTTCTTGTAGTGGGGTCCCCAAACATCATACTCCATTTTTGTTAAATTCGAAATTTGACTGGTTTCAACCATGTAGTACTGACAAAAGGGAAGCTGGCTTTGCAAAATATTTAGCTAAGGAACAAGAAAAGCTTTCTAGAAGAAAATGGTGACAACAGAGAAAGACGAAGAAACAAAGCACAGAATCCATGAGTAATCTGGGTCTCTCAAAGAGCGGCTGTATGTCTGTCTTTGAGCAACTGAATTCCACAGGAGAAGTGGAGATAAGAGGCAGGATCCCTTTTTTAAGAAAGGGGATACAATTGTCACAAGAATCTGGAAGGTTTGGGATATTCCTACTGCCAAGATAGAAAACAGTAAAATTCCAGTGGAAGACACCACTTGAGAAGAGGAGAGAACAGTTCAGTTGGAAGGAACCTGCAAAGATCAGAGTTCAACTGCCTGACCTCTTCAGGGCTAACCAAAAGTTAAAGCATAGTAATGAGGGCATTGTCCAAATGTCTCTTGAGCACTGACAGGCATGGGGTTCAACCACTTGGCTAGGAAGCCTCTTCCAGTCTTTGACCACTCAACACAGTCCAGAATATTTTCCCGATGCCCTGTCTGACCCTCCCCTGGCACAGCTTTGTGCCCTTCCCGCACATCCTGCCATCGGTCCCCAGGGGGCAGAGACCCGCACCTCCTCAGGAAGCTGCAGAGAGCAGCAAGGTCGCCTCTTGGCCTCCCTTCCTCCAGTCTGGACAACCCAGGTGCCCTCAGCCTCTCCTCACAGGACAGGCCTTCCAGCCCTTTTTCCAGATTTGTTGCCCTCCTCTGGATGCTTTCAAGGACCTTAATGTTCTTTTTATTCTGTGGAGTCCAGAGCTCCACACAATATTCCAGGTGAGGCCGCACCAATGCTAAAGGGAGAATCACATCTTTCAGCTGGCTAGCTACAGTGTGCTTAATGCATCCCAAAATGCAGTTTGCCCCCTTCGCTGCCAGGGCTCACTGCTGGCTCGTGCTGAGCTGCTGTCACCAGCACCCCCCGCTGCTGCTCCTCCTGCTGAGCTGCTCTCCAGCTATGCGTCTCCCAGTCTGTGCCAGTGTACTCTGAACACACTGGCATTGCAGATTAAATGCCAACTCAAAGCTATGCAGCCCCTCCCCAACAACAGGCAAAATTCTCCCTTACAGGCTGTAATACTCACTATCCATCAGCAAGATTCTCCTCCAAAATTAGCTACTCTGACCAGAACTTGTTCCTTGAGATCCTTGCTGAACATTTACATTCACCAGCGTTGATGGCTTTTGGCTGCCCTGAAAAATCTGCTGAACAAATGTGATGTCCAGATAGTGGCTTTAGGAGTGCTTGCTCTGCTGTCCAAAGAGCTGTTTACTGAAACAGTGCTAGTTCTTGTGTGGAATCACACAAGGAAAAGTCTGTCCAGTTCTCCTCCGTTGCTAACAGAAGCCTTTCTGGGAGCTGGATCAGGTCCTTCTCCTCCAGAATTTTTGCAATAGCTCCCACATTGATTTGTCACCAAATGAGACCCAGGAAATCTCATCTCTTGTATCAGTGCTGGCAGTGGCTTGTAAATGCTGACACTCGTCTGGCTTTTCTTCAGAAGGCTTTAACAGGAAGCTTTCCAAAGAAACCTCTGGAGGAACCCACTGGGATCCATAGGAACATGTTTATTGCAATGATTACAAAATCTGTTTACTTCCTGTTACCAAAGACCAGCATTTCCTGCCAATAGTTAGAGAGCGGTCACATCCAGTCTCGCTGAATATAAAACAGTGGTCATCCTACGCTTTCAAAGAGAACTTGACGCAGGTGCGAAGCTGTACAGCATGGGAGAATACCTGGAAGAAAGGATGCTGAAAGTGCATCCTGTGAACCGCAAAATGATCAAATGTGATGTGAAGTTGAGCTACACCACAGTGGCTCCAGGAATAACTTGTCAGCTGGGGTTGTTTACTGAGGAAGCTGAAGTGAGTGAACTTGGGCACATTCCCACCTGCATGCCACACAACAAGCAGATGATAGGGAGGATCTTATAATTCAACTCCAGGCTTGCTGAAAGAAGAAACTTCTGGTGATCCCTGGCAGGGCATTATTAACTCAGTACTTACCTTGCTTTACCATTAAAAAGCTTCTCTAAACTTCTTGCCTAAATCAACCCTGCTCCACTTCAAGCCTTCAGCCACTGTTTCAGAGTATTTCCTGACCAGGACAGTGCTTGGTACATATAAGCTTTGGAATGAAATCCAGACTGCACAGAAAAACTGCCAGCGGTATCACCACTGCAGATGGGACAACCCCAGTAATGCTCACTCTCCTCACGGGTGGCAACAGCAGAGATGGTGCCATTAGCACAGCTGATAAAACACAGGCACTGCCATTTACAGTGATGGTGACAAAAGCACGTTTTGTCACTACAAACTGAGGATCTAATCGCTATATACAGCTATACAGCTTTATCTATATCGCTATAGAGCTAACAGCTGCAACAGGTTGGCGGATGCCTCACATTTAGGGGTATGGTGTTGACACATGCACAAACAGCAATGATCTTTTAAAAGACCATGAATAAGATTTGCTAGGGATTATTTATGGTGCTATTTATAACGTTAATCTGGGGATTAAAAGTGACTTCCTGTAATCAACCTCGATTAAACAAATGTTTGAGTTCTTAGAGAGATATAAGAGCAGTCATGGTTAATGTGGATATTTAAACTGACAGAACTTATTTTCAGACACTTGATAGGATATATTTTCAAGCTATTCTTGGAAATATATACATACATATTATTAATAGTTTAATATAAAGGCTAGGAAATACTTGATTTAGTCCAGTTAATGGACCATGCACACTTGATCCAAGTTAGGTAAGATACTGAGACAGCCAAGGGAGAGATCACAGCATAGCCAAATCCGCTTACCCTCTTTTGGGCACAGGCTTTTCTGCCTACACTGGACAACATATGGCAGCAGCTGTGAGTCTTGAGACAGGTAGTTTAAAGTATACTCATCTGTTTCTACAGCTTATTACAAGTAAAAAATGGTCCAGGACTTGCAGGAAGCATAGCAAAGTCACCTTTTATGTGCCTTCTGGAAATACAAGCAACAGGGACACTGAGGCTACCTTCATGAACAGGTAACTCAGTGACCAAATGCTCTAAGCAGCCAACAGGGGTCACCTGGCCCATGAGCAACATACACAATGTACCGTTAAATGACAATGAATCCCAAAAGGCTTCAACTGCCTCCAAGTGCCCATAGACTGAAGTCTAATAAACTGCAGCCCTTGCTGCTGCAAGTCTGGGACAGACTAGGGGCTGAGTGCTGCTTTCATTTCTATTCAGAAGCACTTTTTGGGAAAAAAAACTGAGATATTGCCTCCTACTTTGACCATACCAATTGCTCCTCATCGTGTTGTTGTGTAGCTGATTTATCTCCAAATGTAAAACCACACCTTCTCTCTCAGTTGCATCCTGTTTGCTATAACACAGAATCACCAGAATGGTTTGAATTGGAAGGGACCTTAAAGATCACCTAGTTCCAAAGCCCCTGCCACGGAGAGGGACACCTGCCCATCACTTCTCTGGTTTGCTTTGGTCCTTCTGAATTCCAATATTCTGCCTCATGCTTGTAGCTGCTCCCATTGACACTCATCTGAAAACTTAACAAATGAATTCTGCACCCCTTGATCCAAGATAATAAGGACTGCTCCATGAGTTTAATTTCCTACCTAGTTTTACACATTCTCATCATAATATTAACAATTAACTTCCATAGCTTGCCTATGGGATTGTCAGAGAACGTAGTAGTATTAACAAGATAAACCAGCAATCATTAATTGAAAGTACTACGCTAAGTACTGGCTAATAGAACGGTATGCATGAGTGGAACTATAATTAAAGTTCAATAAAAAGGAAACTTTGCATTCACTTTGAAAACCTATACAGGATTATTCTTCAGAGTAGAAGATACAGATGTGCTGGTGCATGTGCCCCTATTACCACAGTCACAACCAACAGGGTGTTTTTTACAAAACCAGAAACTTCTATAGGATAGATTGCATTCTCCATGTACAAATCAGAGAAAGCTGTTTTCCCAATAGGATCTGTTCAAACCATTCTTCATTTTTTTCTGACTGGATGAGACTTCACATGAAATATTTCACTTTTATCCACACAATTGGCACTGCTGGCAAAGACTCCAAAATAGTTCTTCTGTGGGGAGACAGTTGCATCCAATTATGAATTTACTGAAACTCTTCAGATGTCACAACACAGAAAGATGTAGACCAACAAAAGCAAACCTTCAAGTCATACTGGTTTATAACAAAATTATATGGACTAAATAAGAGCTCTCATCAGCCAAATATTCAATTTGGTTTTCCAATATTTGGAATTCAATTTGGTTTTCCAACATCTGGTTTTCCAATTTAAAACTTTTACAAGTCACCACTATCCTCAAAGATTTTAAAATAAATCTGAAAGTGCTCACTGTCATTTGAGAGTAAGACAAAGCCAGAAAGACACAGAAGCTCTACATTGCTTAGTATCACAAAAGCAGTTCTCCTAATCATCAGTCCTCCTTCAGAAATCAGCCAGCCCCATCCTCTGATGGGAAGAATTATGACCACACTCAGTTCACGGGAAAATAAATACAGATTTAAACTATTTGAAATACAAATGCCTTCACTCGTTCAATTTTCTATTCACCACTACAAATGGCTCTATTTACTCATGCTAATAATTCCACAAGACAGAGTTTAAGCTTCAACACCCTCTTGTTCATCTTGACCCTCTAGAGACATTGCTTTCTGCAGCAACAGTGGTCCAAATCTCAAAATATGTACAAAGCCACTAGATACACAGTTCTGTTTATTCCTCAGCATTCGCACATGTGCACAGAGGCATGCAGAGTCACAAACCTAGTAACGAAATGTTTTATCCATTTAAGACAGAATACATGTTTTAGAAAGCATTTGAACCATTGTATGGGAGGGGAAGGCTCTGCTAACCACTTTCCAGTTAAAAGCCTGTCAACGTGTCTACATTCAACTTACTCTTATTCTAAAAAATGATTCGCACCCTTACCATCGTGATTAGAATTTCCCAGGGTCCACGGCTCATCTGAATCGAAGTGAGTATCTCCTCCTATTCCTGGTCCAGGAAAGTATGCATGAGCTAGGAATCCACCTTCTCCATCAAATGGAGAACTGTCTCCATGGAAACCAGAAGCAAAAAATATCATAATATCTGCCTCCTTCCTGTCATTTTTAATTTCATGGTAAGGGACCTCTTCAAAGGTAAGTGGTGTCACTCTCTGCCAAACATCAAATGCCTGACGAATGGCTCTCCTTGTATCAAGCTCTCCGACCTTGGGGGTATAGTTGTGTACACTGTGTGAATGAGAGAGAAGGGTTGTTTAAAGGTGCAGATTCCATTCAAGACTTCTTATTATAACTCCAGTACATAGCCACCTCTACAAAGTTTCCATTTCTGAAATGTATTTATTTTTTGCAGACTCTACTTTGTGCATGCAAAGTTTTGCTGTTACAAATAAAGCTACCAACAAACAACAGCCTTGATCCAGAGAGTACATTTATTAGTAAAAATAATCCCAATACTTTGGTTCATCTCATATCGCTTCCTGAAAACCTGGTGACCTTCCAAATCCTCATGTATAGAGTTAGTTTAAAGAATGTAAATTATTCCAGATTTTGTGTGAAAATATCACACTAAAATGGAATCCGGTGTATGAAAACACCTGGCTACTAAAATTATTTTTGAGAAATAAACTTTTCAGTAAATTATACAACTTTACGTAGGTGAGCAGCTTCATTCTCAGAAGTCCTTGAATATTTAAGAGCTCATCAGATTGATAGGCCAATATTGTACATGTCAGTCCATCACGGATTTTGAGAAATAGCTTAACTACACATAAATTTCCCATAATGGTAAACTTTAGGTTAAAAGAATACTGATTTTTTTTTTATTGTGGATATATAACAGACTCAAGACCTACTAAACTTAGCTCGAGGAATATGAAACATCTATGTTACAGAAACAGCTTTCAGCCTTTAATGAAACTTAGCTCAATGTAATATAATGATGAGAGATGAAATATCCTGTATTATATTTAGTGGTAAAATGATATATCCATCACTGGAAAGTCACTCTACAAATATTGAAACTGGAAAGTTAAACAGCTAACAGCTTGACAATGGCAAGAGTGAAGCCAATATGCTGTGGTTTTGTACGCACATTAAGTTATGTTTTACACATATGATTATATACTAGCTTTCCCTAAGGTCCAGAAAAGGTCAGAAGCAAGATCTGACTCTTACATTTTCACATATAGAGGGTAAGCCTTTGTAATCTCAGTTAAAGGAGTAAATTGGTGCAAGCTTTGAACTAGTCCCCAGAATGAGTCCCTCCTACCAGTCTCAGTACTACCTCACTGCTCCCTCAGAGCTCTCAGCAGAAGTAATGGAGTGTCCCAGACCCTAATTCTCCTTCCCTTTACACTGTATCTCTCCCCACACAGTTGGGCATATTCCCTATGTTGGTCACTCAGATTTCTCTCTCTTCATAACAGACTTCTTTCTTTCTATCTAAGCCTTACTTACCCGTATCTTCTCCTTACTGTCTACATTCCTAAGCTTCACTCCTCTGCAATGCCCCATTCTCCTCTCCAAAATTTAGAAGGCTATTCTTCAGAGACTCTCATCAAGAGGGGTTTTTTAATTTATTTTCAATTAACATCCTTAGTGTCAAACTTTCATTGGCATCATTGCTTTTCAAAACCTAAGGACCTAAATGATTCTAACACAAAGGCCTCTCTGGAAAACAATCGTCAGTATGCAACACTCATTTTACACTAGTAGGTCACTTCAGCATGTTGCCTTGGCAGGTCTAAGCCAGGATAAAAGCAAGTGTTTTACTACAGCACTATAAGGAAAAACTCTGCAAAAATAAACAAACAGTAAAATGTTGCAAATCAGTGGAGGAACAAAGCAACACTCCATTAGACAATGATGTTCCTTCTGCTTTAAGGGTACTATTTGTTAAAGAGGACACGAGATTTAAGGGTTAGAGTCCTGCTGTCTCCATCTGTAGTTCTAGTTGCAAGGGTTAGATTTGATTAGCATTTAGATTTCTCAGGGAACAGAAAGGGGCTTAGTAGGATTTTCCTGCCAAAATTACACAACTGATGGTTGGGATTTAGGTCTCTTTATTGACCAGTTATTTCCCAATGAAGAATACTCCTCAGTTACTCCAGGGATCTGAAAATATACCACTCCACCATATCCTAAAGTCTGAAAGCCTTAACTGGGCTTCATAAGGAAAACCCACTTTTTAAAGCTAACTAAAAAATTTGCATACTGAACAAATACAGAACATTTCCCCCTCAAAACTAAAAGTGTTAGGGAGTATACTATACCTGTAGGTTATATGCTTCTGCCTCCATTTTTGTCCAGTTAGCGCGTAACGCTTTTTCCTCCGGCTATGGCCTAGGTGCGGATGATCTGGAACTCCACATCGAGGCTTCTTCATCCACCTATGGAGGAAAAGAGTGAAAAAGAAAGCTAATGAGTTTAGAAAAGAAATTAAATATAACGCAGTGTGATCAGAAGACCTCCTAGGGATGAGAGATGACCAACACAGACACCAAGAAGGGCTCCACCTCTGTTGACATTCCATGCACCTCTGCACACAAAAAAGGCTTCATTTTTTCCATTTGGAAACACAGATACTGGGCCAGGTAGCCCTTATTGACGAAAGCTTAATGATGATAATGCCAAAAGAGACACAGACCCAAACTGCACATACATATACTCTGGGATCAAATCTTCTTATCACTTACTCTTGTTCCTATGCTTGTAAAAACAAAACAAAACAAAACCTTCCAAGCCAGAATTCACTAGATAAGATTGAATGAAAGCAACACAACCCTCCAACCTAAATGGATATGACTTTCTATAACCACCAGAACAGGTAACTGCAATCTGTGAGTCACAGTCACCAAATTCTGTCAGATTCTCCCCATACCCCTTGACTCTTTTGATCTTACTCATGATGTAGGACACTCTTGCTTCTACGGCCATGTAAACTGGGAGAGCAAAGGATGCTGTCCCTTGCAGAGGGATCCATGCACTGTTATTGGAGAAGTCAGGTCTGTAGGGACAGATTGTACTGGACTTGACAAGAACCCAAGCTTTGTATTATGAAGCTAGTGCTCATCTTCCCCACTTCCTTCACCTTACATTTATTGGTACAGTATGCCCACACATCTACCGCCACCTTCAAAGAAAAGTGGTACATTTGAGATTTGCATTTACAAAAGCCATATTAACTCAATCTCAAAACACTGTTTTTCCAAACATCCTTTACTTGTGCTCTTTTGTGTTGTTTCTACCTAGATATTTCCCAGTTTCCTAAGTATCTTCTGAGTATTTTTTTTAATTCCAGTCATATGATAATTGTACAGAGTTTTTAGCATAACCTTACAAAAACCTAATTCACATTGCAGTTTGCGTCTCTTGAGCTTCATGAGAACTCATGAATTATCTTCCATTTTATCTTTACGAGTATCACCTAGAAGACAGAGACAGGCTGCAATATCAGTACTCTGGGCTTTAAGGACTTCTTGAGCCAAAGCTTCCATGGCATCAGCATTTTTTGAGCTGTCCCTACTTTCCATATGCACAGCTGCCTAATTCCTCTTTCAAACCCATTATACTTGTTCCAGACCTCAACTACAGAATGTCTGAAATAGGTCTAGTACAAAAAGCCTGATTACCTGGTATCTTGGTTTTGGCTGGGATAGAGTTAATTTTCTTCGCAGAGTCTTGTATGATGCTTTATTTTGATTTTTTTTAAATGAAAATAGTGGTGATAACACACCAATGTTTTAGTTCATCTTCTTGTGCTACCCTGCCAGCGAGGACATTGGGGGTGCACAAGAAGCAGGGGGAGACATAGCCAGGACAGCTGAGCCAAACTAGCCAAAGGACATTCTGTGCCATATAACGTCACAGTCAGCAAGAAAAGCTAAGGAGAAAAAGGAAGAGAGGGGAACATTCTGAGTGGTGTTTATATTCCCAAGAAACCCTGCTTTCCCAGCAATGGCTGAATTCCTTGTTTTGCTTTCCTTGTGTGCAGCTTCTGCTTTAACTAGTAAACTGTCTTTATTTCAGCCCACCAGGTCTAACACTTTCACCCTTTTGACTCTCTTCCCCATCCCATGGGGATACGAGTGGCTCTGTGGTGCTTATAGCTGCCTGCCACATTACACCACAACACCCGCTTACAGCTAGGCAATACCCAGGCCGTCAATAGCCTGTACTAATGTCAAGCTGAGAAGGTTTATCTGGACTGGTTTCCTAGTTCAACTTCCTTTCCAGACACATGGGCCCTAGTCTAATCACAAGGACTATGGTACAATTCCAGCTCTCTCTTCTCCTTTTCTCAGCAGGGCAGATTGATGTCAAAATAATCACAGAGCTGTAACTTGCAGCCACTGATCTTCTTACATGCAGCTTTTTGCCAGCTGCACTCTACTGAGCACTTTGGATAGCTCTGTCTTTGTTCCAGGGGATTTATAAAAACACATCAGAAATAACAACAAAAGGCAATTACTTGAGGCAGGATTCAAACAGATAAATCACCACTGAAAAAAATTTTATTTTCAGTAGGGGCGCCAATAGCATTGGACCCTCAAAAGTTTGTGTGGCATTGTTTAGTGCTATTAGACTATTGCATTCCTCCAGCTACTTGGCATGCAGAAAAATAGGTAATTTCCAACAGCAGTGACATCCAGTTCTTGACCAGACACAGCTGCTTCCCCCAGTCAGGCTCCAAGTCCTCCACAAGACTCCTAAACAGAGGAAGCTAAGTTGCCTACCATTGAGCTGGTAGGAGTTGTATCTTTAAAATCCCTGAGTTAAGAAACACAATTAGACAGCTGTATCTTGCAACCTGAGGTGGGCAACAGGCTCAAGACTTTGCAAAGACACACAAGGCGCCTTGTCGTGTTAAGGGGTGTAGCCAATTAACCGTTATGGGTCTGGTCGGATTCAGGGTACTGAACTATCACAGTCATGGATCCTCCAACAACTTAACACGCCCTTACTCTAGTTGCATTCAATAAGAACTATTACGGCTAGGAATAATGTAATTAAGTGCAATTTATTACAGCAACAGGTACACAGGTTCTTTGGATTGCTGGTGATAATTTATTGTCTGCAAAAGCAAGCTAGCATGCATGAAATACACAGGTACACAGCCTGGCTATGAAGGCGTTAAAAGGCACAAAGACTCTAGAGATTATTCAAGTGTTCGAATCTCACCCAAAGGCATCCCTCTGGGGGGAGGGGGAGAGAGGCTCAGCCCATAGACTGCTCCAGAAGTCAGGATGGTATCTTCCTTCATGATGGTATCTTCCCTAACGTCCCCTCTCTCTTAAGCCAATTTATATTATTTTCTATCCTTAAGGTGGAGCTTGAGTGACTGTAGTCAAGCATATCTTTATTGTGATTGGTGAAAAGTTTTCTTGCCTTTGTTTAAAGGTATAGGCTCTGAGAAATTCAGAGCACATGCTCAGTGAGGGGTGGTCGCACCTTGGAGGAGGGTAGCTTTTGGGATGGAGGTGTGTTTTGGTATTACAATGATATTATAATGAGCAAAAGTGCACTAGAGTACAGCATTTTGTCAAAAACATGACAGGTTGTTGGCTAAGAGAGGCAAATGTGCAGTTTATCAGTTTCGGTGTGCACAAGAACAATCGAGTCCCCCTCTTGTCACAGAGCCTAGCCATAGTGTCTCCGCTCCACTCTACACTCTGCATTGTTTGTTAGAGTTAGCACACCACATTGCCCTGGTGTGGTAACATCTAAGGTTAAAAGCCTAGGGAACACTCAGGGCATGCAGCTGCACCCTGTCCTGAAAACCTCTTCAATGCTGTACCTTTCTTTAAAATGTGAATAGTAGTTTAATTTTCCTAGTTACTTTAGGCAATCACTCCACACACCTCCAACACAAGACTACTTCCTGGTTCTCCTCAGGTCTATGCGATTATGACAAACATAACAGTGAGCACTTCTGTTAGGCACTAGCATGCCTTCTCTCCCTTCACACTCCCAGGATTATATCTTTGCTTAGCTGTTAAGTCAAATTACTATTCAACCCACTAACTGCAGGTAGACACAAAGTTTGCTGAGGTGATGTTGAATGTGGAGTAGGAGGAGGCTGTTCTAGGTATTCTCTATTACTCTTTTTACAGGAAATCACATATCCTCAACCTGTTTTCTCAAGACAGTCCCCTTTGTCCCTCTGCTGAGCCCAACCTTCCCTACAGGTACCAGTAAGCAACATCAGCAATGGTGGTGTTCCTTCCCATTTCACACTCCCACTGTCAGTGCTTGCATGGTAGCTTCCACACACTTGGATACCACTTGTACGAAAGCCCGAGCTCAGGGTTTGGGTATGTGTGGGGAAGGAGATAAAGCAAATTAGGCTTCTACATTAAGTGTGAACAGGAGATGTAGAATTTGTTGCCTAATAAGGAAGCCACAGAAACTAATAACTTTGCACAGACCGATTGCACATTGAAGCTTTAAAGGCAGGGAGTTCACAACACTGACAGAAGTGACAGGAAAATTCATAGTTGGAATCTCCAAACCCATAACATGAACTGAAATAACAACTTAGCAAATGCCTGAGTAACTTGGAGCTCTTAGAGCCAGTCTGCCTTGCCATTTCTTCTCGCTTTCCTCAGCTTCAGGACCCAGGACAGAGGGAAAGTTTTCGCCACAGTATCTGAGAAAGTGACAGAGCCCAACAAGGCCCATGTAGATGCTCCTCTCCACCCAAAATACAGGCTCAATGCTAGCAGCAATTACAACTTTGTTTTCTTTTAATCTGACTTCTAAGCAGGTACTCCTGCTCATCCTGGCCATACAACATATGGACTTATTGATTCAGGACAGGTGGAGGTACAGTAACAGCAAAATCCTGCAAAGCACACAGGCATTTGGTTTCAAGCATTTGTAGACCTCGGCTTCAGAAGGTGGAACATTTGGTGTTTTCACCATCAGCCATTGGATCGCCATCCACTGAGCAAAACCTGCCTGGACATACACATGGTAAAACAGAGGCATCACCTTCTTTTCCACCAGAAAAATACTCTTACTTACTAAAGCCCCCAACAGAGCCTAAGTTCTATTCTTTTTTGCTCACCATGAGATGCCTCTCCTCCCCAGAAAGCATTACTAAGACCTTATCTGCAGTCTGCTACAGTCAACAGATGCTCTTCTAGTCTAGACCAACAGCAGACATTCAGTCAATACAGGATATTCAGGCAACAGCAACAAACACCACTTCTGCACTACATCTAGCAGTGTGCACTGAACAGCAGACTAAAGGCAACAGCCTTCAAGGAACAGACTCCCTCCAGCTTAGGCACTTTAGGCCTATGCTTCTGTGCTATTAAGAAACTGATCACAAGCAACAAATAACATACAGCAGATAACATCTAATGTCCAGCAAATATCAACTATTCAACAGCTGAGTAGTCTTGACTGTCCTCATTAGACTGCTGCAACTCTCTTCAACTCAGAACTGCAGCTCTCCACACGCAGCATCTATGCAGATCCACAACTCCGATTAAGAAATACTACATCAGAAATCATTTCTGGAGTCAGATTTTTACCTAAGTCCAGACAGAGACAGCAATAAATAAAACCCTTGATGTTCACTGCCTTCAGAAACTCACAGTATTCATGTTTCACCTTTGCACTAGCAACAGGAATGACATTTAACAAGAGCTTCTCACACTTGCAAACAGTGTACTGTTGACAATAATATCGAGATGGAGTTGTCCACATGTGTTCATTAGGGATGCCTTTTCACAAACATCGAGACTTCTCTGACTGGGCTGAGACAGTGAAATCTATCCCTTTTGAGGACTTCTGGCTCCTGGAATAACTACCCAGGTAATAGACAAGGCTTTGAGAATGGAAAGACAAAATTAGTCTAGGATAATCTTACTCAAGAGTTGTCTGGTCCAAAACTCCTGTTACTGGGATCCCATAGAATTGTTGCATAGTGGCCACTGCAGACTGCACAGCTTTTCCTGCCTGCAAGGCGGACATTTGGCTGTCAGATGGAAGCAAGTAGCCATAAGTTTTTAACCAACCCTGAAAAAGAAAGAAACAGATCGTAAGTTTCTGCCATATTAAGCTTTCAACTTCACAGATCACAACATTTCTTCAAAAGAAAGGTGACAAACTAGCCCATGAAATTTAACCACCTCTCTTTATCAGTTAGGTTTGGTAACACTGGCTGAACTCCAGGAAGACCCAGCATAATATCCACTGTCCTAACTGGAGGATACAGGCCTGCTGATTAAAAATGGCCAGCATCCCCACTGAATATAACTGGGGCAGACATAGGTCTTTGGTACAACAGAAATGCCAAAGAACCTCCATTCTTTGCGCAGGCTGAGCTCCTCTCTTGTTCCTCCTGTGCACCCTATCCCCAGGCCATCACAAGGTTTCTCAGCCCCCACAGCAATACACTCCAAATAACCCACTGCCCACCTACTGCTGCTTCTGGACCATCGCTCCAAGCAGACAGCTTAACAGGCCTAGGTAATTCCCCAGAAACAAAAGTTCAGGTTTATGCTTGCACTAGACACAGAAGTATTTCTTTCAAAAACAAACTCAAAGTTTACATAGACCCTTGCTAGGTGGACTTTTCCTTTAATACCAGATATCTAGCAAGTTTTCAGATCAGAAAAACAGCCAGTTCTCCTAAAGGAGCTTTGTTTCCCCCCACCCTCCCCAAAACACAGCTTTAGATAAAACCATGTCAAACTTACAGGCCAAGGACTGCATTTTCAAAAACAGCCAAGTAATTCATGACTTTCTTTTGAGTCATTTTAATACCATGAGAAAAAGGAACATTAATTCACTGTTAAGCGCAAAGACCAAAAAATACCAACCCCTAAATGTAGACTTGCTTTCATGGTAACTTTTAATTCACCTACCCCTGAGCCTTTTTTTTTTTTTTTCCTGGCCAGTACCCAGCAGAAATTAACATAATACAGCTGACAATCTCCCCAAGCACTGTAAAGAAACCTGGGGTACTTATCATCAAACAGAAAAACATCCAACTGCTTTGGTGTTCTACTACAGGCACAATGCGTTCCATATTCCAAAGACAAATTTATAAAATCTTTATAAAACCCATTTGTCCGATTCAATGCTTACTATTTAGACCATGATTACTACAAGATCTACAGATAACCCATAAGCTTTTACCAGCCACCAGAACAATCCATCCCACCCACAGGATGCTGTCATCAACACACAAGTGCTAAAAAGCCTGCTCGCTCAGACCAGGCTCGCACACTGTCCCTTAGCCTAACGCAGCAGTGGGAAAAAGGGGCTAAAGCAAGAAGGAGCACAAGAGAGAGGACAATTCCTATTTCTTTGAAACAGCATGAAGATATCAAACTCCACATGGGAGAGAGAAAGGCTTTGCTTCCAAAGCTTGAAAAGAAGAGTAACGGCACAGGGCTAGCCATGCCAAATCTCGCAAAGTAAATGGACAGGCAGCACTAGCCAACAGAAGCATCAGCAACAGCCCAAGCTGCAAAACTGCTGGGAGCACAGACTACGTCCGTCTTGGCAACTAAAGTTCTAAAGCCGGCCTCTAACCAACACAGCATACTGGCACACACAGACCATCAGTCTGACCAAAGCAAGCTGTCCTTGAGCAGCACGGGTGGAGCACGTGAACCAAAGCAGCCCCGAGCAGTGCTACCCCCGGGGATCCCTCTCCTTCCCAGCCAGGCTCCAACACGGTGGGGGGTGAGGGAAAGGGCCACAACACGACTCCTGCGCGGACACCAGGAAGGTCCTCCCGGGAGACCGATGCTCGAGAGCACGAAGAAGAGGCACAGCTATCTTCGCGGGCCGGTTCTCCCCAAAGAACTGAATGCGCGCAGAAGAGCTCGGGTGCAGGCAGAGAAGCTGCCAGGGACCGACACTGCGCGCCTGAGTGCGGTTCGGCTGCAGCAACCGAAAGCGGCTACTTGGGAGAGCAGCCGGACAAGGGCCTAGAAAAGACACCGGGATGCTCCGGGCGGGCCAGCAGCGCCCAGGCGCAGCGACGTGGCTGAAGCCGGGCGCAGCGGGGCCGGGCAGCCGCCGCCCCGCTCCCCAGCCCACCCCCGGGCCGCTCCGCTCCCAGCCGCGGCACGACCGGCCCCAGAGCCGCCTCGCCTCGCCCCGCTCCCCTCAGCACCGCACCGCACCCCACCCCACCCCGGCCCGGCCCGGCCCCGGCGCCCTGACACCCACTCGGCCAGTGCTGGTGTCGGCGGCGGCGCGGAGCAGGGCGCAGAGCAGCGGCAGCAGGGAGCCCGCCGCAGCCAGGCCCCGGCACCGCCTCGGCGCCATGGCAGCGCGGCGGGCCTCCGGCCAGCGCTCCGGCCCGGCGGCTCGGGCTGCGGCTGCGCGGGGAGGCCGGAACTGAAAGGCGGCGGCCGGGGCTACGCCTCTTCCTCCGCTGGGACGGGGCAGGCGGCGGGGCTGCCGCTGGGCCACCGGCCGATTGGGATCCTCCGGGTCTCGGCACCCGTCCCGCTGCCGGCAGGCAGGGGAGGGTGCAGAGGAGCTGGGGGCCGCTGTGTGTTCCTCTGCAGCACCAAAGCTGCTGCAGGAGGAGTCAGGTCTTTCTGTGCCGACTTCTCACCGAACGGGCTTGTTTCCCGTTGTTAAGAGATCCTAGTAGCGGGTGGACTCCCCAGGGACATGTGGAGTAGCCAAGGCTGCCTATTGTGTCCTTTCTTTGGCCACAGTCTGAAGACCTTCAGTAGATGGGTGTAGAAGACCCAGGTGCAGGAGGCCAGCTGCATGCGTCAGTTAGAGCGAGCCTGAGG